>NC_084691.1:2958211-3272650 GCF_028389875.1 Rhea pennata | reverse complement strand
GTGCGTGGTGCGGCCGCGGGGGTGGGGGGGGGGGCCGGAGCACCTGGGGCGCGCTCGCCGGAGAGCCGGAAGCGGCCCTCCCCTCCCAGCGCCCCGGGCCCCCCCCCCTCCCCGCAGGCTCGTTCAGACCTGTCGAGAAGCGCCGCGACATGCGCTCCGCCGAACCGCTCAGGTGAGGGGCGCCTGCGGGGGGGGGGGGGGGGGGGATGGGGGGGGGCCCGGCGGCGCTGACGCCCCCCATCCCCTCCCCCCACCCAAAGGTGCAGGAGTTCGGCTGCCGGACCTGCACGCGCCGCCGCTGGACAAGCTCTGCTCCGTGTGCAAGGCCCTGGAGGGCTGGCTGCGGGCGCAGCCCCAGCACGTCGCCGTGCTGCACTGCAAGGCGGGCGCCGGGGGGGGCGCTGGGGGGGGGGGGGACACGGCTGCAGGGGGGCTGGGGGAGACAGGGAGGGCACGGCTGCAGGGGGGCCGGGGGCGCCGGGGGGATGGGGACTGGGGTGGGGGGGGGGGGGGGCACGGCTGCAGGGGGGCCTGGGGGCAATGGGTGCCGGGGGGGCAGGGCTGCAGGGGGGCTCGGGGTGCCGGGATAGGGGGGGCACAGCTGCAGCGGGGGGCTGGGGGCGCCGGGGGGGACACGGCTGCAGGGGGCTGGGGAGGCTGGGAGCGACAGGGAGGGCACAGCTGCAGGGGGCCTGGGGGCGCCGGGGGGGGGGGGGCACGGCTGCAGGGGGGGCTGGGGGCAATGGGTGCCAGGGTGGGGGGGGGGCACGGCTGCAGCGGGTGATGGATGCAATGGGGCCACACGGGCGCCAGGGTGGGGGGGCCACGGTGGGGCTGCACAGTCTGGGGGGGCACCTGGAGGGGGGAAGGAGATGGCTGGGAGCGTCGGGGGGGGGGGCCTGACCCACACCCCCGTGTCCCCCCCCCCCCCCCCCCAGGGTGACAAGGGCAAGACGGGTGTCATCGTGGCCGCCTACATGCACTACAGCAAGATCTCAGCCAGGTCCGGGGGGCTATAGGGGGCTGTAGGGGGCTATAGGGGGCAGGGCTGGGTGTGGGGGGTGGAGGGGTATGGGGCACGGGGGGGCCAGGGCGGGAGGAGGGGGTCGGGGGGCTCTGGGGTGGGGAGGGGGGCAGAGGGAGGTATGGGGGCATGGGGGGTACAGGATGGGTGGGGGGGCTGGGGGAGGTTATGGGCGTGGATTTGGGGCTGAGGGGGTCGGGGAGGGAACAGGGGGTCTGGGATGGGGGGGTCAGGGGAGTTATGGGGTGGGAACAGGGGATCTGGGATGGGGGGGTCGGGGGGGCTCTGGGTTGGGAACGGAGGGTCATGGGGGGCCCTGGGGTGGGAACGGGGGTCTGGGATGGGAGGGGTCACAGGGGGGCTGTGGGGTGGGAACAGGGGGTCTGGAATGGGGGGCCATGGGGGGGCTCCAGGGTGGGAACGGGGGCTCTGGGATGGGGGGGGGTCATGGGGGGGCTGCAGGGTGGGAACAGGGGCTCTGGGATGGGGGGGTCATGGGGGGGCTCCAGGGTGGGAACGGGGGGGTCTGGGATGGGGGGGTCATGGGGGGGCTGCAGGGTGGGAACAGGGGCTCTGGGATGGGGGGTCATGGGGGGGCTCCGCGGTGGGAATGGAGGCTCTGGGATGGGGGGGGCGGGGGGCTGTGGGGTGGGGGGCAGGGTCTGCGGGCACTCGGGGGTCCCGGGGGGGGCTGTGGGGCACCCTGACGCCCCTCCCCCAGCGCCGACCAGGCCCTGGGCACCCTGACGATGCGCAAGTTCTGCGAGGAGAAGGTGGCGGCGGCGCTGCAGCCCTCGCAGAGGAGGTGGGCGATGGGCGCTCGGGGGGGGTCGGGGGCCCCAGGGGGGTTGGGGGGGCAGGGTGCTCAGCGCCTCCCCCCCTACCGCGTCCCCCCCGCCCCCCAGGTACATCAACTACTTCGGCGGGCTGCTCTCGGGGAGCATCAAGATGAACAGCAGCACCTTGTTCCTGCACCACGTCCTGGTGCCCCGTCCTGCCCCGCCTTCGAGCCCGGCGCCGGTGAGCGCCTCCCCGGCCTCCCGCCCGGCCTCCCGCCCGGCCTCCCGCCGCCTCCCGCCGCCTCCCCTGGCCTCCCCCAGCCTCCCACCGCCTCCCCCGGCCTCCCGCCGCCTCCCCCAGCCTCCTGCAGCCTCGCACAGCCTCATACGGTCTCGCACAGCCTCCCCAGGCCTCACCTGGCCTCGCCCGGCCTCGTATGGCCTCGCCTGGCCTCGTGCAGCATCGCACGGCCTCCCTCGGCCTCGCGCAGCCTCCCCCGGCCTCGCCTGGCCTAGCCCAGCCTTGCACAGCAGCCCCACGGGGGGTGGGGGGGGGGGCACTGGCTGGGCAGGGACACTCGCACGAGGCTGTGCGATCCACCGTGCAAGGATGCTCGTGCAAAGCCATTTGCTCGTGCAAGGCCGTGTGCTCGTGCAAGACTATGATTGTGCAAGGGTGCTCATGCAAGGCTGTGCTCATGCAGGGATGCTCATGCAAAGCCATGTGCTTGTTCAAGGCCATATGCTCATGCGAGGCTGTGCGCTTGTGCAGGGATGCTTGTGCAAGGCCATATGCTTGTGCAAGGCCATGCGATCGTGCAAGGGTGCTCATGCAAGGCTGGGTGCTCACGCGAAGTCATGCTTGTGCAAGACTGCACACCTGTGCAAGGATGCTGGTGCAGGGCCCGGTGCTCGTGCCAGGACGCTTGCACTGGCCGCACACGCACGCCGAGGGGGCTCGGATGGGTGGCCCTGGCTCGGCGGGGGGGGGGGGGGGCTGGCCTGCGTGCACGGGGGGGGGGCGTTTGGCCCCCATGCAAGGCTGCCCCTCATGCAAGGCTCACGCCTGCCCCCCCCCAGGCTACCAGCCCTTCCTGAAGATCTACCAGTCCATGCAGCTCGTCTACACGTCGGGCGTCTAGTGAGTACGGCCCCAAGGCCCGGCCGGGGGGCGCCGGGGCCCCCCACCCCTCACCGCCCCCCCCCTGCACCCACAGCAGCACCTCCGGTGCCGGCACCCAGAGCCTCTGCATCACCCTGGAGCCCGCCCTGCTGCTGAAGGGGGACGTGATGGTGAGCCGGGCGCCTCAGCGTGCTTCGCACGTGGCTGCGCACGCACGGGGGGGGGGTCATGCGCCCACGCGGCTGCGCGTGCACGGTGCTGTGCGTGCGTGCACGGAGCTGCACGTGTGTGCACGGTGCTGCACGTGCATGCACGGCGCTGCACGTGCATGCATGGCGCTGTGCATGTGTGCACAGTGCTGCACATGCATGCACGGTGCTGTGCGTGCACCCACACACCTTGCACACCTTCCCCCCCCCCCCCCCAGGTGAAATGCTACCACAAGCAGAGCCGCGGCCCCGACCGCGATGTGGTTTTCCGGGTCCAGTTCCACACCTGCACCATCCACGGCTCCCAGCTCTGGTTCGGCAAGGACGAGCTCGACGAGGCCTGGCAAGGTCTGGGGGTGCGGGGGGGTGCGGGGGGGGGAGGGTGCTGGGGCGCGCGGAGGGGAGGGGGCACCGGTGCCCTCCCCAACCCCCCCGCAGCAGCTCCCCGTCGCCCGCAGACGAGCGCTTCCCCTTCGACGCCGCCGTGGAGTTCGTCTTCTCCTCCGGCCCCGAGAAGATCAGAGGTGAGGGCGGGGGGCAGGGCCGGGGGGGGGGGGGGGGCATCGCCCCTCCCCGGGGCGGGCACCCAGGGGCGGGCACCCAGGGGCTCCCGGTCGCCCAGGCTGGGACGCCGTCCGCAACAGCCCGGCCGTCACCGTCGACTACGGCATCTCGGACCCGGCCGTGCGCTGGGACTCCTACGAGGGCTTCAACGTGCGCCACGAGGACAGCCTGGAAGGTACGCCCGGACGCCTGGGCCCCTGGCCCGCTGGCGGGCTTCGGGGGGGGGGGGGCGGGAAGGAGGGGGGAGGCGGGGGGCGTTGCAAGCCGAGCAGCCGGCAGCCCGAGCCGCAGGGTGCCCCGTGCTCGCCCGCAGAGCTCTCGCACACCCGGGGGCCGCTGGACGGCAGCCCCTACGCCCGGGTGCAGAAGAAACGGGCGCCCGGTCCGTGGGGGGCCGCCGCCGCCGCCGCCGCCGCCCCCGCCCCGAGCCCGGCGCCCGGCAGCGGCCCCCCGGCGCCCGCCGAGCCGAGCCGCCCGCCGCCCACCGCCGCCGAGCGCCGCGACCTGGAGCTTTTGCTGGGCGGCTTCGGCGAGCCGCCCGCGCCCGAGGCCGGGCCCCCCGCGGGCTCCCCCGCCGCGGCGCCCCGCTGCTCCTGCCGCCCGGGCTACCTGCCCGCCGGCGCCGCTAGCCCCGAGGGCTCACGGCGGCGGCGCGCCGACGGCACCCTGGAGCGCCGGCGGCCCGGCGCGGGGTGCCCGGGCGGCGGCGAGAAGCGGCGGGCGCAGCGCTCGCTCTCGGAGGGTTTGCAGCCCCGCGGCACCGGGCGGGAAGCTCCGGGCTACCGGGCGCAGCCGGGTGGCTACCGGGAGGCGCCGGCGCTGGAGGAGCTGGCGCCGCTGTGCCCGTGCCGGGATTGCCGGGGCCGCGGCGAGGAGCTGGCGGCCGCCGCCGCCGCCTTCTACGGGCTGCGGCTCGAGTGGGGCGCCGAGGGCCGGGGGGCCGGTGGCCACCCGGCGCCGCTGGCCCCCGGCGAGGGGCTCGACGGCACCGTGTGCCCCCGCTGCGGCCGGCCCGGCCCCTCCGAGCGCTCCGGCGAGCTCGGTGGCTACGAGGCCCTCGGCTTGGAGGCCCGCGAGGGCTACCGCATCCCCGGGCGGCCGGACCCCCACGCACCCAGCGGTGAGGGGCGGCCGGGGGCTGCGGGCCACGGCGGGGGGGGGGTAGTGGCCACAGAGGGGCTAATGAGGGTCTGGGGGTGGGCTAGTGGCCATGGAGGGGCTAATGAAGATCTAGGGGGGCTAGTGGCCATGGAGGGGCTAGTGAGGGTCTGGGGGGGGGGCTAGTGGCCACAGAGGGGCTAATGAGGTTCGGGGGGGGGGCTAGTGGCCACAGAGGGGCTAATGAGGGTCTGGGGGGGGGCTAGTGGCCACAGAGGGGCTAATGAGGGTCTAGGGGGGCCTAGTGGCCATGGAGGGGCTAATGAAGATCTAGGCGGGCTAGTGGCCATGGAGGGGCTAATGAGGGTCTGGGGGGGGCTAGTGGCCACGGAGGGGGCTAATGAGGGTCTGGGGGGGGGCTAGTGGTCATGGAGGGGCAAATGAAGATCTAGGGGGGGCTAGTGGCCACAGAGGGACTAATGAGGGTCTGGGGGGGGGCTAGTGGCCACGGAGGGGCTAAGGGGGGGGGCTATTGGCCATGGAGGGGCTAATTGTGGCCTGGGGGCTAGTAGCCCCTGGGGGTGAATGGTGGGCTCAGTGCGGCGGCAGTGGGGCTATTGGGGGCTTGCCGGAGGGCCAGTGGCTACAAAGGAATTGCTGGGGTGGGGGGGGATGTGCAGTGGCCACGGCAGGGCAATGGGGCTCCAGGAGGGGCTAGTGGCCAAGAGGGGACTCCTTGGGGGTGGGGGCTCCTGGAACGGCTGTGGCTAGCAGCAGGGGGGTAGGTGGCTAGTGAGAACCCCCCACCCTCCCTGTACCCGCAGAGCGGCGGAGCCCAGGCGAGGGGGGCCCGTGGCGCGAGACCCCCGACAGCCCCAGCTCGCCGCAGGGGGCCGGCGGGTGCCCCGAGGTGCCGGAGCCCCCAGGCTGCGGGACCCCCGGCCCCCCGTCACCTGCAGAGGCGGCGGCGGGGGCCACCGCGTCCCCGACACCCGCCTTCCCCCTGGCCACGGCGTACTACGAGCCGCCGGCCCCGCGGCCCCCCCTGCCCGAGAAGCGGCACCTCTGCGAGCGCCCTTCGCCCCCCGAGCGCGGCCCCTTCGCCCCCGAGCTGGCGCCCGGCGGCTCCGGGGGGGGCCGGGGGCCACCCGAGCCCCGGCCGGAGGCGCCCGGGACCGTCAAGTTTGTGCAGGACACGTCCAAGTTCTGGTACAAACCCGGCCTCTCGCGGGACCAAGGTGTGGGGGCAGTTTTTAGTTTTTATTTATTTTTCTGTTTGGGGGGGGGGGGGCCGGAGGGGCCCAGGCGTCCGGGCTCAGGTGCCCCCCCCTCCCCACCCCCCCCCCGTCTCGCTGCCTGCAGCTGTCGCCCTGCTCAAGGCCAAGGAGCCGGGCTCCTTCCTCATCCGCGACAGCAATTCCTTCCAGGGCGCCTACGGGCTGGCGCTCAAGGTGGCCGCGCCGCCCCCCAACTGCGTCACCCACAGCAAGGGTAAGGGACCCCCCCACCCCACCCTGCCTCGGCACCCTTGGGTGTTCATGTGCCACCCCCTCCCCGGGGGGTCCCGCACCCCTGGGTGCACCCAGACCTTCCCCAAGCCCCCTCCACCCTGGGCGCCCTGGTGCACCCAGACCCTCCCCAACCTCCTGACTCCCCCCCCCCCATGGGGACCCAGACCCTTTCCAAGCCCTGATAGCCCCCCCACAGGCACCCAGACTCTCCCCACCCACTCCCCTGGGCACCCCAGTGCACCCAGACCCTCCCCAAGCTCTAGCACCCACCCATCCCCCGCCATGGGCACCCTGGGGCACCCAGATCCTTCCCAGGCCCTGATACCCTCCCCCCTACAGGCACCCAGACCCTCCCCACCCACCCCCTGGGCTCCCCAGTGCACCCAGACCCTCCCCAAGCTCTACCACCCACCCACCCCCCGCCATGGGCACCCTGGGGCACCCAGACCCTCCCCAGGCCCTGATACCCTCCCCCCTACAGGCACCCAGACCCTCCCCACCCACCCCCTGGGCTCCCCAGTACACCCAGACCCTCCCCAAGCTTTAGCCTCCCCCAGCATCCCCAAACTCTGCCCAGGCACCCCCAGTCCCCCGCCCCCAGCATCTCCCTACACTCTGAGTACCCCAAAGCCCCCCAGCACCCCCGAGCCCCTGGACCACCCCCACGGCCCCCAGCACCTCCCACACCCGGTGTCCCTGTGCCCCCCCCCATGTCACCAGACCCCTCCGCTTGTCCCCCCCAAATGTCTCCTCCTCGAGCCCAGGGCATCCTGGTGCCCCCCTGCATGCCATGCCAACAGGCAGAGCCAGGCAGGGGCCCAGGTGTCCGGGCCCTTTTGGGGGGGGCACTGCTGAGCCCTGCACCCTTCGCCCCCCCCCCACCCAGGAGACCCCCAGGAGCAGCTGGTCCGACACTTCCTCATCGAGACGGGGCCGCGGGGCGTGAAGATCAAGGGGTGCCAGAACGAGCCCCACTTCGGTGAGGGGGGGGTGGGATGCTGGGGGGGGTGCCCCGGGTCCGGGGTGCCCCCTGACAACCCCCCCCCCCCCCCCCCGCAGGGAGCCTGCCTGCCCTGGTGCTGCAGCACTCCATCACCCCCCTCTCCCTGCCCTGCGCCCTCCGCATCCCCAGCAAAGGTAGGTGCCGGGGGGGGGGGGCAGCACCACCCCCTCTCCCCCCCAGCATGGGGCAGCCAGCCCCCCTGGTGTGGGGTGCCCCCCTCTTGTACCCTCCCCAGCACCTTTCTCTTGGGGGGGGGGTGTTTCCTTCTGCCCCCCCTGTCACGCCCTCCCCGAAGCTGGGCAGGAGGGCCCAGGCATCCTGGCGAGGCGGGGGGGACGGGGGGGGGCCCAACCTGTGTCCCTCCCCCCGGCGCAGACCCGCTGGAGGAGAGCCCGGAGGTGCCTGTGCCCCCCAACATGAGCACAGCCGCCGAGCTGCTGCGCCAGGGCGCTGGTGGGTACCGGGGGGGGGGGGTACTGGGATGGCAGGGCTACTGGGATTGGGGGGGGGATACTGGGATGGGAGTACCAAGATGGTGGTACTGGGATGGGGAGGGTACTGGGATGGGGGGTACCAGGATGGGAGCCTTGGCCAGAGAGTATCAGGACAGGGGCTACTGGGGGGGGGAAACCAGGCTGGAGGTACTGGGATGAGATACTGGGAGAGGGATCCTGGGGGGGGGGGGGGTAGTGGGACAGGGGGGTGCTGGGAGGGAGGGCTAGCAGGAGGGCGGTACTGGGCCGAGGGTAACGGCGGGGGGGGGGGGGGGGGGGGGCCTGGGAGGTAGAGGCGGGTGGTAGCGGGATGGTGGGAGGAGGGGCGGGCGGGGGGGGGACGGGCGCAGCCCCCCCGGGCGCCGGTGGCAGCCTGCGCCCGGCGGCAGCCTGCAGCGTGCTGTACCTGAGCTCGGTGGAGATGGAGTCGCTGACGGGGCCCCAGGCCGTGGCCAAGGCCGCAGGCGCCGTCCTGGCCTCCCGCCCGCGCCCGCCCGCCTGCACCGTCCACTTCAAGGTGGCCGCGCAGGGCATCACCCTCACCGACAGCCAGCGCAAGTGAGCGACCCCCCCCCCCCCGCAACCCCCCCCCCCGCCGGCACCGTCCTCGGGGCACCACCCTCCCCCCACCCTCACCCCGGTGCCACCACCCCCTGGGAACCAACGCCCCCAAAACCAGCACCATCCCCTGGGTACCACCAACGCCTGCGCACCAACATCCCCCAAAACAGCATCATCCCCACGTACCACCATCCTTAGGTACCAACACCCCCAAACCCAGCATCATCCCCTGGGTACCACCATCCCCAGGTACCATCATCCCAGGGTACCATCATCCTTTGGGTACCATCATCTCCCCACTCCCAGCATCATCCCCTGGGTACCACCACCGCCTGCGCACCAACACCCCCCAAAACAGCATCATCCCCAGGTACCACCATCCCCAGGTATCACCATCCTTAGGTACCAACACCCCCAAACCCAGCATCATCCCCTGGGTACCACCATCCCCAGGTACCATCATCCCAGGGTACCATCATCCTTTGGGTACCATCATCTCCCCACTCCCAGCATCATCCCCTGGGTACCACCAGCCCCAGGTACCATCATCCCCTGGGTACCATCGTCCTTTGGGCACCAACAGCCCCCCAACTCCCGGCATCATCCCCTGGGTACCACCAGCCCCAGATACCATCATCCCCTGGGTACCACCATCCCAGGTACCATCATCCCCTGGGTACCACCAGCCCCAGGTACCACCATCCTTTGGGCACCAACACCCCCACTCCCAGCATCACCTCCCCCTCGGGACAATCGTCCCTGGGTACCATCGTCCTCTAGGCCCCAAATCTGCCCTCCCCCATCCCAGCATCACCCCCGAAGCCCCATCAGCCTTGGGGGGGGCCCTGGCAGCGCTGGGGGGCACCGCCTGCCCCCCGCTCAACCCCCGTCCCGTCCCCCCCCCCCAGGCTCTTCTTCCGGCGGCACTACCCCGTCGGCAACGTCACCTACTGCAGCACGGACCCCGAGGACCGCAGGTACCGTGTTGGGGGGGCGGCGGGGGGGGGCACAGCCTGGGGGATGCTCGGCTAATTAGCACCCCGCTAACGAGGCTCTGGGCCGGCAGGTGGGCGAACCCAGACGGCACCACGTCCAAGTAAGTCCAGGACGGGCGGCGCATCCCTGGGGGGGGGGGTGCAGGCGGGGTGGGGGGGGGTCCCCAGGGGGGTGCCAGGTGTCATCCTCCCGCCCCCACCCTCCCCCCCCGCCAGGATTTTCGGCTTCGTGGCCAAGAAGCCGGGCGGCCCGTGCGCGAACGCCTGCCACCTCTTCGCCGAGCTCGACCCCGAGCAGCCGGCCTCGGCCATCGTCAGCTTCATCACCAAGGTCATGCTGGGCACCCACCGCAAGTGAGGGGGCCCTGGTGCCGCCCCCCACCCCTCGTCGTCCCCCCCCCGCCCCAGGCGACAGAGGCAGCGTGCAGAGGGACCACCAGGAATTTGGGCGCAGGGTTTTTTTTTTTGGGGGGGGGGGGGGGGCACAGGGCTGCCAGGACGCCTGGGCTCCCCGAGGAAGGGCCGGGCGCCAGTGCCCGCTGCCCCCCCCCAGTCGCCCCCTTACTAAGGGGGAGGGCAGTGCCCAAGGCCAGCCCCCCCCCCCGCAATGCCGAGGTCGGGCATCGCCTGCCCGCCGGGCGCTAATACAGCAGAGAGTCTCTATTTTTGTCTAAGAAAGGATTTATATGAGCTTTAGTCAGACGTCTCTAATATATATATACGTGTATATATATATATATTATGTATGGGGGGGGGCACCGAGCTATATCGCGATGTCGGGGGGGGGGGGACGCGGGACCCCTTGTCTCCTCCTCATCCGACCATGTGCAAATGCCAACAGAGAAAACCACCGTTTCGGAGCCTCCTTCTTCCGGCGCCCGCCTGCCCGGGGGGGGGCCGGACCCTGCCGCTCGCTGCCCCCGGCGCGGGTACAGCGGGGCCGGGGAGGCTGGGGGGGGGGCAGGCAAGGTTCACCCCCCACCACCACCGTGTACACACACCCCGTGGGGCAGCAGCTGGTGCCTGGGGGAAGGAGATGGGGGGCACTGCCCCTTGGGATGGGGGGGGCCCAGAGGGGCATTTTACATTCACAAAATTGGGGTGGGAGGTAACAGCGACACCAAGAATTGGGGGGGCGGGGGGGGGAACAGGACCCTTAACTCTGTCCCAAGGTGGGACAGAGTTATGCCCCCCCACACCTTGTGGGGGCATGGGGGGGGGCACCGTGGGGTAACCGTGGCTTGGAGGGGGGAGGCCCAAGCGGGGTAACCGTGGCTTGGAGGGGGGAGGCCCAAGCCCTTCCAAAGGGGCACCAGGGGGGCAGCAAGGGGCCCAGGGTGGGGGGGGGGATTAGGGACCCCCCCCTGCAATAACACAGGGGGACAAGTGGGGGGGGGGGTGCCCCAACGCCAGGGGCCACGGGGCAGAGGCGTTAAAGTGCGTGGGGGGTGGCGGGAAGGGGGGCGGCACCGGAGGGTGGGGGTGGGAGCAGGCAGGGCCGTGGGGCACCTGCTTCACCAGTGCCCCCCCCGGCTCCCCCCCCCCCCCCCCCCGCCCCGGGCCTAGCCGCTGAGCGGGTGCAAGTCCACCTTGACCTTCTCGCCGCTGCTCAGCATGCCCACGGTGGGGAAGTACCCGCCGGCGGGCACCACCGCGTCCTTCTTGCCGATGATCTTCCCGTTGCGGGTGAAGAACACCTGGAGGCAGCGGGTCGGGAGGGAGTTGGAGCATCCGGGGCGCCGAATCGGGGCTCCCCGGCCTGCCCCCCCCCCTCCCAGCACCTTAGGGGTGGGGGAACGGGCGGGCAGCGGTGCCGTTACACCCCCCCCCACCCCCCCCCCCGGCACCAGGCTCCGACGTGCCCCACGGATGGGGGCGGCCGGGAGGAGCCGTGTCCCAGCGCCACCGGAGGGACCCCCCCCCTCCCCAGGCCAGGCTGTGGGGTGGGAGACGGGGGCCCGATCCTGCCCCCCCCCTCACCCCCGTGGGGTGGGCGACGGGAGACGGGGGCCCGATCCTGCCCCCCCCACCCCCGTGGGGTGGGCGACGGGAGACGGGGGCCCGATCCTGCCCCCCCCCACCCATGGGGGTGGGCGGCAGGAGACGGGGGCCCGATCCTGCCCCCCCTCCCCGCCCCAGCCCTGGCTGAGCTCTTACCACCACCTTCTTGCCTTCGTGCTCCTGCTCCATGTCCTCGCCGTCGTATTCCTCCTCCTCCTCTTCCTCCTCCTCCTCCTCCTCCTGGTGCAGGTACATGACGTTCCGGACGCCGCGGGGCTTGGCTCTCACGTCGGCCGTGTCGCAGGTGTCGTCGCTGTCACCTGGGAAGGGGCAGGAGCGGCGGGATGGAGCGAGGGGCTCGTGGGGGGGGGCAGCACGGGGGCCCGGCGCCCCCCCCCCCCGAAGGCCCCACGCACCTTCGCTGTCGAGGATGTAGTCGCGCGGGAACATGATGCCGCAGCCCATGATGTCGCCCTTGTAGCAGCGGGGCCCGAACGGGTCGCCCACGCCGCTGCCGTGGAAGATCTTCCCGTCGTCTGGGAGGGACGCAAAGACGTCACGGGGCCCGGACGGAGGGGACCTGGTGCCACCCCCGCGCCCCCCCCCCCTCCCCGCCCCCGGCCCAGCGGCACGGGAACGGCGCTGGCTCCCGGGGCCGCGATGCCGAGAGGAGGTTTCCGGGAAGAGGAGGAGGCGGCCGAAGGGCAGCGCCGGCCCCGGCCCTGAGCAAGCACCGGGGACCTCCCCCACCCCACCCCTCCGAACGCCTCTGGGGTCATCCCGGGGGGCGGGGGGGGCTCACCTGCGTGGTAGGCCACCGAGCCCCTGCTCCAGCCGGGGTGCCGGTTTTTTGGGTAGTCCTGGGGCAAAGAGAGAGGAGGAGGAGGAGGAGGAGGAGGAGGAGGAAGGTCACGGCTCGGTGGCCCGGACGCCGGGCCCCCCCCCCGCCTCGCGCCCCCGCTCACCTTGCGGGCCAGGCCCAGGGCGATGTAGCACTTCTCGCCGGGGTCGATGATCTCCACCTCAAAGTAGTGGCTGCGGGTGCTGAGCGGGTGCCGGGCTTGGGCCAGCCCCACGTCGATGATGCTCTTGCCCTTGCCCACGTACTCCAGGAGCTGGAGGGGGGGGGGGGGGAAGGAGGCAGCGGAGGGGTATCAGGGATGGGGGGTGGGGGCAGGACAGCGCGGCCCCCACCGGGGCGAGAAGGCAGCTTGCCGGCTCCTCGGCCGCGTTTAGGGCCCCGGCTCTGCCCCTCCGCAGCGATGCCGGCGGCACCCCAGGGTCCCCCGCCGGGTGCAACGCGGCTCCGAAGGACGTGGCTGCGGCCCCAGGGGCACCCTGGATCGGCACGAGAGGCGTCAGGGCCCCCCCCCCCCCCAACCACCCAGCCCCGGGCCGGGAGAAGGGAGCGGGTCCCAAAGCGGGTCCCATCCCGGCCGTGCCGGGGACAAGGGGAACCAGAGGGACCGCAGGTCCCCAAAGCGCCCCACGCCCCGGGGAACGGAGCCGGGTGGGTGGGGGGCGAGGGAAGCCACGGGGCGCCCAAGGGGCCGAGGGTGCCGCGGCCACCGCGCAACCGGGGACGGGGAAGGTGGGGGGGGGACACACGCCGCCGCCTCCTCCCGGGCCCGGCGATGCCGGGAACCCGGTGGGAATTTCCGAGCGGGGGTTTTTTGGGAGGCCGGGATGTTTACGAGGCCCGGGACCGGGCGACTTCACGCGGCGAGCCCTGCGTCACGAGGTTTGCTTTGGCCAGCGCCCGCATTCCAGCCCGGCCGCGCCGCGCCGCGCCGCCGGCAGCTTTTGTTTCCTGCCTCCGCCGGGCCCGAGCTTTTGTCTGCCCCAGCGCAGCTGCACGGGGAGGGGGGTGGAAAAAAAAACCCACAGCGGGTCCGCCGAGAGCCGCGAAGCGCCCTCGGACGCCCGCCGTCCGCCTCCTCGCGCCCGTCGGGGCTCAGCCCGCTGATCCCCCCCGACTCCCCCTGGTTTGGGGCAAAGCGCCGGGGGCCGGAGGGAGCCGGAGGGTCCGGTCCGGATCGCCTCGCTCTGCCGTGCCTTGGCTCCGGCGCCGCCGGGGTCAGCGGTTTTGCATTTTTCCGCTCGCTCGGCCCCAGCGTTCTCGTGCGCCGCGAACGCCCAAAATAAAAAAAAAAAAAAGAAAAAAAAAAAAAGAAAGAAAAACCTCCCTGCGCAGCTCCGGGGGAGACGCCACTGTTTAGACGAGGCCGAGGGCTGACCCGATCCGACGGGCAGCAAACTCGGCAGAGGAACGTCCAAAAAAATGTTCCCCTGTCGGAGAGGAGGGGAAAAAACAAAAAAAAAAACACCCAAAGGAGCAAAATGTTCTTTAAATAAATTAAAAAAAAAAGAGAGAGAGATTGAAAACTGGCTGTTCTGCAAAGCTCCGGCGAGTTGCGCCGCCTCTCGAGGAGCCGCGCGAGCGGGGCGGCGGGCGAGGGGACGGGACGCCGGAGCGGCCCCTCTCCGCCGGCCCAAAGCGGCCCTTTCCGAGCGGCAGTTTAATCACGCTAACGCACATAACTCGCGTTCCTACCCGGCCGCTCTCATTTCCTGCCAGCCCGGAGCCGGACGGGCAGCGCCGAGGGCGTCCAGGGACCCCCCGGTGGCATCAGCCCCGGCGGGTCTCCGCTAGCACCGCTCGGCGCCGGGACGCGGCTCCGGCCCGCGGCGGATAACCACGAGCCGCGCTCGGAAAGGCCAGCCGCGAGCCGGGAAAACCGCTCGCACGAGGCTCCCCGGTGCCGGGCACCCGGCGGAGAGGGGAAGCAGCCAGCCCGGGGGGCGAGCACGGTCCTCCTCCCCTCCCCGGTGAAAACACTCCCTGCATTAAAAGCGGGGGAAACTGAGGCACAGAGCAGGGCCACCCGGCCCGGGCGGCCCCGGCCAAGCTAAGCGGCCCCGAACGCCGCTCGCTCTGCCCTCGCCCCGGCCCTCCAGCCCTTCCTCCACAGCCAGATGTTGTCCGCAGCGACCGGGGGAGGATGGAAAAGGGCCCCGGGCCCAGGATTGCAGATTCGTCCCAGGCGCGGCGCCGGGATCGGCGAGTTCAGGCCGGGCCAGGCCGCGGCTCGGCTCGCCGCACACCCTCGCGCGGAGCCGGCCCTCGCCGCAAGGCCCCGGCCGCGCTCACAGCTGCAAACTCTTAAGACTTGGAGGGGTTTCGAGGTTGGGCTTGTTTTCGCGCAGCGCTCGGCTAGATGGAAGGGGCTGGCGGAGGCAGGGCCGGCTCCCCGGGGTTGGGGGGGGGGGGTTGCCGAGCCGGCACCGGCCCCCGGGCACGGCCGGCGCCTCCTCCGCGCTCGGGGTGCCCGCTGCCCTCTTGCAAAAATCACTTTGGGGCTCTCGCGGGGCGCGGAAGAGCGGGGACGACAGGGACGCGATTAGACCCTGCCCCGTTTTATCCGCAGCTCCCCGGCCCTTACGGCCCAGAAGCACCGCCGGGAAAAGGCTCCGAGCCCCAGCCCGCACCAGCCCCACGGCGGGTCCGAACGCGCCCCACGGTCAACGCGCTGCGGCCAGGAGGCTCCCGGAGCTCCGCAGGGCGGCCCCGATCCCGCGAAGCGGCCGCGAGCCCCGGGGAGCCGCGGCCGGGCGCCGTCGGGGCTCGTTTCCACCCGGCGCTACGCGCACGTTGGCCTTCCCCGGGCGCACGTGAGCGGCCGGATGCCGGGCTCGGCCGAGAGGTGGGAACCAGCTGCTTTCTGTCGCTGGTCCGCGCCCTCCCCACGCAACACGGACGTCATCGCAGCCTCCGGCCCCGCCGGGCTCCGGGCAGGCGACGGGGGCGCTTGGCGGTTCCCCTGCCCCGCCAGCTCCCCCGGCGCGGCTCGTGGCGGCACGGTGCCCAAGCCCCCAGCCCCGGGCAAGTTGACCCGAGCTCCCGGCCCAGCGGAGTCAGCTTGTCCGAGGAGCCGCAGCTGGGCCAGCGCTGGGTGGAGCGGGAGAGCGATGCAATTCCTGGAGCCCTTCCGAGCTCTCTTCCTGCTCGGCCCCAGGGACAGGCGGCCCCGGGAAGGCGGCCGAGATGAGCCAGCAGGCTCACGCGCTCCCGGAGCTCCAGTTCGGCCCCGGAGGCATCGGCAGACAGAAGTGGTGTTGGTCCAAGGGAGGGGCAGGCAGGAGCAGAGGAGTCAGGACTCCTGGGTTCGGCTCCCAGCTCCGGGAGGGGACAGGAAGCTTTCTAGCTAGCGAGGGAAAATACACCAAGATCCGCAGCAGATAAACAAGCGGCAGGCCCGATCGCTCAGAGCTGCAGACGCTCCGTCCACGGGAAATGACCCATTTTCACAGCTCGGGAGCGCTTCCAAGCAGAGCTGAGCCCAGCACGGAAAGGCAGAGGAGACACGCAGCCGCAGGACGCGGGGTTTAGCCTCTTCCTGGCAGAGCCAGGGGCCGTGCGAGCTCTCCGATCCGGCCCCGCCTGCCCTCCTTGCCGTCCGTTCGCCCTGCTCACGCTTAGGCACCACGGGGAAGGGCAGAGCTGGGCTCTCTGGGCAGCTGGAGCCAGCTTAGGGCTTTGATGGGTCTGGGTAAAGGCTGGCACCACTCTGCCCCAAGCAAGGCTAAAACCACACAAACGCCCGGAGGATTTTGGAGGACCGGTAGAAAGATCACGCAAGGCCCTAAGCCCTGACCAACCTCCAGTCTGCCGCATGCCAAAGCAGAAGCTTTCAACCTGCAGCTCCAAGCAGACCTCGAGCAGCAACAGAGCAGCGTCGCCTTCCTTGGCTCGTGCCGGGAAGGGACGAGGCCCCAGGACTCGGCTCCAAGCCAGCGCCTCGCTGAGGATGCTCAAGGCCTGCTCTGTCGCAGGCGCTTCCCCACGCCTCCCCCACGGCGCTCTCACCGCCGGTTCCTTGCTCTGCTCAATAGCCCGGCGGGACGCCGGGTTCGCCCGGCGCCAGGGGCACTGGGTGCTGCCAGGGACTCTGGCACGACGGCAATAGGGACAGCAGCAAAACAAGCTACCGCAGCTGGGAGGAGAGATGACTAGAGACAGATGTGCTCCCCGCAGAGCCCAGACGTGCTCGGATTTGCCCTCTGACGGCACCACGTAATCCGGCTGCCTCCCAGCCGCAGGCTCGAGTAAGGAGATTTCTGATCCTGTCGCGCTCCAGAGAGTAGGGCCAATCCCTCCGAGGGCTCCCGAGTCCTTCCCAGCGCAGGGGAAGATGTGAATCCCGAGCACACAGAGGGGTCAGCGAGCTCCCGTCTTTGCACCCCATCCCTCGGGGCAGGGGGAAAACCAGAGGGAAGGCCCCAGCGCCGGAGGCCGGCTCACTCACCGTGCCGCACACCTTCACATCGTGCAGCCGCCCCCACTCGTCCTCGTAGCTGTCCACCATCATGATGCTGTCGTCTTCCTCGGTGCCCAGCTCCGCGTGGAGGTGGAGCCGGACCTCCTCGCCCAGCGAGTGCATGCCCACGGCCGGGAAGAGCCCGTCGGGGGACAGCGGCATTATGGTAGAGCCCACCTGCAGAGGGAAGGCAGGAGGGTCCGCACCACGCAGCCAGCCCGGGCCGCGGGGCCCGCTGTTTCAACATCTCGTTCGCTCCTGGGAGCTCAAACCTTCACCCTAGACAGCAAAGTCGGGGGGAAACCGGTGCGTCCACCCCGTGTGACTGCAAACAGCTGCCACCCACGAGCCCAGGGACAGCAGCGACTGGGGACAGCGCGGGGACACCTCACACTGCCTCCACGGTGCGGACTCTGATGGCACCGCCACAGCTTCGCCACGCGCCCCAGTTCAAAGCAAACCCTGGCCCCAGCGGACTAAAAATCAAGAGCAGGAGAGGGCCCAGCAGAGGAGCCCCGTGGCTCTCACCCTCTTCCCGTTCTTCGTGAAGAAGATCTGGGCCGTCTGCACTTCGAAGGAGACCAGCTCGATGCCGCAGCCAATGCGGTCCCCGGAGCTGCACTTGGTGCCAAACTGCCGGCCCTTGGCTCGGCCGCTGTAGAGCCTGCGGGGGTCGGAGGAGCAGTATCGCACCGGACACGGCCCGGCCCGCGGACGGGCGCAGCCCTTCCCGGCACGCGGGGAGATGCTGGATCGCGTTTTGCCCCATTTTTCCCCTGATAACGGCAGCAAGTGCAAGGGGCAGACGCAGCCCCCCTCCCCGCCCCCCGAGCCTCGCTGGTGCCAGCGAGGAAGTTGGCTAGATCTGTTCTCCGTCCCCAGGCCGCTTCAGAGGCCACGGACAACCCCCAGCCCGCTCCCTGGTAGAGGCTCCGGTCCCGGTGGCCCTCACTCACTTCCCGTCATCCGCATGGTACGCCACGGAGTCAGGCAGCCAGCCCGGCTGGTGGTCCAGGCTGTAGTACTGGGGCACGAGGCCCACGGCAATGGTCCCACGCACGCCGCTGTCCACGATGGACACCTGCGAGGCGACACCAAGGAAGTTCTTCGAGCCTAGCCGCGACGCGGTGGGCGCCCGGGACCGATGCCCACGGCGAGGTGACTCACCTCGAAGTAGTTGTTGTCTCTGGTCAGGGGCCGCGGAGCAACGTAGCAGCCGACTTCGCCCGAGTTCCCATGGTAACTGCAGGGGACAACGCGGGAGCGTCGGTCACCCGCTCCAGCTTCGTGCGGGACGCGACGGGACCGACAGGCAGCAGGTAGGAGATGCCCCTGACCCTTCCGCTTTGTCCCAGCGCCTTCCCAGCCTGCTGAAGCGCCTTGGGGTGGCTGAGCAGGGATGTGGCAACGGGACAAGCGTCTGCTCTGCAAACAGAGCTAAGAGGAGGAGGAAGGAGAAGCCAGGCCCTTCAGCAAGCGCTCCCAGGCAGACGCCCACATCGCTCTTGCTCCCAGGAGACCCCACCGCCCTCCACCAGCACGTTCCCCTGGTGTCCACCACGAAGGAAAGCATCTTCCCTCCGCCGGGTGCTGCAGCTTGGCCCGTTCAACCACCCAGCGGGCACCGGCAGGCCCCAGCCGCTCGAACGAGCTGCAGAGCCGAGGGCTCCACGCGCCACAGGCGCCCATCACCTCTGCTTCGCGCCCAGGCAGACCACCACCCTCCTCCTCCCCTCGCAGCCCCAAACTGGGGCACCCGGAACAGAAACCCTCCGTCTCGCTCCGGGGAACCTCGACACCCGGCGCTCCGCACCTGCAGGAGGAAGGAGGCCTGGGCGGGGGGGGGACACTCAGGCCACCTCGGAGCTCTGCTGACGCGACACCCAGGGGAGATGGCGATCAGGGGCCAGGGAAGGCCGGAGCCACCCCAGCGCTGGCCAGCAGCAGCTTAGAAACGTCGCTCCGCGGCTCCGCAGCGACGGCGAGGGGAGCGGACGGCCCCGCCGGCCCCACCTCCGCCCGCCGTCGGCTCCAGCCCCATTCCCAGCACGCCAGCCCGAGGCTACCTGAGGGTGTCCCCGTCCACGAGGATGTGCTTGAACCTCTCCTGGTAGCGGACGGCTCGCACCTCGCGGATCTCCCGGATCCGCCGCCTCCAGTTCAGGAACCTGTAGTGCAGGTTTAAGTCATCCATCCCGGTAGCGACAGTAAACCTGCCGGAGAGGGGAACAGGCGGAGTGAACCCCTCTCGCCTCCAGGCCCTCCCGCTCCGGCCCCCCTGGGACTGCCCCACCGCCACCCCCCAGCTCAGCCCGCACCAGCTCCCACTCCCCCGGCACGGCAACGCCAACCACGTCTGTCCGTCCGTCCGTCCCCACCTCCAGCACCCGCAGCTCAGCCCTCCCCCAGGCGCTGAGCCCCAAAGCCAGCGCAGCTTGACCCCCAGCAGCCCCACATGCCTCCCCAGGCACCCCGCTCCCCTCAGCCCTCCATGAGGGCCCACAGGGCACCCCCTGTCCCCACCCCACATCGGGCTCTCCCTCCCAAAGCCCAGGCTCGCTGGACCCCCATAACTGGGCTGCCAGCCCCCTCCCCCAAAAAAGCACCCCCTGCACAATACCTGGGCTCCCCCATAACTAAGCCCCCATGCCCAGGCCACCCACACCCGGGCTCCTTCATAACCCCCCCTGCCAGGGCCCCATCCCCTCCATATCCCCCCCACAAACTGCCCCTGCATCCTGCTCCTCAGCTCCCCCATAGCCACTCCCACCCCATAACAAGACCCCCATAACCAGGCTCCCAGGTCACCCATAATTATCCCCATCCCATAACAGCCCCCACCTCCTCCTAACCACCCCCACCCCATAACTGCCCCCACCTCATAACTGGGGCCCCCAGCTCCCCCATAAGCCCCCCACCTTATAACTGGGGCCCCAGCTCCCCCATAACCGCCCCCACCCCATAACTGGGGGCCTGGCTCCCCCAGTAACCGCCCACACCCCACAATCATCCCCACCCCATAACAAGGGCCCTGGCTCCCCCACAACCGCCCCCACCCCATAACCGGGGCCCCCAGCTCCCCCATAACCATCCCCACCCCATAAGTGGGGCCCCAGCTCCCCCATAACCATCCCCACCCCATAACTGGGGCCCCGGCTCCCCCCATAACCATCCCCACCCCATAACCGGGGCCCCCAGCTCCCCCATAACCATCCCCACCCCATAACTGGGGCCCCGGCTCCCCCCATAACCATCCCCACCCCCTAACCGGGGCCCAAGCTCCCCCATAACCGCCCCCACCCCATAACCGGGCCCCCGGCTCCCCCCCTAACCGCCCCTCACAGCCAGCCCCCCAGAGCCGACCCCGCAGACGGGCCCCCGGCGCGGCCCTCACCGGCGCGGCCCCGCCCGCCCCCTCCATGGGCGCCCGCGCTCCCGGCCGGCTCCCGGCCCCGCCGCCCCACTCACATCCGGGACCTCGCGCCGCGCTTCCTCCTCCTCCTCCTCCTCGCCCCGCCCCCGCCGCGAGGCTCGGCCAATCGCCTCCCGCCGCGCCCCGACTGACGGCTCGCCGCGCCAATCGCAAGCCGGCGGAGAGGGCGGGGAGGCGGGGCACGGCGGGGTGTGTCGTCAGGGAGGGGGCGGGGCCGGGGCGCGCCGGGTGAGGGCGCCCCCTAGGGCGGGGGCGGCGCGGTGCAGGGGCCTGGCGGGGGGGCGGGTATGCCCGGGGTGGGGGGCACTGGGGGGCATGCACTGGGGGAACTGGGGTGTGCACTGGGGTGTGCACTGGGGGATCTGGGAGCAGTGCACCAGGGCACCGTGGCTGAGCACTGGGAGAACTGGGGCTGAGCGCTGGGGGAACTGGGGTATTGTACTGGGGGCATCGTGGCTGTGTACTGGGAGAACTGGGGCTGCGTGCACTGGGAGAACTAGGGCTGTGTGCTGGGGGGAACTGGGGCTGTACCCTGAGGGAACTGTGGCTGTGCAGTGGCAGGACTCGGGCTGTGCACTGGGCGCACTGGGGTGTGCACTGGGGGGAACAGGAGTGGTGCAGCAGGGGGAACTGGGGTACTGCACTGGGCACACTGGGGTGTGCACTGGGGGGAACTGGAGCGGTGCAGCGGGGGGAACTGGGGTACTGTACTGGGCACGCTGGGGTGTGCACTGGGGGGGAACTGGAGCACTGCCCTGGGGGCACTGGGATGTGCACTGGGTCTGCGGCGCAGCCGGGGGGGGGGGGAGCTCCGCGGCATGTGGGGCAGAGCGACCCGGGGGCAGCGGCTGGTGTGGGGCAGGGGGGGCACCGGGCGGCGGCGGGAGCTATGTGGGGCGGGGGGAGCACGGGGCCGGGGCGGGCAGCGCCGGACCCCACGGCGGGCGGCCCCGCCGGGGTGCCGGAGCCCCCCCGGGGCCGCGGCGGCCCCCCCCGGGCCGGGCGCACCTGGGGCGGCCCGGGGCAGGTCGGGGGCCGGGCGCGGTACTTAAGGCGGCGGCGGGGCCGGGCGCGGGCAGAGCGGGCGGCGGCGGGGCCCGGTGCGCTCCGGTCCCGGTCCCGGTCCCGCCATGCACGCGGGCTGCTGGCTCGTGTCGGCGCTGCTGCTGGCGCCGGCGCCCTGGGCCGCGGCGGCCGCCGGGGGCGGCGGCGGCGGCGAGGCGGCGGCCCGCGGCCCCGGGGAGCCGTGCGGGGTTTACACGCCGGGCTGCGCCCGCGGGCTCCGCTGCATCCCCCGCGCCGGCGAGCGCGCCCCGCTCCGCGCCCTGCTCCGCGGCACCGGCGTCTGCCGCGCCCTGGCCGCCCGCGCCCGCCCCGCCGCCACCGACCCCCCCGCAGGTGAGCGGCCCCCGGCCCGTGGGACCCTCGGGACCGCCGGGCAGGGACCGGGTGGGCCCCGTCGGGGCGGGATGGGAGCACCGGGGGGAGCCCCATCCTCCGGAGGGAGCCTCGGACCCCTGGGGAGGGACCGGGCCGGCCCCGTCGGGGCGGGATGGCGGCACCGGGGATCCGGGGGGGAAGGGAGATGGGGGGCTCAGGGACCCCACCCACCCCCGGGGGAGGGATCGGGACACCACCGTCGGGAGAGGGGACGGGGCCACCGGGGCATCCCCGTACCGCCTGGAGGCGGGGGGGCGTCGGGAGGGGATGGGGAGATCCGGTATCCCCGGGCACCCCTACACGTCCGGGCAGCCCCGGCCCCGGGGGAGACCGGGGACTCGCCCCTACCCCCCACACACACCCACACGGCCCCGGGGTGGGGGGGCTGTCCTAGCCTCCGGGGGGAAGGGGGGGTCCTCATATCCCCGAGGGAAGGGACGGGGGACCCCCATGTACCGGGAGGGGAGCGCTGGAGGAGGGAAAGGAGGGGGGACCTGGGGGGACTCGGGGACCCCCATGTCCGCGGCTTGGGGGGGAGCAGGGACCCCCCCCCAAAATCGCTGGAGTCCGGAGACCACGGCGGAGGGGCTGCGCAGTGGCGGGGGGGGGGGGGGGGGAATGCTTTGCCGCTGCCCCCCGCCATGAGACAGCCCCCTCTTTCTTTCCCCCCCCCCCGCTCCCGGCTGCACTGGGGCGGGGGGGGGGGGCTCGGGGCAGCCCGAGTGCTCGGCGCTGCGCACGGCGCCCGGGCCGCCCTCGTGCGGCCGCAGGAGGGGCTGCAACCGCGGGGGGGGGGGGGGGGCGCCTCCAGCGCGGGGGGGTCTCCCCCTATTAAAGGGGGTCAGGGCTGACTTCCCCCCCCTTGCCCCATAGGGGACAGCGCCAAGGAAGGGCGCAAGCTGCCCCCTGCCACGTCGGAGCCGCGGCCCCCCTCACCCCCCCCCAGGGCTCGCGAGCGGCCCCCCCACGCTGACAGCCGGCAGGACCTGGAGACGGTGGGTGCCCAGGGGCAGGACGGGGACAAGTTGGGGACAGCAGGGGGGGGCGGGAAACGACAATTTTGTCCTGTCCCCCCCCCCGCCCCCGGCTGACGCCCCCCCCCCCCCCCCAGGCGCCCTGCCGCATGCACCTGGCCGCCGTCATGCAGGAGCTGAAGGCCTCGCTGTACCTGAGCGCCGAGGACATCTTCATCCCCAACTGCGACACCAAGGGCTTCTACCGCACCAAGCAGGTAGGGCGGCCCCGGCGGAGCCCCCCCCGCCCCGCGCCGGGCCTGCCCCGCACCCCCGTTTCCCTAGGTGTGGGGCGTCCTGGCGCGTGGAGCACCCAGGGCCTCCCCGTGCCTCGGTTTCCCCAAGTGCGGGGCGTCCTGGCGCGTGGAGCACCCAGGGCCTCCCCGTGCCTCGGTTTCCCCAAGTGCGGGGCGTCCTGGCGCGTGGAGCACCCAGGGCCTCCCCGTGCCTCGGTTTCCCCAAGTGCGGGGCGTCCTGGCGCGTGGAGCACCCAGGGCCTCCCCGTGCCTCGGTTTCCCCCATGCCTCGGTTCCCCCCTGCCTCAGTGTCCCCAGGGCTGGGTGGCCACGTGGGGTCTGCACCGCCCCTCCCCGGGGGGTCTGCATGTCCCCCCCCCCCCATCCCACCCCACTGATGGTGGCTCCCCCCCCCCCCACAGTGCCGGGCCTCCAAGGGGCCGAAACGCGGGCAGTGCTGGTGCGTGGACAGGACGGGGCACCCGCTGGCGGGCACCGAGGGACAGGAGGGGGGTACCCGCTGCCCCCCCGGCGGCCCGGCCTGAGGGGCGCCCCGGGCGCCGGGCCGCAGCGAGGGGGGCGGAGGGGGGGACCCCCCCCACCCCCGCACCGGGGCAGGCAGCGCGCTGCCCGCATGGAGCCGGGCTGGGGGGGGGACGCCCCGAATTTCCCCCCCCCCCTCCTTCCCCAACGGGGCTGCTGTGGGGCCCCCTCCAAATCACGGGGGGGAGGGGGCCGAAACTTGGGGGACGCGGTGGGGCCCGGCCCCCAAAGGAGGTGGGAGCGGGAGGGGCGGGGGCCCCGCGGTGGTCCCCTCCCTCCGAACCGCGCCGGGCCGCGACTCCGAAATACAGCTCGACTTTGGGAAAGGCCGCTGCGAGCGTGGGGTTCTTTACGCCGAGGGCCGCGGGTTCGAGGCTGCTCCCCGCCTGGTGGGGGTCCCGCCCCCCCAAAACCCCTCCATGACTGCCCCGGGTGTCCTAACTGCCCCCCTACAGCCCCCCAGAACTGACTGACCCTTAACTGCCCCCCAGAGCTGCCCTGTACGCCTCCTATCTGCCCCCCGCAGGCCCCAGAACTGCCCTGTGCCCCTTAACTGCCCCCCAGAGCTGTTCCATGCACCCTTTAACTGCCCCCTACAGCCCCAAATTGCTCTCGCAGCCCCCTAGGGCTGCCCCATGCTCTCTTAACTGCCCCCCACAACCCCCTCGAGCTGCCCCCACAGCACTCACAAATGCCCCTGCACCCCCTAACTGCCCCCGTGGCCCCCTAGAACTGCCCTTGTGCCCCCTAACTGCACCCAACAGCCCCCTAGAACTGCCCCTGCACCCCTCAACTGCCCCGTGACCCCTAACTGCACCCTGCAGCTCCCCCGAACTGCCCCTGCCCCCCCCATAACCGCCCCTGTTCGCCCCGCCCCTTCCGGGCCCCGCCCATCCCTCAGACCACGCCCCTCCACCTCTGGCCCCGCCCCGTCCTCCTGGCCCCACCCCTGGCCCCACCCCGCCGTTCTCGCGGGCAGCGGGAGGCTCCGCCCCCGGCAGTGGGAGCGGGAGCGGAGGCGGCGCGGAGCGCGGTGAGGGGCGGCGGGGGCTGGGGGCACCGGGGGTGGGGGTCGGGCCCCACCAAGGGGGACTAGGGGGCACCGAGGGCATCGAGCCCCACGGCGAGGGGCTGGGGTGCACCGGATGAGTCCGGGCCCTATGGCGGGCTGGGGGTGGGGGGGCGGAACCAGGCCCCATGGCCGGCTGGGGGGCACTGGGGGGGGAGCAGGTGTCTGGACCCTATAGCAGGCTAGGGGGGAGCAGGGGGTCTGGGCCCTATAGCAGGCTGGGGTGCACAGGAGGGTGCAGGGGGTCTGGGCCCTATAGTAGGCTGGGGGGGGAGCAGGGGGTTAGGCCCTATAGCAGGCTGGGGTGCACGGGGGGAGAGGAGCAGGGGGTCTGGGCCCTATAGCAGGCTGGGAGCCATTGGGGGGGGAGCAGGGGGTCTGGGCCCTATAGCAGGCCCCATGGCGGGCTGGGGGAATGACCAGGGGGATCAGGCCCCACGGCAGACTGGGGTCACCGATGGGGGGAACCAGGTCTGGGCCCCATGGCGGGCAGGCGGTGGGGGGGGAGCCAGGGGGACTGAGCGCCGTGGTGGGGCAGGGGGGATGCCAGGCTGAATAGGCGGCTGGGGAGCACTAGGGGGACTGGCCCCGTGGGGGGGCTGAGGGGTTCCTGGGGAGGGGTCTAGGGGGTCTGAACCCCCTAGCAGGCTGGGCGCCACCCAGGGGCTGGCCCACTGGTGGCTTGGGGGGGGGGGCACTAGAGAGGTCCGGGGCCCCACAGGAGGGCGTGGGGTGGGCACCGCCCGGGCAGGGGGGCGATGCCAGGTGCGGGGCAGATGCCGAGCCAGGTGGCCGCGGGCGCCGCTGCAGGGATGGCGACGGCGGAGGAGCGCGAGACGCTGCTGGCCCTCCAGCGCGCCCTCCCCGACGAGCAGTTCCAGGCCTTCAAGTACCTCCTGGAAGGGCAGATCCCGCTGAGCCAGCTGCGCCCCGCCACCCGCCCCGACCTCTGCAGCCTCCTGCTCCAGCACTTCCCCGGCCAGGCCCTGCGCAAGACCGGCGCCGTCCTCCGCCAGCTCTCCCGCTTCGACCTCATCCAGCGTTTCCAGCTCCCCGGCACGGAGGACGTCCTCGGGCCCGCCGCGGGCTCCTCCGGCACGAGCGCCGGCGAGGACACGGCCGCGGGGTGGGCTCTGCCTGCCGAAGCCGGGCGTCCTCGCGGCTGCGGTGCCCCGTCTTTCTCCCCAGCAGGAGAGCAGAAACTGTTGACAGAGAAGGACCTCATGCAGGTGGCCCAAAAAATGGGCAGGGAGTGGCAGGAGATGGGGATCCAGTGCCTGGGGCTGGAGAAGAGCCGCCTGGACCAGATCCGAGAGGACAACCCCAACAACGTCGTGATGCAGATCTTCGAGATGCTCCGGGAGTGGCGCAGGAGGGAGAAGCAGCACGCCACCGCCCCGCGTCTCCACGCCTGCCTGGCCGGAGCCAACGTGGACCCCGAGGTGCTTGCCTTCCTCCAGAGCATTGGGGGCATCTGAGGGGCACCACAGCGGGGTGGGTGAGCGGGAAGCAGAGCTGCAGTCGGAGGGTCTTGGGGCAAAGCCGAGATCTCGCCGAGGCAGTGAGGTGTCTGGCCCTGCCCTCCCTTGCCTGGCCTTTTCGTATTGGAAACGGAACAGTAAAAGTATATTTTTTCCTACCCTTGTAGACCAGCGAGACATCCTTGGGGTCTCCCACCCCACCGCATGGCCCCACACGGGGGGGTTTCAACACAAGCTCGGGGCCCCAGGGGCGGCCCC
The DNA here is from genome assembly GCF_028389875.1 of Rhea pennata. Taxonomy (NCBI): domain Eukaryota; kingdom Metazoa; phylum Chordata; class Aves; order Rheiformes; family Rheidae; genus Rhea; species Rhea pennata. Next base: position 3,246,497 of record NC_084691.1, on the reverse strand, counting down.
CCCCCCGGTGCCATCCTGACATCAGTGAGGGGAGATGGAGAACAAAAGGCACCGGGGTCATTTCTGCTCATCGTTCCCGGGAACCCATCGTTCCCCCGGGATGCCGCGACACCCTCTAACACCTCTTCCCCTGGAGCCAAGCAGCCTGGTGGGTGGGAGAGCTGTTGCTATGTTTACTGCACATTTATTTTATTAAGAGTTGGCCCAAGTGCTCTGGGGGTGGCGTGGGGACGCAGAAAAGCTGGGGGGACGCAGCCCAGGAAGATTCGAGTTGGGGTTAGGCCGTTCAGACAGCCCTGGCCAAAGCAGGAGAAATTCCTACCAGTATCACGGTGAAAGCATCCCTGGCTGGACACGCAGATGTTGCCTTTGGAGCACCCATTGCAGAAGCACGTGCTGGGTGCCATCGTTTCACGCCAAGCATTGACTTTCCTGGAGCATGAGCCCACAGGGGTCCAGTGTCAGTGGGCAAAACATATCCACAGCTCAGCAGAGCAGGGAGCAGCCGCCTGCAGGCCCCGGGCTGCACGGGCTTCTCCATAACCTTGGGCTCTTCCCCTCTTCCGGCTCCCTGAACACCCTCACTTGAGGCTCTCAGTTTGGAACAATCTCTGAGGGAGGAGAAAGGAGTGAATCCGAGAAAAGCTGAGGGAACAGGATTGTGGACCAGCTTAATGTTGAGGCGTGGTGAAGCGCGTTAGGCAGCGGCTCGCAGAGGACGGGGCAGGGAACTCCGGTCTGCGTGCAAGCAAGCATTTCCCATGGCCTTCCAGCATGGAGAGGAGCTGGAGGAGCCAACGGAACAGAGTAGGGGCTGCACAAGGCCCCCAGGATCCCTACAGATCCCTGCCGAGCCTCTCGATCTCATCCAGGAAGAAATCCAAGTCCGCCCTGGTGACCGCAGGGTTGGTAACGATCTGGCGGAAGAAGTTGACCTTGGCGTCGAGCGGTTGGTAACCCACCATCATGGAGCCCGATTTCATCATCCGCTCCTTGATCACGGGAGCCACCTGCGTGGAGATGGAGACGTGACCCGCTCAGGTCCACAGCGCAACAGGGCTGGTCAAAGCCACCCTGTGCTCCAGGGCCAGGCCGTGGACCTCAGGGCTTCGAGGGGCCGGCCGCGGAGGGCCGACGCTGGCGCTCACCTTGCCCAGCCTGGGCCAGTAATCTGCAGAGCCCTCCTTGCCCCGCAGGCTGGGCGGCACGAACCAGAAGCAGAGGTTGATGAACTCCGGCTGCGGGAGGAGGACACAGCGGGGGCCCCTACAGCAGTGCTCTCTGAGGAGCACCCCACACGGACGCATCGCCTCCGGAAAAGGGGGCCTGGGGGACACCTGCTTTCCCTCATCTCTTCCCATTCCCGTTTCAGGAACCCCCTGGGCTTTAGATCGACTTCCCCAGCTCGCAGATCCCAGAAGCAGCTGGAAATGGGCAGGGCCCCTTCCGATGCCTCCCTGGTGCTTGTCCCCGTCCCTGTGATGCCTTAGGCAGTTTCCAAGCGGGGGGATGAGGCATAAAGAGCCTCCGAGCCATGGTTAGAGCAGGGAGCAGAGCCCAGGAGTCCCTGCTCGTCCTAGTACCCCCACTCAGTCTCTCAGGGCACCTTCACCTCCTCTGCTAGGCAGGCAGTACCTCTAGCACCAGCTGGAAGCCTTCCCTCCTCTTAACCTCCTCGGCCAGGTATCTGGGGGCAAACAAGAGCGTAAGCCACAGGACCAACCTCGCTACAAAGGCACGAGGCATCAGGGAAGCTAACGGCCCGACCCGAACCGGGGACTCGAGGGCACCGCTGCCCTGCCGCCTTCCCGGCGCTCACCTGGTGAAGGCGAAGGCCCGGTCCACGCGTCTCTCCAGCCCCTCGGTCCCCACGGCCTTCCAGAGCAGCCAGAGCTTGAGGCAGTCCACCCTGCGGCCGCACTGGATGGTCTTGTCACCCGTGTCGTAGGACACGTCGTAGAACTTGTCAGGCTGGAAGAGGTACGTGGCGCTGGCCCCGTGGCACCGCTGGAGCAGGCCCTGCAAGAGACGGCTGTGACCCCGCGGCCAGCGGGCGCTGACAAGCGCAGGGCAGGTGGGCAGGGATGTCCCAGCGCCCTGGGGTTGCCCCCGGGGCCGGACAAGGGCGGCGGGACCTACGGAGCTGTCTCGGAGCAGGAAGGCGGAGCACTGCAAACCCACCATCAGCATCTTGTGGGGGTTCCAGGCCACCGAGTCCGCCCTGCGGGAGAGGGACAAAGCGGGCCCGGGGGTGACTGCAAGCCCCGAGCCCAGCCAGGGAGGCTGAGAGCCCGGGGGTGATACCCAGAGCAGCAATCGCCCCTAGGGGCAGAGCGCAGCCCTTCCCACCACTGTTGCCTTCATCCTGGCAGCAGCTCGCTCAAGGCTGCGGCTCAGGGTAAAGCCAAGCGGGACACGCGGCAAGATCGTTGTCCCTGGATCTGCGAGTGTTAAAATCAGCTCCGAACTCGCCTTTTAGTGGCCTAGCTCAGAGCCGGGCCCCAGCCTCGGAGGTACTCGCCTCTCAATGCCGGTCAGGAGGTGCCGGTGTTTCCTGGAGAGCAGGGCGCTGCCGCCCCAAGCAGCCTGCGAGGCAGGGAGAGATGTGTCAGAGCAGCCACCGTTCCTAGAGACGCCGTGGGGAAGATGGGGCTCGTGCAGAGGCCCGGGGGACCCAGCAGGACACCCACACGGCCTCGTATCCCCCCTAAAGTCACTCACATCCACATGGAACCAGATGCCGTGGCGTTGGCACACGTCTGCTATGCTCTCCAGCGGGTCGAAGGCGCCCAGGACCGTGGTGCCACAGGTGGCACTGACAAAGAAAGGCACCGCGCCCTGAACGGGCAGGGGACAGCGGTGAGGGCCGCCCGTCGCGCGTGGCTCTGCCCCTCCGCCCCAGCACCACGCGGGTGCTCTCCTCTCCCTCTAATCTCACCTCGGCTTTTGCCCTCTCAATCTCCTTCTCCAGCTCCTCGGGGATCATCTTCCCCCTAATGGACATTGAGCAAAAATCCCAGCAGTGATTTGGTCAACGAGCAGAGCCAGGATCTACTGGACTCCGGCTCGGATCGGCCTGGATGCTCTCACCTCTCATCAACACCGACCAGGTAGACGTTGTCGGTGCCGATGCCCAGGAACGCGGCTCCCTTCTGGATGGAGTAGTGGCCCTGAGAGGGGAATAGATGGGGATCAGACCGAGGATTGGTCCCAAACCATCCAGCCTCTCCCAACCCACCCTCTCCCCTCCTGTCTCCACACGTGTCCCAGCTCCATTCAGGCAACGTGCAGGCTGCCCCGAGACCTGCCGGAGAGCAGCCACCGAGCGCGGGGAGGAGGAAGGGTGGGAGAGCCCCGCTCCATACCTCCCGTGAAGTGAAGAGCACCAGGCGCGGCAGGGCCCAGCTGCCTTTCTGCTTGCTGTCCGGGAAGCGGTGGTACCGGGCCACGTTCATGGCGTACATGTTGGAGATGGAGCCACCTATGAGGGGACAAAAACTTGGAGGTCCCGGCTGGCTGGGACTGGGGGGACAGTCAGGAGACCTGGCCAAGCCACCGCTGGGCTGGGACCAAACCCGCGGCGATTCCTGCCGTGCTGGCTGGGAGCCAGTCCGGGGCCCGGCACCCAGGAACGGAAAGGGCTTAACGCAGCCCGCACCCGCCGGCCTCACGCACCTGGGGAGAAGATCCCGTCCCCAGTGCTCCAGCCCACCAGCTCCCGCAGCTTCGCCAGCACCACCTCCTCCATGAGCACGAACACGGGGGCAATCTCGTAGGTGTACCTGGAAGGCACGCAACCCGGCTCTGCTCGCATGCGGTCGGACGCGCTGCTGGCCTCCCCCATTCCCCTTCAGGCTCCCCAAAACCTTGATGGAAGTGAGACCCCCCAAAAACTCCTTGCTTATGGCATCTAACGAGATCCCTGTGAGCAGTTACAGTGCCCTCCCAGGTGCAAGCACGTACTGGCTGGTGTTGAGGGTCTCTGTGATCATGCGTCCCATCAGGGCATGATGGTCCAGGCCAGAAAACAGCTGGTTAAAGAAGCGAGGGTGACCTGGGGGACAATGAAACAGGGAGAGGCCTCAGCGGCAGGCAGGCGAGGGCAGCTCGCCAGGGAGGTCAGGAGCCTCACAGGACCCCCGACAACTGCATCCCTGTCATCACCGCCCTGCGAGGAGCTCGGGTCCTTGGGCCACAAGCCACGAGGGGGCAACCGTGACACGCGCGAGCTGGGCCGCGTCGTGAGCTGCGCGTGCGGCAGGGTGCGCGGCGGAGCTGCGAGCAGCAGCAGGGCTGTGTCCGGACCGGCACGTGCAGCAGGGTGCACGGACCAAGCCGTGAGCGGAGCCGTGCCGGACCCGTGACCCGGAGGACGTTGTACCGCTGGGTGGGGAGCCGGCCTCGCACGGCGGCTCAGCCCCCGGGGCGGCTGGCGTCCCTCCACGCTCACAGGTTTTCACGCTGTATCGGATGACGTCTCGGCAGCGCTCCAGCACTCTCTGCCGCGGCTCCCCGTGGCTCCTCAGCTCCAGGTCCAGCAGCTCCCGCAGCTCCCGGGGCTCCTTCCACTCACAGACCTGCAGGGATGAGGTTCAGGGATACGGGGCCACGTATCCCGCTCTGCCGGGCAGGAGTCACTACTCGAGGGGCAGTTGAGGGAGACCAGATCCGAGCACCCAGGCTACCTCGCGGCCTGTCCCTTGAGCAGGGGCTGCTTGACCCTGTTTTTGGTGGGCGAGGGGGGACAGCAGGGTCCCCAAGGGACCCTGTCCCCAGCTGCTGGCTGGCCCGTGTGAGGGTGGCAGCCCAGGCCTCAGTGAGGCCGGCTGCCCCCGATCACCCACGGCCATCCCCACGCTGCTGCCTGCCCCCTCCGCACTTGGGCTGCCCACGGCAGGAGCAAAGGGCAGGGACAGGCACAACTGTCGCTGCGAGACCTGGCTCAGAAAAGCCCTGGACAGGGCTCCCTACTAATCCACCTGGAGCTCTGGCACCGTTCCCACCCCGGTCCCCTCCTCATTCTGCTGCTCCAGGGCTAGCTCACCTTCTCTGTCGCATCCATGCCCTTCCTGATGGCTTCTTCCAGGAGGATCTGGAAGGCTTCCTGCAGGAACTCCTCGCCAGCTGCCTTATCCAGGCCAGGATGCTCCAAGCTGCTGCTCTCGGCCATCATGAGCTGTCTCTCCTGCTCATCCCCTGGGCAGCGGAGACACATAAGACAGATGTCACTCTGTGCCACATGCCCCACCAGGACACGCACCAAGCCCCAGCCCTGCTGCATGTACATGGCCTGGGAAGGCATCCCTGGGGAAGGGGATCCGGAGCCAGCAGGGAGGCCAGCCCCAAAACACCTCATTCCCCAAGCTTGGCGACCAGATCCAGGGACCTACGAACCCAGGGTCAATCTGCCGGCAGGGAAGTTCCCGTTCCCCTTGTTGCTGCCTCTCTGCGCTCTGCAGCAGGCCGTGGAAAGACGCTCCCTTACTTTTTTCACTTTGCACAAACAGGGGATTTTCACAACGGCAGAGCCTTTCCGGAGTCCTGCTGCAGCCTCGGGGTAGAGAGTTTCTCACATTAACAAGGCACCACATTAAAGAGAAAAGCTTTCCTGAAATGAATTAGCTGAAAACCTGGACTTTCACACTTCCTATCTGTGTCTGGCAAGTCGTCTTTATCTCCTCTGCACACTTCAAAACCCTCTGCCAGGTCTCAGTTTCGCCCTTGGGGCTCAGTTTGATTGGAACCACCTCCTGCCACAGCAAGTTCCTGCGTTCCTGCAAACTTCCTTCACCCGGAGACCAGGAGCAGCCGCTGCTTTTACAGCGCCTCTCTGTGCTATGGGAACGTGGAGGAGTCCAAGCACACCCACTAATCAATAACGGAGACGCTCCTTGCCCCCAAATCTGTGCTCATCTGGAGAGCGAAGATGAGAGTTCGATGGTGAACAAGACGCTGCCTTCCCCCAGCTCCATCCCAGCTGTGATACCCCTCCCCCCCCCAAAAAAAAAAAAAAATTGCTATGCTGGATGTTTCCCAGAAGGGATCTCCTGGGAAACCCTGGAGGACTCTATCCCCCCCTGTACGGGCTCTGCAGCCGAGGTTTCTCCTCCAAGCTCTCAGCAGCGTGGAGAGCCCTTCCCATCCGCGCCACGCAGCCCCTTCCCCCGTAGGGCCAGCAGCCCCCAGTGGGTGCCCCTCACGGCCCCTGGCACGGCCTCGGTGCCCTGTTACCTGCTCCTGTTTCAGTGCCGTGCTGCGAAGGGACAAAGTACAAGGGAGCTGACGGAGAGCGGCTCCTCGGCTCTTCGCAAAGCAGCTCTTAAAGGTGCAGCCAGCCGCTCCGAGGGGCCTGCTGCCAGCCGGTCGCCGTGCCAAAGCCCTGTCTCCGCAGCTGGGATCTCTCCGGAGGCAGCCGGCGCGCTCTCCTTCCTGGCTGTCGTCTGCACACGGATGAACGGACGGCTCGGGCCAGCAGGGACTTTGCAAACCAGGGCAAAAGGGGATGGTATCTCCTATCTCCAGGGAGGAGCTGCAGAAAGGGGGAAGGGAGACAAGGTGAGCGCAAAGTAATGACTCCCAAGCAGCCTCCCGCTCTCCCAGTCTCTCCCTCACACCCAGCACTGGTTTCGATGCAGGCTGAACCTCAACCCGTTGGTCTTAACGCTGCCCGGACAGCATCAGGCCCCTGCAGGCCCCGTGCTCCCACAGCAGGGAACACTCCCCCTTGGTCCACATCCCTCGAAGCAAAGCCCACGAGTCCACCAGGCTGGTGGGAAGGAGCCGGAGCCCCCAGCGGAGCATCCTGCCCCCAGCGACCGGTTCCTCCTGCCGTACTGCATCCCTCCGAGGGAGGTAAAACGCAGCCTGCCAGGCTGCTGCGACGAGCCGCTCACGCGGGAACCGGCTGCGTTTCCTGATCCTACCCTGCCGATCAGGACGTGCTATGGAGGAGCCAGGCTCCCTGCACGGGGCTCTGAGCGCTCGCCCCCTCCTCCCCGGGGCAGAAACTCAGCCACAATTCCTTTAAACCTTCCCCCAAAAGCTCACCCCGCATCCAGAGGATTTGCCCGACGCTTGGGGCCACCCGAAGGCCCCTCTAGCGAAGGCTCAAACCGAAGCCCTTCCTTCCAGGAATAGAAATAGGAAGGAGAAGCCGGCTGCAGCCCCTCGCTGCGGCCCGGCGCGTGGCAGGAGCACGGGGCCACCGTTTCGCACGCCGTCAGCGTGAGCCGGTCCCCTCCAGAGCGAAACGCTTACCTGTGCCCCAGAGACGCTTCTCCCCAAGCACAGCAAAGGCCACAGGCGACAGCCCTGCTTCTCGCAGCTTCAGAAACGTATAGGGTACAGAAAGCAAACCGCAACACCTCCGGAGGAGACCCTATACAAAAAACAGGAGATGGGATTAGCTTAAGTGGAGGGGGTTTTTATTCCTTTTTTTTTTTTTTTTTCCCTGCAAATGAGGAGCTCAAGGGGCGCTCAGAGGGTTGAAGCAGGCTGAAAGCAGAGTCCCCAGCGCGGCCGCCCCACGGGCACCGACACAGAGGCGCTGACGGAAAACGGAGCGTCGGGGACGGCACGTAAGGGCGGCAAACTCGGGCACTTGCTAAGCATTTATCGGCCACGGGAAGACGAGGGCAGGGAGGGAGGCCAGGGAGCAACCGAGCAGCCCCACGGGACGTGATATTATCATCCCGGGAGAAAAATCAGGATGGGGCGGGGAAAAGGACCTCCAAAACGCTCGGGAGAGCAAACTCAGGGCTCACTGCTTCGCCGCCCGGGTCCCTCAGTGCCGCCAGCCGCATCGCAGCGGCTCCTGCAGCCGCCCCGGGGGGCCAGGAGCGCCGAGCCCGTCGGAGGACGCTTCCGACGTGTCCGCGCGTCGGATGCCAGGAAAGCGCCTCTGCAGGCTGCAAGGAGGCAGGAAAAGGGGAGAGGGACTGAGGACGGGCAGCGGAGATGGGGGGCCAGGGGGCCGGCGTTTGCCCTCCCCGGGGTGTCACGAGGCAGAAGCTGCCCCGGAGGAATAACAGGGCAAGGGGAAAGGATGTCCCCGGTGGGGCATTAAGGAGAGAACAGCCCCCCCCCCCAAATGGGTCACAACGTGGGGAGGAGGGGGCTAAGACCCACCACCAGGGGCAATGTGGGGAAAGGAACCCCCCAGGGGCAATAAGGGGGGAACAGGACACCCCCAGGGGCAATAAGGGGCTACGGGGGGAGAGACCCCCCCAAGGGCAATTGGGGGGGGCAGGGCACCCTGGGGGCCATAACAGACTGTGGGGGGGGCGACACCCCCCCCCCAGGGGCAATAAGAGGGAAGGGGGGAGGAAAGAGCCACCCCCGTGAGGGCAATAACAGGGTGTGACCCCCCCCGGGGCAACAAGCCGACAGCCCCCCCCCCTCCAAGGGGCAATAAGGGGGTGGGGGGGCAGTTCCCTGCCCCCCGCCCAGGGCCGAGCCCAGGAGGCCGCGGACGCTTCCGCCCTCCCTTCCTCGGTCGCCCTGACAACCGCCGCCCGGTTCCAAGATGGCGGCGGCCACGAGGGCGTCGCCGCGCGGTTCTGCGCGCGCGTGGGGCGCTGCTTCCCTCCCCGCCCTACAGCCTCGGCCGGAAGCGCCGGCGGGGGCGGGTGTTTCCGGTTCCGGGTTGGCGGCGGCGGCCGAGGGAAGGGGGGGGGCGCTGGGGCCGCGGCGGTTTGTAAACTTGTCGGTGCGGCGGGCGGCGCGGAGCGGAGCGCGGAGGGGCCGCGGCAGGTACGGAGCTCCCGCCCCTTCCTGCCCGCACGCAGCCCCCCGGGGGGAGGAGGAGAGGGGGCGGACCTGGCCCGGCCCGGCCCGCGCCCCTCACCGGGCCCGGCTGCGCGCGCCGCCGCCTCAGCCCATCCCCCCTCCCCCACCGGGAAAGCACCGGCGCGGCTGGGGGGGGGAGGGGAAGGGGGGGCGACACCGGGTGGGCCCAGCGCGCACGCGCGGTTCCCCCCTCCCCCTTTATCGGCCGGGAGGGGGAGGGGTGGGGCGGGAGCTCCGCCCGCCCCCGGAGGTCGCCCCTCCCCCCCCACGCCGGGCAGAGCCACCCCCGAGGGGTGTCGCCCCCTCCGGACACCCTCCTCCCTCGAGTCGACCCCCTCCCCCCACCCCCAAACCCGGCATCACCCCCCCCCATCCCAGGTCACCTCCTCCCCGATCCTCTTGTCCGGTGTCACCCCCCCATCCTGGATCACCCCTGCCGCAGTCCCCCCCCCCACCATCCCCAGTCACCTCTGCCCCAGTGTCCTCCCTCATCCCAGCTCACTTGCACCCCCGTGTTCCCCTCCTGCCCAGTGTCCCCCCCCCCCATCCCAGGTCACCTCTGCCCCCAGTGTTCCCCCTCCCCCCCCCCCCAGGGTCACCCCACCACCACAAGTCCCCTAGCAGGTGACATTGCCACCCTTTGTGTGCTGCTGGCATCAAGGAGACCAGCATCCCCCCCCCCGCCCAGCCAGCTGGGGGGCCCGGCCCAGCGGCGCTGGCCTCCCCGTCCCCTGTAACCGTCGGTCTCTTCCCCGCAGGCTCCAGCCGGGCAGGCGAAGACCCGCAGCAGCGTTCTCCCCGCGCGGAGCCGGCACCCGTCCCCGAGCGGAGCGGGGCTGGGGATGTCTCCGCTGTAAGAGCGGTGCGGGCAGTCCCCGTCCTGCCTAGCCCTGCCGGCCCTCCCAGGGCTGAGGAGGAACCGCCTCGACGCGCCCGCGGCACCGGGTTCCCCGATCCCAGAAAGATGTCGGCAAAGTGGAGGGTACTGGACAAGACCAGCAAAAAAATGATTAACTGAAACAGTCTTTCTAACCGTAAAATTCTTTCCTGGGAGAGAATTAAGGCTAAAGAATTGTTACAATCCGTTTGTTGAGGACAGACAGACACAAGATGGCTCAGGTAATGAGCCCCAATTTTCCCATCTGTACCCCAAGATCCGCCGCCACAGGGAGCTGCAGAGCCCTGTGAGCGAGGGGAGAGGTCGTGCTCGCTGCGCGCGCCGCAGCTGCCGCCGAGCGGAGCAGCGGTGACATCGAGGGGCGCCGCAGCCCCGCCCCGGTCCCTCGCACCCGGGCTGGGGAACGCGTGCGTTCGTCCTTTCCCTCCCCGCCTCGCTGCCGGACCGCACCGAGGCGCGGCGCCGGAGCCCGCCGGAGCCCGGAGCGGGGAGAGATTCCCCAGCCCGGCGGCGCACGGACGCGTCCGTACGCCGCGGACTCGGGAACCTGCTCCCTAAACGCTGCTCGAGCTCCAGGGAACTAACCATCCGAACTCTCCCATTAGCTCCCAGTAGCGACTAGGTCCTCTGCCTTCTCTCTAGCCCCCACCGGGCGCGACGGGGTCTCAGCCTCGCTTGCACGGGGTTGAGCACGGCCGGTTTCCATCACTCGCAGGGCTTCGGCGTGTTTTGCTCGCCGGCCGATCGGCGACGGCTCGGTCACCGCGCGGCTCGACGCCTGCGGCTCACCTGCCTGTTTGTCTTTCCGCAGGCGAGCCTCCTGGCCTGCGAAGGCCTCTCTGGAGTGTGCCTCGTGCCAACGGTGGCCAGCAAGAAGATGATGCCAAAACAGAGCTCTAAACAGGCGGAGAACGGGGAGAGAGGAAGCAGCCCGGACGTGCTGGTATGGTAGAGCTCCCCGCTGCCCTGGGCTTTATGGCCACGCTTCGTGCTGCGGAGAGGAGCTGGGGCCGCGGGAGGAGGCCTGAAATCGGTTTTCTCCGCCAAAGGGTCTCCGTCCGGACGGCGAGAAGTCTCGCAGCCGCAAAGAGGAGGAGACAGCCGAAGCTTCGCAGCCAAAAAAGTCCATTAAAAAGGCAGGTAATGGGACCTAATGCGGTGGGGGCAGAGCGGGGCTGGGGGAGTCCCGCTGAGGAGCCCGCGCCCCTCGGGACCAACCTTCCCTACCTGTGCCGTCACCAGCGTCGTGAGCGGGCGGCCGGCGCCGAAGGACAGAGCCGCTCCTCGCTGAGAGGATCTCGACTCGACAGCCAGGTTTGCCATGATGGAGAAGGAGGTTTCTTGGGCTCTGGCAGGTCTGGGGGGAGGAGCGTCTCTGCTTGCGCAGGGCAGGCAGGCTTGTGGCTCCTGCAGGGCTTTGAGGTGAGGCTTTCTGAGCAAGGAGGGTGGAGGGCCAAAACCTGGCAGCTGACAGGCTGCATCTGCTCTGCAGGTGGTGGTGATTGAACAGAACGGCTCCTTCCAGCTGAGGATCCCCAAGAACTTCATCTGCGAGCACTGCTACGGGGCCTTTCGCAGCAGCTACCACCTCAAGAGACACATCCTCATCCACACGGGTAAAGGGCTGGGCCGTGAAGGCTGCTGGGCTGGGGCTGCTCCAGTTCCTCAGGGTAGAGGAGGGAGCTTAACACCCTGATCAAGCCTCTGGCTGCTCGTGTCTCAGTGACTCCATCCTGACAAGCACAGGAGCTCTGGTAATTAAATAGCCTGGCTCGTTAGGGGCCTAATTCAGGAGCTTCTGTGATCCTGCAGTCAGGTGTGCTGGGGTTAGCAATGGAGAGACGCCCCGTCGGGCAGGGGAGAGGGCGGCAGCCTCTCGCCCGCTCCCTTGTGCCCCTCACCGCCTGCCCTCGGTGCCCCCAGGCGAGAAGCCCTTCGAGTGCGACGTGTGCGACATGCGCTTCATCCAGAAGTACCACCTGGAGCGCCACAAGCGCGTGCACAGCGGGGAGAAACCCTACCAGTGCGAGCGCTGCATGCAGGTAATGCTGGCCCCCGCCCGCTGGGTTGGATCCGGTGGGGGGGGGGTCGCGGCGCTGGTAACCCCCTTCTCCTCCCCTCTCCTCTCCTGTCTCCCGCAGAGCTTCTCCAGGACAGACAGGCTGCTTAGACACAAACGAATGTGCCAAGGTTGCCAAACCAAAACCCCTGACTCGCAGCTGCTGCTCTAGGAGCCGAGATGACCCCTCGCAAGAGCCGGGACACGGACGAGATCTCTGGGTTTTTTCCGTCTGGTTTTGCCTGCTCCAGCTCCCCGCTGCGGAGCGGGGAGGGGAGAGCGGGCCACTCTCCTAGACTTTCAGATGAGGTCCTGACACTGTACATAAGCTGAAGATGATCTGGAATCTTTTCCCAACCAGCAGAAGCCACGGGCAGCTGTGTATAAACCTTCCTTTTGTTTTCCCCCTTTGTTTTGAAGTACCACCATTTGCCTCTCAGGAAAGGCTTTGAGCAACAAGCAGGCCTAAACAGAACAAAGTAGCGACACTTGCTTCAAACCCTTACCGCTTCCTTTCGGCCGATGGACGGGTTCACGCAGACACTAGGCTCTCAGGTAGGAAGTCTAGCGGGGAGGGACCTTCTTTAACCCCATTTTCCAAGAAAAGAGAGAGAGCAAAAGTTCGAAAGGCCGTGGAGGCTTTTGATTCAGGTATGAAAGGCAGGGGCCCATCCCAGCTGCAGGCTGCCGCTCTGAGGTCTGCAGCTCTTTCCTTTTCATTTCTAGTCTCTGCGCGTGTTCGTGGCTGTTCGCTTCTCTTGCCTCCACCCCCCTGCTCCACCCGCAAAGAGCGGGCAGAGGTGGTGGGGTAGGGGAAGAGGCGGCAGCGCTGGGGGAGAGCCGTGTGGTACGTGGGCGGGCGGGTGGGCGGCGAGACGGAGTCTTGGCAAGCAAAACAAAACAAAACAAAAAAACCAACGGGGGGCCAGGTCGGGCTGTGTGCTGGCAGCCTGCCGCCCTGGGTCCCCGAGGCGTCGCCCCGTGGCATCGCCGCGGGGCTGGCGCGAGGCCCGTGGCCGCGGGGAGAGGCTCCGCCGTGCCGCGCCGCCGCTGGGGAGCCCCGCGGGAGGCCGCCGGCCTGGGTGCCGGAGCAGGGCACGACGGTCCCAGCGCCGTGGGGCGGGCAGCGCGGGGCCGCGATCTGGCCTTTTACAAGTTAAACCCAGCCCTGGGGTCTGGGATCAGCCAGCTGGGCGGGAGCGGAGAGCCGGGGGCGGCCCGCGCGCGGGGTGCATCTGGGAAGAGGCGAGGCTCTCCCGGGTTTTGCTGATGCTAATCCAGCGCCCGCCGTCTTGGCGAGGGAAGGAGCCTCGACCGGGGCGGCTCTGGGGGCTTGCGGCTCGCGAGGGGGTGAGCAGAAGCGAGCAGGGGGAGCTGCTAGGCTCCCTTCGCCCGAGGAGCCCCTGAGGCGCGGAGAGGGCGGCGTTCGCGCCGCGCAGCCACGTTCGCTGGCCCCCGAGCGTCACCAAGCAGCAGAAGCCCTCGGCTCTTCCCCCCACCACCCCGGAGGGGTCCGGCTCCCTGCCTCGGGCCTCCTGATGGCTCCCCCCAGGGAGAGCCCTGCCCTCGCGGGCTGCTGGGCGAGGAGACGCAGCTCTCCGGCTCCGCCAGGATCCCTCCTTCCCTGCGGAAGGTCCCCCGCTTCCCGGCACCCTTCGCTCCGAGCGGCCGCTGGCACCGCCGCGACAGGGATCACCTGTGGCCGGACCCAAAACGCCGCCCGCGTCCCAGCCTGGCGAGAGCGCGGCACGTAGCTGCCCTCGGCTGCTGAGCGTCGACACCGGAGAGGAGCAGGAATCGCCTCCGCTGGTAGAGACCGTCCTCGGGAAGCCGTCGGTGCCTGGCGGCGGACCGCGGCCTCCGCCGAAAACGGACTGTTCGGCACCTGCAAACTGATGAATTGCTGCTTCTCCGCGAGACAAACTGCTTCGTCCCGTCCTGCCTTGCCCTCTGCCTCCTCCACTGGCCTCCGAGGATGGTTCTGTGAGCAAGTTTTTGAAGAAGATGAAGGTTCGCCTCCCCCCGGGCCCGCCCCGGGCCCGCAGCTCGCTCTGCAGGAGCGCACCGAGGGGCTCGCGCCCGGCCCGGGTCCCCGCCGGCGCTGCCCGAATGCCCGCGTCGACCTCGAAACAAGCCCCTCGGAGCCGGGACTCGAACTCGCGCCTCCCCGGGAGGAAACACGTCCGTTACCGCTTCAGGTCAGCGCTCCTGGAAGGGGGAGGGAAAAAAGGGGGCAAATGGGGCTGCCGGTGCGCGCGCGGGAAGGGGGAGCCGGGCCGCGGCCACGTCGGAGTTGGCTGCGGGCGCCCGCGGTCCCGATTGCCTCCCCGCAGCCCCCCACCCGTCGCCTCCTTCCTCTTTTCTGTGTTGGGCCGGGGCCCTGGCGTGCCGTGAAGCCGGCCGCGGCCGACCCGTCCCGCTCGCCGCGGCGCCGCTCCGCCCGGTCCCACGCAGCGCGTCCCGATCCGCCGGCGGGACCCGCGGCGCTGGGGGCAGAGCGGGCCGAGCCGCTCCAGCTGCCGCCGCCCGAGGGGGAAGTTTTGCCCCGTCGCCTCTTGCTGCCGTCCCGCTCGCCTCGCGCCGTCGGCTCCTTTCCGCGCCGTGCCGGATACGGCCGGGCTCCCGCGCGGCGGCGGCGGCTCGCGAAGCCATTTCGGGGGCTCCGCGCTGCTGCCCGACGGCTCCGGGCGCCGAGCGGAGGGTGCTCGGCGCCGCTTCCTGCGCGGGGCCGGGCTCGCAGCGGCGTTGCCTAACAGGAAACCTCCTCGGCCCGGCTGGTGCCGCAAGAAGAGCTCCGAAGCGGCTCCAACCCCCTCCGGCTCGGCCCTCGGTTGAGGCCGCCCGGGGTGGAAATTTGAGGCCGCGCTCGGGGTCCTCGCTTGCGGCGGGGGAGCGTTGGCCGGAGGAGCCACGTCGGCGCCCGGCCGCGCTCCGGCTCTCGGGCCCGCCGCGAGGCTCCGGGCGGCCCGCGCGGCCCCCCGCGACGCCTCTCCGCGACGCGGGTTCGTTTCGCGGGACGGTTGGTTCGTTTTCCCGCGTGGGCCTCGGCTCCGGCTCGCCGTCGGCTTGGGGGTGTGTGTGTGTGTTGGGGGGGGGGGGGGGACATGCAGACGAAGCGGTTGCGGTCGGTGGGCCGGACCCCGCGGCCGCCTTGGGTGGGGACTTCCTCGCACCCGGCGCCCCAACGGCGCAGGCGGCCGCGCCGGGAGGGGAGCCGGCTCGGCCGGGCCGTGGCGCGGAAAACAACAGCTCTCCGGAGGCTGGAAAACTTCGGGGCTCGCGAGGCGGCTTTGCCGCTTCTCCTCCGAGAGCCCCCCCCACCCGCGAAGCTTCCCGCGTGCCGGAGCGGGTGCCGTCGTCTTTATTCCCGGGACCGAGGCGGGAGCGGCGTCTTTTGCCCCCCTTTCGCGTTGCTCGCCTCGGCGCCCGGCGTGGGAAAGGTGGGGGCCGAGGGCTGACTAGGAACGGGAGCGAAACCCCCGCGGCGCCCGCCGGTTTCGCTGTCTGCGCCTTCCCGCGAGGGCAAAAGTGCAGCGGGAGCCGCCGCCGCCCCGCGAGCGCCTGCGCCCCCGCCGCCGCCGCCGGGCCCCCGCCGCCCCCCGAAACCCGGCGGGGGGACGCGAGGAAGAGGAAGGAGCCGGGCCCGGCGCAGCTGCGGCTCCCGCAGCCGGACCGAGCCCCCCGCCCTCCCCGGAAAAGTCCCATGGCTTATTTTTTTGTCTTTTTTTTTTTTTTTTTTAATATACTTATTTTGCTATGGGGGAGGGAAAGGAGGGGGCGGGGGGGGGGGGCCTGGGCGCGCGTTCCTGAGCGGGTAGCCCAGCATCACTTTTAAACCGTAGTTTTTATAAGATGTTATGAACTTGTATCTTTTTACCCGTAGCGTGGTGTCTGTTCCTTCGTGGCGTTTAGGGTATTTAAATAAAAGTCATTGTTTTTCTTTTCTAACCTCTTTTTTGCTTCTTCTCTTGGGGCCTGGCGGGGAAGGGGACGGGTTTACGCTCGAGTAAAACGGAGCTGGGAGGGGGGACACACACACACACGATGTGGCATCCACCCGCCTACGTCCCCACGGAGCTGCATCCGTCCCCAAAGGGGGCCGGCGCCCAGCTGCATCCGTCCCCGCGGCTGGCACCTTCCCGCAGCCGTCCCCGGGGGGGGGGGCTGGCGCCCACCGCCCTCCGTGCCCGGCGCCCGGCTGCATCCGTCCCCGCGGCTGGCACCTTCCCGCAGCCGTCCCCGGGGGGGGCTGGCGCCCGCTGCCCCCCCCATCCCCGCGGCGCGGCGGGGACACCCCTTCCCACCGGCGACACGAAAGCGCCCGGTCTCGGCTGCCGCCGCGCTTCTCCCTTTATTGAGCGACTTTTGTCCTCCAGCGAAGCGGGCTCCGGGACAGGGACAAGGACGGGGTGCAGGAGGGGAGACACTCGGCAGGGCGCCGTGGGGCAGGCGCCCCCACGCTCCAGGGTGGGGGTGTGGGTACGGCCACGGCTCGGCCTCATCCTGCCCCTTCCAGGGGGGTGCCCAGCCCCTCACTCCCGAATGTAGTTGGGGTTGACGGGTGGTGGGTGACGGCGCTCCTGAACAGCGGGTTGTTCTGCGGCATGGAGGAGAGAGCACCCATGGTGGTGGTGGTGGTGGGGTGCTGCGGCCCGGACACCTGGGCCCTCCCCATGGGTGCTGGAGGTGGGGGGGGGGGGGGGGCAGGACCCCCACTCACCTGGTTCCAGCGAGCGCGGCGGCGCTCCTTCTCGAAGCGCCTGTACTCGCGCCGGTCGTAGACCCTCCACGGAGACGCGGTAGAGCAGGAGCAGCAGCAGCCCCGCGGGCCACGACGCCGCCCACCACCAGCCCGGCCACGAGCCCCGCGGGCGCCGGCGCGCCGGCGGCTGCCGAGGGCGGCCTCAGCCCCACGCGCGGAGGTGGGGGGGGTCCCCTCAACAACCCCCCCCCACCCCCACCCCGGGCACATGGGGCATGGCGAGGTCCTCTGGGACACTGGGTTCCTTGGAGCATGGACCCACAGGGTGCAGGGCCCCCCCTTCCACCCCCCCAAGCATGAGGTCCTTTGGGGTGGGGGGGGCAGGAACCCCCAGGAATGGGCTCCCTTGGGGTGCAGGGACACCCTCCACCCCCCAGGATGAGGGTCTGTTGGGGCGTGGGGTCCCTTGGGGTCCAGAGATGCCTGAGCACAGGGTCCTTTGGGGTTCAGGGACACCCAAGCGTGGGGTTCTTTGCAGTCCAGGCATGGGGGTCCTTTGGGGGCATGGGGGGGGTTGCTTGGGGTGCAGGAACTCCAGGCATGGGGGGGGTCCCTTGGGGTGCAGGACACCAAGGAATGAGGTCCCCTGGGGTGCAGGACACCCAAGCATGGGGCTCTTCAAGGCACAGGGCCCCTTGGGGTGCAGGACACCAAGGAATGAGGTCCCCTGGGGTGCAGGACACCCAAGCATGGGGCTCTTCAAGGCACAGGGCCCCTTGGGGTGCAGGACACCAAGGAATGAGGTCCCCTGGGGTGCAGGACACCCAAGCATGGGGCTCTTCAAGGCACAGGGCCCCTTGGGGTGCAGGACACCAAGGAATGGGGCCCCTTGGGGTGCAGGACGCCCAAGCATGGGGCTCTTCAAGGCACAGGGCCCCTTGGGGTGCAGGACGCCCAAGCATGAGGTGTCTCAGGGCACAGGGTCCCTTGGGGTGCAGGGACTCCCCATGCCCTCCCCCCAAAGGCACGGGGGGGGTGCCCTCCCCACCCACCCACGCATTTGCACTCACCGTCCTCAGCCCAGACGGTCAGCGTGACGTTCCCGTCGCCGTCGCCGTCATCCTCGCCCTCGCCCTCGACGAGGAAGACGAGGATGCGCCCGTCGGCGGCCTGCTCGGTGCACCAGGCGTCGGCGTGGGGCGGGCGCGCGGGCAGCACCCGCGCGGCCGTGCCCGGCGCAGGCCAGGCTGCAGTTGGCGCGCAGGGGACCCAGCCCGAAGGCCTTGCAGTCGGCGCAGTCCCTGCACGTGTCCCCCCCCCCCCAGCCGCCGGCCAGCGCGTCAGGGCCACCGCCGTCCCCTCCCCTCCCAGCACCACCACTGCTGCGACCCCCGGCCTGAGCCTGGCCCCGTCTTGTCCCCAACTTGTCCCCATGCCAGCCCTGGTGCCACCACCCTGTCCCAGTCCCTGTCCCTGTGTCCCCTCCTTGTCCCCATGCCAGCCCCGTCCCTGTCCCCCTACTCCCTGCGATGCCACCCCCGTGTCCCCTGTCACCCCAGCCCCGTCCCCACGTCCCCTGCTGCCCCGGCCGCCCTGTCCCCACATCCCCTGCCATCTCTTCTCCTTACCCCCTGCCAACCCAACCCAATCCACATCCATCTTCACCCCCATGTCCTCATCCCCACGTCCCCGTCACCTCATCCCCACGTCCCCTGCCACCCCATCCCCATCCCCATGTCCCCTGCCACCCTGTCCCCATGTCCCCTGCCACCCCGTCCCCACGTCCCCTGCCACCCCAGCCCCATCCCCATGTCCCCTGCCACCCCGTCCCCGTGTTTCCTGCCACCCTGTCCCCACGTCCCCTGCCACCCCAGCCCCATCCCCGTGTCCCCTGCCACCCTGTCCCCACATCCCCTGCCACCCAGCCCCATGTCACCTGCCACCCCAGCCCCATCCCCGTGTCCCCACGTCCCCTACCAGCTCATCCCCACACCTCCTGCTCCCCCAGACCCCCCCCCCCCCGGGTGCCCCCGGGCTCACCGGTGCCGCTGGCAGGGGGTCTGGCAGGAGGGGCAGCGGGCGCACAGGGGCCCCAGGTAGCCGGGCTGGCAGCGGCAGCGCCCGCACACGCAGCGCCCGCGCCCGCCGCACTCGCGGCCGCCCGCGCAGGCAGGCGCCGGGCTCCAGCCCGCAGCCGCAGGCGCTGCCCGCGAACCCGGCGCGGCACCGGCAGCGCCCGCACACGCACTCGCCCCGCCGCGGGCCTGCCGGGGGGGGGGGGGGGGGGGCGGCGGGGCAGTGGGCGCGGGGCTCCGCACTGTGGGGGGGACGGGGACCCCCCCCCCACACCCGTCGGGACGGGACCCTCATGGGGATGTGCAATGGGGATGGGACCCCCCCTATGGGGCCGTGCAATGGGGCTGGGATCCCCAGGGGACGTGCTATGGGGACGATCCCTCCATGGGGGATGTGCAATGGGGATGTGCAATGGGGCTGGGACCCCCCCCCCCCATGGGGACGTGCTATGGGGACAGGACCCCCCCTCCCCAATCGGGACAGGACCCCCCCCATAGGGCCGTGCAATGGGGCTGGGA
The DNA here is from genome assembly GCF_028389875.1 of Rhea pennata. Lineage (NCBI taxonomy): Eukaryota > Metazoa > Chordata > Aves > Rheiformes > Rheidae > Rhea > Rhea pennata. Next base: position 3,227,457 of record NC_084691.1, on the reverse strand, counting down.
TTCCCAGGGGACGTGCTATTGGGACGGTCCCTCCATGGGGATGTGCAATGGGGATGGGACCCCCCCCCATGGGGATGTGCAATGGGGCTGAGACCCCCCCTCTCATGGGGCTGGGATCCCCAGGGGATGTGCGATGGGGACGGGACCCCCACCTAGGGGACATGGAATGGGGCTGGGAGCCCCACAGGGATGTGCAATGGGAATGGGACCCCCCCCTCCCCGGGATGTGCAATGGAGACAGGACCCCCCCCAGGGGGATGTGCAAAGGGAATGGGACCCCCCCCACACGGGGATGTGCAATGGGGCTGGGACCCCCATGGGGACGTGCAATGGGAATGGGACCCCCCCATAGGGATGTGCAATGGGGCTGGGACCCCCATGGGGACATGCAATGGGAATAGGACCCCCCCCCCCCGGGACATGCAATGGGGCCAGGTCCCTCCCCGGGGCCACGCGGTGGGGCCGGCCCCCCCTCCCCTCCCGGGGGCCGCGCAGTGGGGCCGCCCCCCGCCCACCTCCGCAGGGCAGGCCGTCGTGGCGCTCGCAGGCGCTGCTGTCGCACTGGCACTGGGGGCCGCTCAGGCCGGGGGGGCACTGGCAGCGCCCGCACACGCAGCGGCCCCGGCCGCCGCAGGGGGGGCCCGTGCCGTTGGGGGGCCGGCAGTCGCCCCCCGCCGCCGGCCCCTCGCACTCGCAGCGCCGGCCCTGCTGCCCCGCCGGGCACCTGGCGGTGTGGGGCAGGCTCGGCCCCCCGCGCTGCCCGCCCCACTGCTCCTCCCTCCCCTGAGAAACCCCCCTAACCTGCCCCACGGACCCCCGACCTGCCCCCCCAACCTGCCCATGGGCCTCCATCCTGCCCCACAGACTTCCATCCTGCCCCCTAACCTGCCCCACAGACCCCTGACTTGCCCCCCAACCTGCCCATGGACCCCCAGTCTGCCCCATGGACCCCCCTCCTGCCCCCCAACCTGCCCATGGACCCCCATCCTGCCCCACAGACCCCTCTCCTGTCCCCCAGTCTGCCCCATGGACCCCCCCCTCCTGCCCCCCAACCTGCCCACAGACACCCATCCTGCCCCACGGACCCCCATTCTGCCCCCCAACCTGCCCACGGACCCCCATCCTGCCCCACAGACCCCTCTCCTGTCCCCCAGTCTGCCCCATGGACCCCCCCTCCTGCCCCCCAACCTGCCCACAGACACCCATCCTGCCCCACGGACCCCCATTCTGCCCCCCAACCTGCCCACGGACCCCCATCCTGCCCCACAGACACCCATTCTGCCCCCTCAACCCACTCCATGGACCCCCCCCCGACCTGTCCCATGGACCCACCCCACGGACCCCTCTCCCACCCCATAGAACCCCTGGCACCTGCAGACGCCGCACTCGAGGGTGCCGCCGTGGCAGAGGGGCGCCGGGGTGGGTGCCGGGGCGCAGGGGCACCCGCAGAGGCTGCGCAGCTCCAGCCGCAGCTCCTCGGCGAAGCCCAGCACCCGCAGCACCACGGCCTGCGGCGCCGCCAGGCACCCGCCCGCCCGCACCCGCACCGTGAAGTTCACCTGGGCGCCGAGCGTGCGTGGCACAGACAAGGGTGGGCATGATCCGGGTGGCATGGGTGGGCATGGCATGGTGCGGATGGCACAGGCGGCATGGGTGGCACGGGTGGGCATGGCACAGTGCGGATGGCGTGGGAGGCATAGGTGGCACGGGTGGGCATGGCACAGTTCAGATGGCATGGGTGGGCACGGCCCGGTGCGGGTGGCACGGTGAGACATGGCACAGATGGGCAGAGAGGAACATGGGGGAGCATGGCACTGCACAGCGCAGATGGCATGGCGCAGATGAGCATGGCAGGGCCAGCATGGCACGGCATGGATGGGCACCGAGGAACACGGATGAGCAGGGCATGGGCGAGCGGGGCATGGCACGGCACAGCAAGGCACAGACAAACACGGCACGGCGGGGGCATGGAGGGGCACAGGTGAGCACAGCCCGGAGGAGCATGGCATGGCACGGCCGTCACGGCATGGATGGGCATGGCACGGAGGAGCATGGCACGGCATGGCCATCATGGCATGGATGAGCGCGGCACAGAGGAGCACAGCACGGCATGGATGAGCACAGCACGGAGGTGCATGGCACGGCCATCACGGCACGGATGGGCATGGCCCGGAGGAGCATGGCATGGCACGGTGTGGCACGGCACGGGCATCACAGCATGGATAAGCATGGCCCGGAGGAGCACGGCATGGCACGGCATGACCATCACGGCATGGATGGGCACGGCACGGAGAAGCACAGCACGGCGTGGCCATCACGGCATGGATGAGCATGGGATGGATGGGCACAGCATGGATAGGCATGGCACGGCTATCGCGGTACGCATGGGCACAGCCCGGAGAAGCACGGCATGGCACGGCCATCACGGCATGGATGGGCACGGCATGGCACGGCCATCGTGGCATGGATGGGCACAGCCCAGAGACGCACGGCACGGCACGGCTATCGCGGTATGGATGGGCACGGCCCGGCCCGGCGCGGCCATCACGGCGTGCGCGGAGCCGGGGCCCGCGGCGCCGCTCACCTGCTGGCCGACGCGGACGCCGGAGCAGACGCCGCCGTGGGGCCGGGGGGGCCCGGGGGGGCCCCCGCAGTGCGGCTCGTAGCCGAGGCTCACGCCGGGCGGCAGCGGCGAGTGCTGCAGCTCCACCGTGGACGAGAGGCTCTGGGGGGGGGGGGGGGGTGGAGGGGCATCAGCAGCCCCCGGGGAGGGGGGGCCTCGCCGGGACCCCCCCACCCCACCCCCCACCCCGAGGGCCCCGGCGTCCGGGCCGGCGGCCGCTCGCTCACGTCGTAGGCGTCGGAGATGAGCTGCACCACGTTGCTGGAGTCCTCCCGCAGCTCCCCCACCACCGACTTGGGGATGAGGCGGCTCAGCTCCTGCACCGGGGGGTGGGGGGGTGAGCTCGGCGATGGCGCTGCACCCAAGGGTGCGCCCCCCCCCCCCCTTCCCCAGCCCCGCACCTGATACACGGGCACCGTGGGGCCCGTCACGGCGAAGATGGGCTGGATGTTGGCGGCCGAGAGCACCTGCGCCAAGTGCCCCACCGAGGGGTAGTCCTGCAACGGGGTGGGGGGTGCAGGGAGGGGGGGCCCAGGCGTCCGGGCTGCGCCCCCCCCCTCCCCAGCCCCCCCCTCCCCGGCTCTTACATAGAGGTGGCTCTTGCTGTAGACGCCGCTGGCGTCGAGGTGGCAGCGGCTGTCGCTGGGCGCGACGATGCCGCCCAGCTTGCCGTCGCCCGCCGTGTGGAAGGTGTCGTCCGAGGCGAAGACCAGCAGCCGGGTCACCGGGCGCCAGCCGATCTGCTCCTGCGCGCGGCGGGGGGCACGCGCGTGTGCACCCGGGCCCGGCCTTCCTCCTCCTCCCCCCGCCCCCCTCCCCCGCCGCGCACGCGCGAGCGCTCGCTTGCTGGGCTTTGCGCCCGGGTGCAAGGTGCGTGCAACCCGCGTGCGGCACGTACAGAACCTGCATGCAACCCCCCTGCAACCTATGTATAGCCTGCATGCAACACGCATTGCAACCCGTGTGCAACCCGTGTGCAGCGCGTCTGCAGGCTGCATGCAACGTGCAGTGCAACCCGTGTGCAACCCCCATGCAATGTGCAATGCAACCCATGTGCAGCCCCCATGCAACCCGTGTGCAACCTCCTTGCAACCCATGTGCAACCTCCTTGCAACATGCAATGCAACCTGTGTGCAACCTCCATGCAACCCACAATGCAACCCTTATGCAACCTCCATGCAACCCACAATGCAACCCTTGTGCAACCTCCATGCAACCTGTGTGCAACCTCCATGTAACGTGCAATGCAACCTGTGTGCAACCCTCATGCAACCCGTGTGCAACCCCCTTGCAATGTGCAATGCAACCCATGTGCAACCCCTATGCAACCTGTGTGCAACCTCCTTGCAACCCGTGTGCAACCCCCACGCAACTCGCGTGCAACCTCCTCGCAACCCATGTGCAGCGCGTGGGTAACCTGCAATGCAAATCACGCGCTGCCCACGTGCGCCCCGCTCGCGCCCCGCGCGCGCCGGCTCGCCCACCTCGCACAGGGCCACCTGCATGATGGCGTCGAAGCCGCCCTCGGGCGAGTCGAGGTTGCCCGAGATGCGCTGCTGGCTCACGCGGCTGGCGAACTCGCTGGCGTCGGCGGTGAGCGAGAGCACGTGGCGGAAGGCGGCCGGCGGCGCGCAGCGCTCGTGCCGCGCGGGGCAGGGGTTGCGCAGCTTCGAGGGCACCGTGCTCACGTAGGGCAGCACCGTCTTGTCCACGAAGGAGCCGAAGCCTGGCCGGGCGCAGAGCGGCGCCTGCGGAGGGGCCCAGGCGTCCGGGCTCCCCGGCTTCCCCCCCTCCCCCCTCCCCCCCGCCCCGGCTGGCCGGACGGACGGACATACCGATGCGGACGGAGGAGGTGACGTTGCGCAGGGCGGCCAGCAGGTCGCTGCCCAGCTTGCGCACGTTCTCCAGGTCGTCCTTCATGGAGTAGGAGAGGTCCATGAGGTAGTAGAGGTCCACGGGGTGGCCGCGGGCCCGCCGGAAGCGCACCTGGAAGCTCCGCTCCTCGCCTGCGGCGCGCCGCCCTCAGCGCCCGCCCGCCCGCCGCCCCCACCCCGCCGCCCTCTCCTCCCTCCATCCCTCCCTCCCTCCATCCCTCAATCCATCCTTCCCTCCATCTCCATCCTTCCCTCCCTCCCCACCTCCCTCCCTCCCTCTTCATCCTCTCCTCCATCTCCATCCTTCCCTCTCTCCCTCTCCATCCCTCCCTCCCCATCTCCATCCCTCCCTCCCTCCATCACTCCATCCCTCTCCATCCTTCCCTCCCTCCCCACCTCCTTCCCTCCCTCTCCATCCTCTCCTCCATCTCCATCCTTCCCTCTCTCCATCTCCATCCCTCCCTCCCCATCTCCATCCCTCCCTCCATCCCTCCCTCTCCATCCTTCCCTCCCTCCATCCCTCCATCTCCATCCTTCCCTCCATCTCCATCCTTCCCTCCCTCCCCATCTCCATCCCTCCCTCCCTCCATCCATTCCTCTCCATCCTTCCCTCCCTCTCCATCTCCATCTCCCCTCCATCTCCTTCCCTCCCTCCCCACCTCCATCCCTCCCTCTCCATCCTTCCCTCCATCTCCGTCTCCATCCTTTCCTCCCTCTCCATCCTTCCCTCCATCTCCCTCTCCATCCTTCTCCATCCTTCCCTCCATCCTCATCTCCATCCTTCCCTCCATCCCCATCCCCATCTCTATCTCCATCCTTCCCTCCCTCCCTGCCCCCCCTCTGTCCCCATCCCCGCGCACCGGGCCGCAGGGAGACCCGCAGGGAGCGGGGGCCGAGCTGGGCACCCCCGCCGTCGCCGAGCACCACGTCCTGCAGCACCCGCACGCGGCCCCGCGGCTCCACCACGGCGCCGGGGGGGCACCCGGCGCGCTCGAGGGCCGCCCGGGTGCCGCAGCGGGCCGCCTCCGCCTGCCCCCCCTGCGTGAACTCCTGCGGGAGACGGGGGGGGGTGTCAGCACCAGCACCCCCACCCGTGCCGCTCCCTTGTCACCCTGTACCCCACATCCCCCCTGCACCCAACTGTTGCATCCCACATCCCCTCTGCACCCAGCCCTTGCACCCCACATCCCCCCTGCACCCAGCTGTTGCATCCCACATCCCCTCTGCACCCAGCCCTTGCACCCCACATCCCCCCTGCACCCAGCCGCTGCACCTTACAGCCCCCCTGCACCCAGCCCGCCTCTTGCACCCCATCTACCCCATGAAACCCATGTCCCTGCGCCCCACATCCCCTTGCACCCATCGCTGTGCACTGCTGCCCCACGTCGCCCCAGCACCCATCGCTCCACAGCTCCCCACCTGCACCATTCCCCGCACCCAGCACCCACTGCTCTGCGCCCCGCATCGCCCCGCGCCCGCTGCTCTGCATCTCCTCATACCCGCCACCCTGTGCCCCTGGCTCCGCGCCCACAGCACCCAGCCCCGGCCGGGGTGCCCCCGCAGGGGACGCGCGAGACGAGGCGGGTGCCGGGTGCCGCGGGGGGGCCCCGTCCCCGACGGCTGTTTGTCACCGAGGTTTTGCTGCTTCCTGGTGACAAACCGCAGGGCCGGGCCCGGGGGAGTCACGCAAGGGCCGGGTGCGGGGGGCCGGTACCCCCCGGCCCCCCAGGGCCCCCCACCCGGCACGGCAGGGACCCTGGCGGTCAGGCCGCGTGGGGCCCAGCCCCACAGCACCCAGGGGACGCATCCCCCAGCACCCAGCACCCCTGTCCCCTCCCCGCCCCCATTGCTCCACACACACCCCCGGCACCCCCCGAGCCCCCTAGGGACACCGACACCCCCGGGTCCCTCCTGACCCCCACGGCACCCCCAATGCCCTCCCCCCCCCCCGAACCCCCAGGGTCACCGGCGCCTCCCTCCCCCCCCACCGCGGCCCCGTTCCCCGGCAGCGAGTGCAGAGCCGGGAGGGATCCCGGGGGGGGGGAAAGAGGTCCCGAGGGGGGTCCCGAAGGGGGGGGTCCCGGGGGGGTCACGCACTCACCGGGTCCTCGCACCAGGCGCACTCGGGGTGCGAGCGGATACACGCGTCGCACGGGGCGAGGGGCGCGCACGACTCTGCGGGCACCGCGGCGGCGGTGAGGGGCGCGGAGGGGGGGGGGGAGCGCCCCGAGCCCCCCCCCCCCGCAGCCCCCCGCCGCTCCTCACCTGCCCGCGCCGCCGCCAGCGCCGCCGCCAGCAGCAGGAGCCCCCCCGAGCGCCCCATGGCCCCCGGCCGCTCCGCACCGCTCCGCTCCGCACCGCGGGGACCGGCTGAGCCCTGCCCCGGGGGGGGGGGGGAGGGGGGGCCGCATCCTGCCCTGGCCCCTCCCGCGACCACGGACCACCCCCCCCCCCGCGGGGCAAAGGGGGCGGGGGTAGGTTCCCTCCCCCCCCCCCGGTTTCTGTCCCCCCCCCCGCAGGTGCGGACCCAGGCGTCCGGCTGCGCCCCACCCTGTCCTGGCTCCTTCCCCCCCCCCTCCCCCCCCCCCTGCGCGGGAGAATAGGGGCCCAGGCGTCCCGGCTCGCCCTCCCCCCCGAAAGGACCCAGGTGTCCTGGGGGCAGTAACCCCCCCGCGGTAAACACACACAGTCACGGAGGGGCGCCTGGTTCCCCCACCAAGCACTGCCCGCCGGGCGGGGGGGGGGGGGGGGGGAGCCGGACGCCTGGACCCCTGTTGTAGCTGGGCGGGGGGTGTTGGGAGGAGCCGCCCCCCCCCCGGTATAGCCCCGTCCGCGGGGCCGCCGGGGCAGCAGCGGGAGCCGCGCGCCCCCCCCCCCCCCCAGGCTGCGGGAAGGGTCCCGGCCCCGGGCTGCGCCCCCCCCCCCCCCCAGGCCCTCGCGGAGACCGGGGACAGCGGTGTATGGGGGCTGCCGGGGTGCTGCCAGTGGGGGGGGACGTGTACAGGCGGTATATGGGGGTCCTGGGGCGCTGCCGGTGTTGGGGGGGGCGTGTGCAGCGGTATATGGGGGTGTTCAGGGGCTGCCTGTGTTGGGGGGGGTGCGCAGCGGTATATGGGGGTGTTCAGGGGCTGCCAGTGGGGGGGGGCGTGTGCAGCGGTATATGGGGGTGTTCAGGGGCTGCAGGCAGTTTGCGGGACGCTGGGAGGGTGCCGGGGTGCCGGTCCCACACGGGGGGGGGGGGGGCCGGGGGCCGTATATGGGGGGCGGCGGTGCCCCCCCCTTCCCCCTTCCTGCTCGGTGGCCCCGGAGCGGCGCCCGGGGGGGGGGGGGGGCGGGACCCGCAGCGCGGAGCAGCGGCGCCCCCCGGCGGCCGCGGGGGAACCGTGCACACGCGTGAGCGTGCACGGGGACACACCCGCACACGCGTGAGCGTGCACCGGGGGCATATCTGCACGCGGGGGGCATCGGGACACACGTGTGCGTGCAGGGGGACACACCCGCATACGCGTGAGCGTGCACCGGGAGCGCATCTGCATGTAGGGGGCATCGGGACACACGTGTGCGTGCGTGGGGACACACCCGCACATGCGTGAGCGTGCACCGGGAGCGCATCTGCACGCTGGGGGGCGTCAGGACACGCGAGTGCCTGCAGGGGGACACACCCGCACACACGTGAGTGTGCACCGGGAGCGCATCTGCACGTGGGGGGCACACGTGTGCATGCATGGGGACACACCTGCATGTGTGCATGCAGGGACATATTTGCACATGGGGATCGTAGGGGCATATGTGTGCGTGTGTGCATGGGGCACATCTGCACACAGGGGACATCTGGACACACGTGTGCATATATGAGGTCGATCTGCACACGTGTGTGTGTGTACAGGGCACATCTGCACATGGAGGATGTTGGGACACGTGCTTGCACAAGGACATGTTTGCACATACAGTGGTGTGCACAAGCGTATGTGTATCCGCGAGGGCATACATGCATGAGCAGGGCCATCCACATCTGCACACACGTGTGCAAACCAATGGGTCCGTGCACTTCCGGGCACACACTTGCACACACACAAGGGCACGTGTGCACACCGCTGTAGGCACAGGCCTGCACGCTTCGGCCCATGCACCCTGCTTTGCACACGCGTGTGCATGTGTGCCAGCGGCTGGCCCCACCCATGTCCGTGCAGGGGCACAGATGTGTCTGTGCACACGCGTGTGCACCTGCACTCCCCTGGCTCCCCAACGCCCCACGGCGTCCTCCGCTGTCCCCCTGGGAGCACCCCCAGGCTGTCCCACCCCCCCCGCCCAGGGTGTCCGCCCTTGTGCCAGGCTGTCACCTGCCATCGTGGGGGGGGGGCTGTCCCACCCCCCGACCCGGGGTGCCCCCCCCCGGCCCGGGGGGCCCCCCGCGGTGTCCCCATCACCCCATGCAGACCACGCCGGGCACTGAGTTTCCATCACTTTATTTTGCAAAAATAGAAAAGTCCCGTGTCCCCCCCCCCCACCCCGGGGCGGGGCAGGGGGGGGGAGCCGGGGGCCAGCAGGGACCCCGGGCCGGGCGGGCTGTAAACATGGGTGCGAGCCCCCCACCCACCCCAGGTGGCGGGGGCAGCAGGGACAGCGGGCTGGGCCCCCCCCCGCCCCGGGCCGGGACCCCGGTGTAAACGCAAAGGAATAAATAACGGGGGAAAAGTGCTGCCCCGGGGGGGCCCCCCACGGCGTGTAGTGTAATGGGCCCCCCCCTTAAGGCCCTGCACCCCCAAAATGGGGGTGGAAATGGGGGGGCAGCTCCAGCGCTGCAAGGGGCAGGGGCAAAGAGCCCCCCACCCCGACGAGGCTGGGGGTAACAGACTTGGGGGGGCAGTTTGGTCCCTGGGGCAGCTGAGGGACAGCGAGGCTGCGCCCCCCCCCCCCCCATAAAGCTGCCGCAGGAGGGGGAAATGGGGCAGGGCCCCCCACAGCATGGGGGTCCTGGTAGCTATGGCTTGGGCCCCCCCCCGGTAGCAGCCCAGGGGGGTGGGCTTTTTTTTGGGGGGGGGAAGGCTCACCTTGTGCCCCCCCTCTTTGGTCTCTATAGTGTTCTGTGCCCAAGGAATAGGGAGGGGGCCTGGGGGGGGGATTTTGGGGACCCCCCCACCCCACCAGCATAGAAAGCAAAACCCACAAGCGGCCCCTCCCTCCTCCCACCCCCCACCTTGATCCCCAATTTTACAAAGAAAACAGCAAATAAAATGCCCCCCCCTTACGGCTGGGGGAGGCGGTTTTGTCCAAAAACTCCCCCTCCCCCCAAGCAGTGCCCCCGGGAGGGGGGAACGGGGGTGCCCCCCTCCCCAAATCCACCCTGTCTCCATCCGTCTTGTGACGCGAATAAATAAAGTCCCGGACGCCTGGGCTCCTCCCAGCTCGGCGCTGGGGGGGCGGGGGGGCACAGCCTGGGGGGGGCACGCATGGGGCGTCAGTCTTTCGGGAAAGCGGGGGGGCGATGCCTGTCCGTTGTTGCCCCCCCCCCTCGGCTGCCCCCCAGCACTAGGGCTGGGGAGGGCGGGGGGGGGGGGGGGGTGGAGGCGGAGGGGGTGCCAGGACTTTGGCATGAAGCTGAGGTTGGGGTGGGGGCCGCCCCCCCCCCCCGGCTTAAGGCAATAGCTGGTGCCACGGGGTCCCCCCCCCCGGGCTTGACTCCGTCAGTCTCTGGAGCTGAGCTGCCCCCCCCCTCCCCCAACAGTGCGGGGGGGGGGTCTGGAAGGCAGTTGTGAGCGTCCCCCTCCCCTGCCCCCCCCTCCCCCCGGGCACGGGGGGGGGGAGGGGGAGGGGCTACGGCGAGTCGGGGGGGCCGGCGGCGGGGCTGTCCTCGGCGCTGGGGGGCTCCGGGGGCGGGGGGGGCCGCGCCGCCTCGTCCTCGAACATCTCGGGGTTCTCCAGCATCTCCCGGATCAGGGGGGGCATGGGGCCCGGGATCTCCATCTTCAGCGTGATGGCCCGCTCGGCGCCTGGGGGGCAGGAGGGGGGGGGGGGTGCAGCCGTCAGCCCCCCCCGCCCCACGGTGCGCCCCCCCCCTCCCCTGCAGCCCCCACCTCACCTTTGGTGCTGATGCCGCGGAGGTCGGTGATCTTCATGAGCATGCGGGGGAACATGTGGGGCTTGCTGGGCCGGCGCCGGCGCGCGTAGACCTTCAGCGCCTCCAGCAGCGGCTCCTGCAGCTTGTCCACCTTCTCGGGCTCCTCCAGGTCCATGCGGTCTGGAGGCCACGGCCACCCGCGCGTGGGTGCCCGGCGCCCCGCGGGGTGGGGTGGGGTGGGGTGGGGGGCATCACGGCGAAGCCGCCGCTCCCCGGCGTCCCGTTCTTCTACCTCCACCTCCGTCCCCGCGGCCGTCCTCGCGTCCCCTGAGCTCCGGCATCCTTCCCTCCGCCCCCCAGGACCCATCCCCGTGCCCCGTTTCTCTCTGCTCCTCGGCCCCAAACGCGTGTCCCCCCCCACTCCCCCCCCGCGCCCCCCACCTCCGCAGATGAGGCAGATGGCGCTGAGCAGCCCCGTCTCCGTGTCGTCCATCTCGAGGGGCAGGAGCTGGCCGGCGAAGGCGAAGACGAGGTCGGTGAGGGGTCCGAAGCCCGCGTTGTGCATCTGCGTGCGGTTCAGCGTCAGCCCGTCCGAGAAGGTCATGGTGTCCTGCTCGGGGGTGTAGCGCGTGCAGATCCGCAGCATCTGCGGGGAGCCGGGAGGGCGTCAGGGGGCTGCCGGGCTCGGCGGCGGCGCGCTGCCCGCGGCCCCCAGCCCCTCACCAGGATGTCGAGGCAGGCTGCCTTGAGCAGGGTGATCTGGTCGGCGATGCTGAGCGAGGTGAAGCCGGGCAGGCGCTTGGCGAACTCCACGATCTTGATGATGCACTTGGTGGCCAATTCGCTGAACTTGTCCCACAGCCCCAGGTCCAGCTGGACCCGGTGGTCAGCGCTCGAGTTCTGGAGGCGGAGGGACGAGGTCAGCGAGGGGGACGTGTTGGTATCCCTGTCCCCGTCCTGTCCCCGGTCCCAAAGGGGCTGGGAGAGGGGACCCAGGTGTCCTGGTCCCAGCGCTCTCCCCAGGCCCAGCCAGGCTGCGGCACCCACCAAACCCACGGAGAACCCGGCTCCACCTCGTGACCGATGCGCTAACCGCAGCCAGGCATTTTTGGGTGTCCCCCCACCACCACCAGCTCCGTAGCCCCATCTCTGCTCCTGGCACCCCCCTGGCCAGGCCCCGGCGCCTCCCCCCCACCGCCCCGAGGCCGGCCCAGCTCGTGACAGCGGTGGGGCGCGGGCCCGGCTCTCACCGTGGTGTACTTGCCCAGCTGGCAGAGCGAGGGGAAGGTCTCCTGGTGGGCCTTGCTGACCTTCTGGATGAGCTCCTCCAGCTCCGGGGTCATCTCGTAGCTGTCGGCCGGCTCCTCCTTCACGTCCTTCTTCTTCTTGTTCCTGTCGTTGCGCACGGCTGCGGCGGGGAGCAGAGACGGGGTGAACGGGGGGGGGGGGAGAGGGTGGCAGCAGGACCTGCGGCACCCTGGGGGCTGCGCCCTTGGCAGGGTGGGGGGCTAGGAGGTGCCCCCCGCGCCCGCCCCCTCCCCAGGCGGCGTTTCCTGCCCCCCCCCCCTTCCCACCCCGGCCGGCAGCGCCCGGGGGCGCCGGGGACAGGATACGCGAGCGGCAGGATATCCACATATAGCACAACACGGCCGGAGGGGCTGCCCGGGCCCCCCAGCCTGCCGGGGCAGGGGCGAAACGGCCCTGCCCACCCTCCAGCCCCCCAAAATAAGGCCCCCGCTCGCGCCCGACGGCCCCCGCGGCTCCCTCCCCGGCGCACCTTCCTTGGACATGCCGACCTCGAAGCACTTCTGCAGGCGGCAGTACTGGCACCGGTTGCGCGTCACCTTGTTGATCTGGCAGTTCTTGTCGTGGTGACACGTGTACACCATGTTCTTCTGGATGCTCCGGCGGAAAAAACCCTGCCGGAGGGGACAGGCCCGCGGTGACGGGGGGGGGGCGGCAGCGGCGGGTCGGACCCGGCCGGGGCCGGGCGCCCGCGCGGCCCGCGGCGCCCCTCACCTTGCAGCCCTCGCAGGAGCTCACGCCGTAGTGGTAGCCCGAGGACTTGTCGTTGCAGACGAAGCAGGGCTTGTAGACGCGGGGCAGCGGCGGCGGCGACGGCGAGCTGGGCACCATCTCCTCCGAGCTCGTGCTCTGCGTCTCCACGGCTGTCGGGAAAGAAAACGGGGGGGGGGGGGGGACGGACAAGGGACCGTCAGGGACCCGCCGGGACGAGGAGCCGCGGCAGCCCCCTCCGGGAGGGAAACTGAGGCACGGGAAGGAGCCAGGCGTCCCGGGAGCCGGCTGCCCGTCTCCTCCCCCCCCCCCGCCCCCCCCGCCGCCGCCGCCTCCCACGTCCAGCCGGGGATGGATGGATGGATGGAAAAAGGACAGAGGGACGAGGACGGAGGGACGGGAGACGGAGGGGTGAAGGGCACGGAGGGGCAGGCAGCCGGGCTCCCGCGGCGCCCCGCCGCCGTGGGTACGGCGGGGACGCGCCCGGCCCGGCCTGTCCCCCCCCCCCCCCCCCAACTCCTCGCCGCGGGCACCGGGGCGGCGCCGGCTTTGCGGCCTCTCGTGATTCACCCTCCTTCCCGGGTGCCCGCGGCCCAGCCCGGCCCGGCGGCCTCCTCCGAAAGCCGCAGGGGCATCCGGCTCCCCCCCCCCCCCCCCCCCGCCGCCGCCGCCGGCAGCCGGGTCCTTTCCACCGCGGGGTGCCAGCCGGGGTGGGCGGGGGGGGGGGGGGACACATGGGGACGTCACCGCCAGCGGGGAGGGCGCCCACCGAGAGCGGGCGGCGGGCACCCGCGCCGGGAAGCCAAGCCAAGGCGGCCTCCTGCCGCTTGGGTGCCCGGGGGGGTGTGTGTGTGTCGTCCCCTCCCCCCCCAAAAAAAAGGACCCCGAAAACGGGGGCCAGCCCGCGCGGGCACGGCAGCGCGCCGCCGCCGCCGCCTCCTCCTCGCGTGCGTGCGCCCGGGCCAGGCCGGGTGTTTTTCTTTTCTTTTTTCTTTCTTTTTTTTTGGGGTCGGTTTTTCTTTTTTTTTAAAAAAAAAAAAAAAAAGAGGCCTAAATTGCTGAAATTGAGGAAATTCCTGCCCTCGCCGAGCTTCAAACAGGCCATTTATAACCAGCCATAAAATGTTTGCAGCTGGGCCCGAGGAGCCGTTTGTCTCCCTGCCCGCATTCCTGACACTTCACGAGAGGAGGGGAACACCCCCACCCCCTCGCACACGCGTGTGCACACACACACACACACACAGCGTGACGGGGGAACACCAGGCCCACGCAACCCCCCCCCTCCCCGAAAACACACACACACACGCTGCAGGGACCCCAGCCAGCCGTGCACGCCCTCGCACGCCCCTTGCACACGCGCGTGCGCGCTCCTTCCCTCCCCCCCCCCCCCGCTTTCCCGTGCACACCATGGTCACCCAACAACAAACAGCGCGGCCCCCCCCTCGGGCTCCTCCGCCGCCCTAGAAACACTCACCACAACGCCACAACCGCAAATACGCACCACACCCGGCAACACCCACGCGGCGGGCGAGCACCGCCGGCGGCACCCGCGCCCGCCGCGCGCACAGGCGGACGCGCGCCCGCCCCGGGCCCTGCCTCAGTTTCCCCCCTTAGCCACGCTGGGGCTAAACACGGCTTTTTATTTATTTTTTAATTGGGGGGGGGTGTTCCTGACCCAAATTTGGGTGCTCATCTTAAAGACAACGCTGCACCCCAAAACAGTGCAGGGGGGGGGGGGGACACCATGGTGGGGGGGGCAAAGGGGTCCCAATCTCCCCCACCTCCCCCCCAGAGCTGGAGAATGATGGGTGCAGGGAGGAACGAGCACTGCTGGGGGGGGGGTAGGGAATTAGGACCCCCCCAAAAAAAATCAGGGGGCTTCCCAGATGTTTGGGGGTGGGGGAGCTGCTCGTGTCACTGTCAGCAGCTGCCCCCCCCCCCCCGCCACCAGCGCTGGACGGGGTGCTGGGGGGGGTGGGGGGGGGGCAGGCGGTTTTGGGGCAGCCCCGCAGGGGTTAAGTGCCACATTGGTGCGCGGCGAGCCGGGTTGGCAGCCAGCGCGCGCCTGGGCGGGGTGCGCCAGGCCAGAACTGGAACCAGTCGGGCCGGGGAGCGGGGGGGTGCTGGGAGGGACCGGCCGGGGGAGGGGATGGCGACGGGGATGGGGCGGGGGGGGGGGGGAGGGGGGCGGCCCGGCCCCACGGGGATCCCGGGGGTCCCGGCAGCTCCCGACTCGCTAGCGGCCCCCCTGTCCCCCCCCCCCCATCCTGTTTGCTCCCGAAACGCTGCCAAATTTCCAGATTGAACAACCCCGGGATGGAAACGGCAGCGGGAAAGAGCCGGCGGCCGAATCCCCCCCCCCCCCCGCCGCCGTGGGGCGGCTGTGGGGGCAGCACCCCTGAGTGTGTGTCCCCCCCCCAGCACCCTGACACCCCCAGCGCCCTGTCCCCTCCCCCGGGACCCCCATCCCACCCTGACAAGGGCCCTGTCCCAGGACACCCCCCCTCCCCCGCAAGGACCCTGTCCCGGGACCCTGTCCCCTGTATGTCCGTCCGTCCGTCCCCCCCGCAGAGCCCCCCCCAACCGGGTCCGTCTGTCCGTCCTTCCCCCCCAAGCCGGGTCCCTCCCCAAATTTTTGTTACCGGGACACAGACAAAGAGGGAGCTGTGACGGCACACGCACACCCCAACAGGCACTGCACACGCACACACGCACCCCAACAGGCACACCCCAACAGGCACTGCACACGCGCACCCCAACAGGCACTGCACACGCACACACGCACCCCAACAGGCACACCCCAACAGGCACTGCACACGCACACCCCAACAGGCACTGCACACGCACACACGCACCCCAACAGCACACCCCAACAGGCACTGCACACGCACACCCAACAGGCACTGCACACGCACACACGCACCCCAACAGGCACACCCCAACAGGCACTGCACACGCACACCCCAACAGGCACTGCACACGCACACACGCACCCCAACAGGCACACCCCAACAGGCACTGCACACGCACACCCCAACGGGCACACCCCAACAGGCACTGCACACGCACACCCCAACAGGCACTGCACACGCACACACGCACCCCAACACGCACACCCCAACAGGCACTGCACACCCACGCGCCACACACAGTGTGACACACACACGCAGTCTCACCCGCTGACACACACGCACGCCGTGACACGCGCCCAGCCTCGCACACCGTCTCTCACAGTGTCACACACACACTCTTACACACGCACAGCCTCCCCCCCCACACACACACACGCTCACCCAGCGTCTCTCACACTCACACAACCCCCCACGCGGTGTGTCACACACGCAGTTTCACACGCAGTTGCACACGCACACGCAGTTTCACAGGCAGTTTCACGCGCACACGCAGTTTCAGACTTTCACACGCAGTTTCACGCGCACACGGCAGCTTCACACGCAGCTTCACACGCACACGGTTTCACAGGCACGCACGCGGTGTCCCGCGCGGTGTCCCACGCGGACACGCGGTGTCCCACGCAGTTCCCCACGCGCGCGCGGTGTCCCGCGCGGTGTCCCACGCAGACGCGCGGTGTCCCGCGTGGTGTCCCGCGCGGTGTCCCACGCGGACACGCGGTGTCCCGCGCGGTGTCCCACGCGCACCCCCCGCCCCGCGTGGCGGTACGTACAGCGGCGGCCGGGCGGCGGCGGCCACCCGAAGGGCGGCAGGGCCCCGCAGCGCGGCCCGTAGCCCGCCTTGCGCAGCGCGCAGGCCCCGCGGTTCGTCACGTCGTAGAGCTGCCGCGACACCGCCAGCGCCTCCAGGCAGTCGTACATGGCGCCGGCCCGGCCCGGCCCGGCCCGGCCCGGCCCGCTTCGGCCCCGGCCCGGCGCGGCCCCGGCGCCGCCGCAGCGCTCGGGCGCTCACGCGGCGCCGCGCAGCATCCGCCGGGGGGGCGGGGCCGCCGAGGGGGCGTGGCCTCGCGGAGGGGGCGGGGCACATAGGAGGGGCGGGGCCTCGCGGAGGGGGCGGGGCCTCGCGGGGGAGGGGGGCGGGGCGCGCGAGCGCGCACGGGCGGGCGCGCGCGCAGGCGGGGACGCGCTGCAGAGCCCGGGGGGTGGGCGCCCAGTGCCCCCAGTGCCTCCCAGTGCCTCCCAGTGCCCCCAGTACCATGTCACCTCCTCCCAGTGCCTCCCAGGGTCCCTAGTCCCTTGTCACCTCCTCCCAGTCCTCCAGCCCCCCAGTGCCTCCCAGTGTCCCCAGTACCTTGTCACCTCCTCCCAGGCCTCCCAGTGCCCCTAGTCCCTTGTCACCTCCTCTCAGTCCCCCAGCCCCCCAGTGCCTCCCAGTGTCCCCAGTACCTTGTCACACCCCTCCCAGTGCCTCCCAGTGTCCTCAGCACCTTGTCACCTACTCCCAGTGCCTCCCAGTGTCCCTAGTCCCTTGTCACCTCCTCCCAGTCCCAGAGCCCCCCAGTGCCTCACAGCATCCCCAGTATGCCCAGTACCTTGTCACCTCCTCCCAGGCCTCCCAGTGCCCCTAGTCCCTTGTCACCTCCTCCCAGTCCTCCAGCCCCCCAGTGCCTCCCAGTGTCCCCAGTACCTTGTCACGCCCCTCCCAGTGCCTCCCAGTGTCCTCAGCACCTTGTCACCTCCTCCTAGTGCCTCCCAGTGTCCCTAGTCCCTTGTCACCGCCCTCCCAGTCCTCCCAGTGTCTCCCAGTCCCCATGTCACCTCCCCAGTTTCTGTGTCACCTCCCCTCTGGGCCCCCCCAGTACCCTGTCACCTGTCCCAGTCCTCCCAGTGCCCGCAGTCCCTCCCAGTGCCCCAGCCCCCTGCGCCCTCTCACCACCCCTACCCCCAGACTGGGAACATTAATGAGGGGGGACAGGAGGGGCCCAGTGCCACCGTCCTGCCACCCGTGTCACCCCCATGTCACCCCACTGTCCCCATGCCACCCCGCGCCTCCATCCATGTCCCTTGGTGCCACCCCTGGGTCACCCCATGTCACCCGTCCTGCCAGCCCCGTGCCCCCCCGTGCCCCCCATGTCCCCCTGCACGTGCCCCCCCGTGCCACCCCGAGTCACCCCCATGTCACCCCCACGACCCCCTGTGCGTGTCCCCCACTGCCACTCCATGTCCCCCCGTGTCACCCCCACGCCCCCCTGTGCGTGTCACCCCGTACCACCCCCATGTCCCCCCCGTGTGTCCCCCAGCGCCACCCCACACCCCCGGGCGTGTCCCCTGCGTGTGCAAGCCGTGCGCTAGCGTGTGCACGCCACCTCCCCCGCACACGCGTGTGCCGGGGCCCCGCGGGCGGGCGCACGCGCACGTGTGCACGGACTCGCCCGCCGCGCCACAAGCTCCCAATTAGCCCTGACCGCCTTAATTAAAGCCAGGCGCCGCCGCACCCCCTCCCCCGCCTCGCACGCCTCTCGCACGCCTCTTGCACGGGGGGCCCGTGCGAGGGGCTGCGCGGGGAGGGGGGGAGGCCACGCGGGGAGGGGGGGGCACGAGGCGGCTGCAGCGCGGCGGTGGTGCAGGGCGCGTGTCGCACGGGCGAGGGTGGCACGGGGGTGTTTCGTGCGAGGGTTGCACGGGGGGGGCGGTTGTGCAAGGGCTGGCACCGGGGATTTCCGTGTGCGGGTTGCCATGGGGAAGGTTTCCGTGCGAGCGCTGGCACAGGGGGTTTCCGTGCAAGGCTGGCACGGGGTGGGGGGGGGGGGGATGTGCAAGGCTGGCACAGGGGATTTCCGTGCAAGGATCAGCACGAGTGTTTCAGTGCAAGGGTTGCACGAGGGTCTCCGTGCAAGGGTTGCACAGGGGGGTGAGCACGAGGGTTGCAAGAGGGTCTCCGCGCGAGGGCTGCCGGCTGTTCCCTACGCCGGCCCCCAGGCGCCTCTTGCACACGCGCGTGTGAGGCCTCGCCGCTGTCACGCGCCTCCCGGAGCATGGCGGGATGGTGGGAGCGGCGCCGATGCCCCCGAGCGCTCCCGGAGCATCCCGGGAAAAGGGGCCCCCGCCAAGGCCCGGAGCATCCCGGGAAACCGGGAGCGGTGCCAAGGCCCCGGAGCGCTCCCGGAGCATCCCGGGAAACCGGGAGTCACGCCAAGCCCGGGGCATCACGGGCCCCCCGGGACCCCGGTACTCCCCGAGGGTGGGCATCTCCGCGGGGGGGGGGCGGGCCCGCGGGGCACCCGGGGAGGTGGGGGACGCCTGGGCCCCCTGCCCGGCCCCCCTCTGCGCCCCCGCCCCCCCCCGGCCGGCGTGCCCCCGGCACTGCTGCCGCCGTCGCTGCCTGCAGCGAGAGCCCGCGCCGGGCCTCGCACGGGGGCTGGCACGGGGCTGGCACGGGGGATGCACAGGGGTTTGCACGGGGGTTGCACGGGAGCTTGCACAGGGGTTGCACGGGGGGTTGCACGATGTTTGCACAAGGGCTTGCACAGGGGTTGCAGGGTAGTTGCACAAGGGCTTGCACGGGGGTTGCACAGGGTTTGCACAGGGATTGCATGGGGACTTGCACAGGGCTTGCACGGGGGGTTGCACGGGGGTTGTACAGGGCTTGCACGGGGGACAGGGACCGCAGCGGCCTGGGCAGGGCCCAGCCGGGACCGCGATGACGCGATCCCTCCCGGACGCCTGGGTCCCTCCCGCGCGTGGGGGACGCCGGCGCCTCCCCCCCCCTCCCCCCGCCCGCGGCTCCGTCAGCTTTTCCGTCTGGCCGGGCCTCTCCCGCCTTCCCAAAATAACCAGCCAGGCAGGAAACCGCAGGGCACCGCCGGCCACGGGTGTCACGAGCTGCCCGGGCTCAGCCCAGGCCCCGCCTGGGGCCGGGGGTGGGGGGAGGGAGCAGGGACCCTCCTGGCCCCCGCAGGGCGCCCGGGGGCTTGGGGGGCTCTGCTGTCCCGGGGGGCCTGGAAGGGGGCTGCAGGGTGCTAAGTGTGTGTGTGCGTATGAGCGTGCACAAGAGCGCGCAAGCGTGCAGGAGCGCGCCTGAGCACGCACGAGCGCGTGTGAGCATGCACGAGTCTGCAGTGCCATGCGTGAGTGTGCATGAGCGTGCAAGGGCTCCGGGGGGGGGGAGGGGGACGGTCCCTGCTGTCACCCCACTGGGTGGATGGGTGTGAGGGGGACAGGACACGGCCGCGGCCCCCTGGGGCCGGCAGCGCCGGGCGCGCCGCGACCCGCCGGGCCACATTCCTGCTCGCCCGCTGGCCCGGCTCGCCTGCCCCCGGACCCCCCCCCCCGCGCCCGCCGGCCCCGGTGCACCCGCGCCGCCGCCGTGCACGGGTGCTGCTGCGCCGCCGAGCAGCCTCGCGGGCACCCTGCGGAGGAAGCTGGCAGGGGAAGGGGGGGAAACCGCGGCGGGTTCCTGGCAGGGGCCCTCCCCCTCGTGCTAATCAGTGACAGTAATTAAATCTGAGCTCGTTACTCCGTGGCCGTTGGGGGGAGGGAGAGGTTCCCGTCTCGGGGAGCCGCACGCTTTGCATCGCACGGCATCGCGTGGCTGCTGCTGCAACGACACGGCGTCGCACGGCGTCGCACGGCATCGCCTGGCATTGCACGGCACGGCGCAGCATTGCACGGCATCGCCTGGCATTGCACGGCATGGCACGGTGCAGCATTGCACGGCATCACCTGGCATTGCATGGCATGGCACGGCATTGCACGGCATCGCCTGGCATTGCACGGCATGGCACAGCATTGCACGGCATCGCCTGGCATTGCACGGCATGGCACGGTGCAGCATTGCACGGCATCACCTGGCATTGCATGGCATGGCACGGCATTGCACGGCATCGCCTGGCATTGCACGGCATGGCACAGCATTGCACGGCATCGCCTGGCATTGCACGGCATGGCATGGCGCAGTGTTGCACGGCATCGCCTGGCATTGCACGGCATGGCACGGTGCAGCATTGCATGGCATCACCTGGCATTGCATGGCACGGCACGGCATTGCACGGCATTGCCAGGCATTGCATGGCACGGCATGGTGCAGCATGGCACGGCATCGCCTGGCATTGCATGGCACGGCATGGCGCAGTGTTGCACGGCATCGCCTGGTGTTGCACGGCACGGCACGGCGCAGAATTGCACAGCATTGCCCTGGCATTGCATGGCATGGCACAGCACAGCGTTGCACAGTGTCGCCTGGCATGGCATGACATCACCCGGCATTGCACGGCACGGCACGGCGCAGCGTTGCACAGCATCGCCTGGCATTGCACAGCGTTGCACAATGCTGCACAGCCTTGCACAACGCTGCACAGCTTTGCACAACGCTGCACAGCTTTGCACGGCACAGCGCAGCTTTGCCCGGCACCGCACGACGTTGCACAGTTTTGCACGGCTTCGCCCGCCCGTGCCACGGCCTGGCACACACGCCGGGAGGGGGGGGGTGGTCGGGGGAGGGGGGGGGGCGCCCTGCCCCAGCTGCGTGCAGGGGGCAGGGGGGAAGCGGAGGCGCGGCGGGGGGCGAGGGGGGGGCGCCGGCGCCCGCCGGGGCCCCTCGCGCCGCCGCGCCGAACAAAGCCCCCATTGAGGCGGCGCGCGCCGGGCCGAGGCGTTTCCACCCAAACCTTTTTCCATGACCGAATCGGCTCCGGGCGCCCCTTCCCGCCGCTCCCCGCCGCCCGCAAGCCCGGGCCTGCCTCCCTCCTCCTCCTCCTCCTCCCGCTCCTCCTCCTCGGCTGCCAGCGTGAGGCCGCGGGGGGCTCCGCTGGGGGGAAACTGAGGCACGCGCCCCCCCCCAGGGGGCCCAGGCGTCCGGCCCGGTGTCGGGGACCCCCCACCCCGCTGCGCTGCCTGGCAGCGATGGGGAAACCGAGGCGCAGGGCCCCGGCGTCCGGGCTGCAGGGCCGCGCGTGGCGGGGTGCACGCGCTCGGGCGTGGGCGCTCGTGGGGGTGCAAAGGCGCACGGGGTGGGGGGGGCACGCGCGGGTGCACACGGCCACGGGGACGGGTCCCCTGCCCGCGCCGCCCGCGCGCACACGCGGAGCCTCGCACGCCTCGCTGGCCCGCTCTCTCGGGCCGCCTTGCACATGCGCGTGCTGCTCCGGCACGCACAGCCCCTGGTGCACGGCAACACACCAGCACACGCCGGCACACGCTCACTTGCACACCTTGCAAGTGCTGCTGTACACACACATGTGCACCCCACACGCTGCCCCGCACACAGCAGCGTGCACGCACTCATGCTCATACTCACGCCTGCACTCACACTCATGCTCACATTTGCATTGACGCTTGGATGCACGCTCACACTGAGGCACGCGCTCACGCCCATGCACACCCGCGTGCACCTGTATGCACACCCACCTGCGAAACCACCTGCGAACGGGTCTCGCCGTGCCGGGGCACCCCAGGGTGCCAAGACCCATCCCCCCACCATGGGGACCCCCTGCAGCATCACCACCCCCCCCCGCAGCGTGGGGTGTCAGCGCCGGGGGGGGGGTCAGGCCTGGGGGGGGCCGGGGGGGGCCGCGGCGCTGGCCCTGCCCCCGCCCCCACGTGCCCCGCGGCTATAACATATCCTATAGCGGCTTTAGGGGCTATAAATACGCCCGGGCGGCGGGGAGGGGGGGGAGCTGGGGGGGCGGCTCCGCCATGGGGCTGGTCTGGCCCGGCCCGCGGCCCCCCGGCCCCCTCCGCCCCATGGCCTGCCCTGCCGCCCGCTGCCCCCTGCCCTGGGCTCCCCCAGCCTGCTGCCCCCCCCACTGTTCCCCCCCACCCTGCCACCCTCCCTGCTGCCTCCCACCCTGCCCCCCACCCTGCTGCCACCCTCCCTGCTGCCCCCTCTGGTGTCCCCCACCCTGCTGCCACCTCCCTAGCTGCTGCCCCCCACCCTGCCACCCCTCTTGCACCCCCCCACCCTGCTGCCCTCCACCTTGCCACCCCCCCAGCTGCTGCCACCCCTCCTGCCACCCCCCTTGTACCCTCCCACTCTGCTGCCCCCCACCCTGCCACCCCCCCTGCTGCCCCCCATGCGCCCCCCCACCCTGCAACCCCCCCTGCTGCTGCCCCCCACCCTGCTGCCCCGCATGCGTCCCCCTACCCTGCTGCCCCCCACCCTGCCGCCCCCCCTGGCGCCCCCGCGGCTGCCCCCCCTCTCCATGCCCCGCCTGTCGCCAGGAGCTGGGCACCAAGTGAGGAGGGGGGCAGAGCTGTGCCCCCCTCAGCAGCGCCGCCAGGGCCCGGTGAGTCTGGGGGGGTCAGGGGGGGCTCAGGGAAAGGGAAGCGGCAGCAGGGCCGGGGCGCCTGCCCCACGGAGGGGGAGGGGGCAAGCGTGAGGGGGGGCTGCATGAGGTGGGGATTGCACAGGGGTTGGGGG
Organism: Rhea pennata; assembly: GCF_028389875.1. Taxonomy (NCBI): domain Eukaryota; kingdom Metazoa; phylum Chordata; class Aves; order Rheiformes; family Rheidae; genus Rhea; species Rhea pennata. The sequence goes on along the minus strand of NC_084691.1, from coordinate 3,204,560 downwards.
CTTCTGCTCAGGGCTGGGGCATTTGCAAAGGGCTGGGGCATTTGCACAGGGGTCGGGGCAATTGCACAGGGGTTGGGGCAATTGCATAGGGGTCAGGGGCTTCTGCTCAGGGCTGGGGCATTTGCACAGGGGTCGGGGCAATTGCACAGGGGTCTGGGCTTCTGCTCAGGGCTGGGGCATTTGCACAGGGGTCAGGGCATTTGCACAGGGGTTGGGGCAATTGCATAGGGGTCGGGGCAATTGCACAGGGGTCGGGGGCTTCTGCTCAGGGCTGGGGCATTTGCTCAGGGCTGGGGCATTTGCACAGGGGTCGGGGCATTTGCTCAGGGCTGGGGCTATTGCAGGGCAAAGGGAGGGAGGACGGGGCTCTCCTGGTGCCCCAGGGGCGGCGGGGGGGGGGGGCGGGGGTCCCGGCCGGCGTTTCCGCGGGCCGTGTGGCTTCCTTGCACGTGGCAGCATGCAGCCGTGCACGGGGGGGGGGGGAGGGATGGTGCCACCCCCCAACCCCCCCCCCGCTGCTCTCGTGCGGCGCGGGGCCACGTGCTGCCGGGAAGTCACGCCGAGCCCCCCCCCCCGCACATGCCTCCCTGGCGCTAATCCCCGCGCAAGCGTGCCGGCTTAGCGCCCGCCGCGGGGGGGGGGGGGGGGGGCCGGCTCCCACGCGCCCGTGGAGGGCTGCCCGCGCCGGGCCCATGCGCAACGGACCAGGGGCTCTGCGCAGGGGCCACAGTGGGGACAGGGCCACACGGGCTGTGCAGGGACATGCGCACCGTGCCAGGGGGTGCAAGCCCCCCAACCCCCCCGGGACTGCGCCAAGCCATGCAATGTTGTGCATCGCAGCTGCGGGCTGCAGCACCGAGATGGGCAGTGCTGGGTGCTGCAGCCGTGCAGTGCAGGGCAGTGCTGGGTACTGCAGCACCAAGACAGGCAGTGCTGGGTGCTACAGCCGTGCATTGCAGCAGTGAGACAGGCAGTGCTGGGCACTGCAGCCGTGCATTGCAGTGCTGCGCTGGGCAGTGCTGGGTGCTGCAGCCGTGCATTGCAGCAGTGAGACAGGCAGTGCTGGGCACTGCAGCCGTGCATTGCAGTGCTGCGCCGGGCAGTGCTGGGTGCTGCAGCCGTGCATTGCAGCAGTGAGACAGGCAGTGCTGGGCACTGCAGCCGTGCATTGCAGTGCTGCGCTGGGCAGTGCTGGGTGCTGCAGCCGTGCATTGCAGCAGTGAGACAGGCAGTGCTGGGCACTGCAGCCGTGCATTGCAGTGCTGCACCGGGCAGTGGTGGGCATTGCAGCCATGCATTGCAGCGGTGAGACAGGCAGTACTGGGTGCTGCAGCCGTGCATTGCACACGCCAGCCTGTGCCACGCCACACTTTGCACTGCAGCCAGTAGTACGGTGAGCTATGCCGAGCTGTGCCATGCATTGCCAGCCTGTGCCAGGCCAAGTCCTGCTCTGCTGAACACTGCAGCTGCGCTTTGCCAAGCCGAGTCGTGCCAGACACTGCTGCGCGTCGCCACGCTGCTCTGCTCCCTGTGGCTGGTTTTGCTGTGCCTTGTGGCCAGGCATGCCCACAGCATGCACATGCACAGTGCCTTGCCCTGCCGAGCCGTGCCTTGCCACCGAGCTGTGCTGTGCCACGCCGAGCTGTTGCCTTGCAGCCGCGCATCGCCTTACAGCTGCGCTCAGCTGAACCAAGCTGAGCTTTGCAGCCCAGCCGAGCCGTGTCTTGCAGCTGTGCATTGCCAAGCCATGCTAGGCTGAGGCGAGCTGAGCTGAGCCAAGCTGTGCCTTGCAGCCGTGCGTTGCAGCCATGCATTGCCGAACTGAGCAGAGCTTTGCAGCTGTGCATTGCCGAGCCGAGCCGAGCCGAGCCGAGCCTTGCAGCCTTGCAGCCGCGCATCGCTGCCGAGCGGCGCCGGGCCGAAGCGACCCGAGCGGCGCCGAAGGGAACCGAGCGGCGCCGAAGGGAACCGAGCGGCGCCGAAGGGAACCGAGCGGCGCCGAGCCGAACGCGGCCGAGCGGCGCCGAAGGAGCCCGAGCGGCGCCGAGCGGTGCCGAAGGAGCCCGAGCGGCGCCGATCCCGCAGTGCAGGCGGCGCGGCGCCGCCCGGCACGTGCCCGCGCGCGAATGTGTGTCAGTGGGGCAGCGCGGGCGGTCACGTGCGGGCGCCGCATGAGCGGGGCCGCGGCGATGCCAGCGCGAGCCGCCGCCGCCCCCGCGCGCCCCGGCCCCGCCGCCGGCCCCGGCCCCGGCCCCGGCCCCGGTCCCGGCCCCGGCCCCGGCCCGGCCCCGCCGCGCCGCCGCCCGGCCCGGCCCCGCGCCGCCGCACCGCCCGCCCCGGCCCGGCCAGCATGGAGAGCAGCGCGGGTAAGGCACGGCCCCGGCCCCGGCCCCGGCTGCACCACCGCCGCGGCGTCTTTGCAACCGCGGATCCCCGGCACCGGGGACACTGGGACTCCCTGCACCCCGGGACCCCGTGCACCCTGCATCCCGGGACCCCCTGCGCCGGGAACACCGGGACTCCCTGCATGCCTGCACCCCGGGACCCTCTGCGCCGGGGACACCGGGACTCCCTGCATGCCTGCACCGGGAACACCGGGCATCCCTGCATCCCGGGAGCCCCTGCATCCCGGGAACACCGGGCATCCCTGCATCCCTGCATCCTGGGAGCCCCTGCATCCCGGGGACACCGGGCATCCCTGCACCCCGGGACCCTGTGCAATGGGAAGACCGGGCTTCCCTGCTTCCCTGCATCCCAGGACCTCTTGCACTGGGAACACTGGGCATCCCTGCTCCCCTGCATCCCGGGACCCCTTGCACTGGGAAGACCGGGTTTCCCTGCATCCCAGGACCCCTTGCACTGGGGAAGACCAGGCTTCCCTGCATCCCTGCACCCTGGGACCCCCTGCACTGGGAACACTGGGCATCCCTGCACCCCAGGACCCCCTGCACCGGGAAGACCGGGCTTTCCTGCATGCCAGGACCTCCTGCACTGGGAAGACCGGGCTTCCCTGCTTCCTGGTACCCCCTGCACTGGGAAGACCGGGCATCCCTGCATCCCTGCACCCTAGGATCCCCAGGACCCTGTGCACCAGGGACACCTGGCATCCCTGTACCCCAGTCCTCCTTGCACTGGGAATACCGGGCATCCCTGCACCCTAGAACCCCCTGCACTGGGGACCCCCTGGATCTGGGACATCTGCCATCACTGCATCGCAGAGCCCATGCACCCTGAGACCCCTGGCACCCCAGGACCCCTTTCACCGAGGACACCCAGCATCCCTGTGTCCTGGGACCCTCTGCAGCCCAGACCCCCTGCATCATGCATCCTTGCACCCCGTGCTCCCTGCCCTGGGGGTGCTCCGCATCCCTGCGGCTCAGGACCCCCTGCACCGGGGAGACACTGGGCTTCCCTGCACCTTGGGGTCCCCCTGCACTGAGGGTGCCCTTCATCCCTGCACCCTGTGACCCCCTGCACGCCAGACACCCAGGATCCCTGCACCCCTGGGCTCCCTGCACTGGGGGCCCTAGGAATCCCTGCATCCCAGGACCCCCTGCACCCTGGGGACCTCCTGCACCAGGCACCAGCACCCCTGACAACACTGGGTGACCTGCACCCCTTGCACTCTGGAACTACTTGCACCGGGAATATCAGGCACCCCGAGACCCCTATGCCAGCACCGTCAGGCACCACGAGATGCTGCACCACAGGGATCCCCTGCACCCGCAGACTCTCTGGGAGTTGTGTGTATCCTGCACCCTGGGGACCCCCCGGACCAGAATCCCGGCATGCTGGGAACCCCCAGCGTCACGCACCCTCGGGCACCGCAGGCATCCTGCACCGTGGGAGTTTGGCATCCCGCGCCCTGCACGTCCCCAGCACTCTGCACCCCAGGAACGCCAGCATCCAGGGAATCCTGCATGCTCAGCATCCTGGGCATCCTTGCGCCCTGCACCATTGAGCACCCCAGGAACCTTCTGCCCCCAGGACGTCCTGCACCCACAGCACCCTGAGCACCCAGTGCTCTGCTTCCCTGGGAGTCCCTGGCAGCCCCGGGGACGCCCAGGCACCTCGCGCTACTGCTGGGCACCCCACACGCTGCCGGCACCCAGTGTGGTGGGTGTGCGGGTGGGGGCAGACAGTGGTGCCCGTGCCCGGCGTGACGGTGTCCGTGCGCGGCGGTGTCTCTGAGTCGGTGCCCACTGGGTGCGGCGGGCACTCGTGCGTGTTTCGGGCACACGCCGTATGTGCGTGAGCGCACGTGTGTGCGGGGCTGCGTCGTGCGTGTGTGATCCCGGGACCGGGGGTTTCCCCGAATCCCCCGTGCGCCTGGTTGAATTGTGGGGACACCTCTTGTTGCGGGCCCTGCGCCCCGACCCCAGTCTTGCCGTGGGGCTGGGCTGTGGGTGATGCAGGGTCCCCAGTGCCGGCACAGCCCCGGTGCTGCCTGTTGTCCCCGAGTTTTCCTGATGTGACGTGGGGCTGCGTAGTGCCCGGCTCCGTGCCAGCGGCTCCCCGGTCCTTGGGCTGACGGGGGCTCGGCGTCCCGCGGCGGGGACGTGGCGGGGGCTCGCGGGGGCTGCGCGGTGCCACCGGGCTGGTGGCCCGGTGACGTCATGGTGGCGAGTGTTGGGGTCTTGCTGATGTCACGCTAGCGAGTGTCGGGGTCTTATTGACATCGTGGTGGCCTGTGTCAGGGTACTGGTGACATCACAGTGGTGAGCGTAAGGGTCTTGGTGACATCACAGTGGCACTTGGGCTCTCGGTGATGTCACAGTGGCATGATGTGGTGAGGAACGCTGGTATCTTTGTGACATCACAGTGGCACTTGGGGTCTCGGTGATGTCACAGTGGCATGATGTAGTGAGGAACGCTGGTATCTTTGTGACATCACAGTGGCATGACGCAGTATCCCAGTGACGTCACAGTGGCGTGTGCCAGTGTGTGGGTGACGCGCCGGTGACATCGCGATGGCGCGCGCTGCCCCGCAGGCCGCCCAGCCAGGCGCGCGGCTCCCGCGGCCCCGTGGCACACGCGTGTGCGTGGCACGGGGCGCGTGCTGGGCCGGAGCCCGGGCCGTCGTGTGCCGCGTGCTCGTGAGCGTGCACACGTGGACGCGTGCGTGTGCCTGCCTGTGAGTGTGCGAGCATGAGTGTGCCCGTGTGCATGCACGCCTGAGCCTGGGGGCGTGCAGGCGTGTGTGCGTGTTCGTGCCTACATGCAATTGTGTGTGTGCACGCATGTATGAGCACATAAGCATGTAGGCACATGTGCACATGTGCGCTTGCACGTGCATACACATATTTGCACGTACAGATGTGTCTGGGTATGTTTGCACACACGTGTGCAAGTGTATTGCCCGTGTGCGCATGCTGCCAGACGCGAGTTTGGGGAGGATAGGCGGGAAACAGGAGCAGCAGGGTGCGCGGGCTGCTTTGGACCGCAGACACGCACACGTGTGTGTGCGCGCTCTGTGCAGCGTACCGCTGCATGCACACGTGCGTGTGAACACGCGTGTGCACGCTCCGAGCCAGGGAGGCAGCAGCCCCCCCCCCCCCCGCAGCCTGGCTCCGCTCGCGCCGCCTCTGCGCTAACACCGTGACATTGACCCAATTCGCTGGTGGCCGTGGCGGCACGGGGGGGGGCGGTGGGGGGGGGGTCAGGCCAGGGCACCCTGCGCACTCCCCCCCCCCGCCATCCCCCCCCCCGGGGGAGTCTTGAGCCCGACCCACATCCCGAAGCGGCTCCAAAGGATCCCGATTTTAGTGATCCAGACCCCAACCCAGCTCCAGCCCGGAGCCTCCCAGGTTTGCCCCCCCACCCCCCCCCCCATCCCGGATGCCTGGGCCCGTGCTGCAGCCCCTGGGGTGCTCGCTGCTTCCGTGGGGAGCGACCCCCCACCCCCCTCACTGTGCCCCATTGCACCCCCCAGCTCTGCCCCATTGCACCCATCCCTATTGCACCCCTCCACGTTGCACCCCCCAGCTCTGCCCCATTGCAGCCCCTGCCCGTTGCACCCCCCCCACACACTCTGCCCCACTGCACCCCCCAGCACCGCCCCGGGGCGCCCGCCACGTGCGTGGGCGGTCGGGTGCCCCGGCCACGGGCCCCGCGCCAGCACGTTGCCGCTCACCGGCTCGGCGCTGCCACGTGCGCCCGCGACCTCCTTGCAGCGCAGCGGGGGGCCGCGGGCGGGTGGGGGGCTCCTGGGGGGTGCAGTGGGGCAGGGAGGGGTGTCAGGTGGGGTGCAAAGACAGGGCGTAGCGGGATGGGTGCAGGGAGCTGGGAGCCGTGCGCTTGGGCTTGCACCGGGGTGCCGGGGCGGTGCAGAGGGGGGCAATGTGGGCTGCGCTGGGGGCACTTTGGGGTGCAGGAAGGGCATTTTGGGGTGCCTTGAGGCACTTTGGGGTGCATCAAGGGGATTTTGGGGTGCAGTGGGGCAGTTTGGGGTGTAGTGGGGACTGTAAGGGTGCAGCAGGGGCATTTCAGGGTGCAGTGAGGCATTTGGGGGTGCAGCAGGGGAATTTGGGGGTGCAGCAGGGCGGTTTAGGGTGTAGTGGGGGCAATTTGGGGGGGGCAGCGGGGCAGTTTGGGGGGGACTGCGGGCCGCCCTGAGCGAAACGGGGTGCAGGAGGGACCCCCCACTCCCGAGGCAGTGGGGGGGGGGCGAAGGGGTGGGCGCAGGCACGGCTCCCCCCCCCCGTCCCCCCCCCCACACCCGCCCGCCGCCGCCGCCGCGCGGCCCCGCGTCGTGTCCTACTTTCGGCCCCACGTGCGCCGCTGGCCCGCGTGCGCCCCGCCGCACGTGGCCCCGGCGGCCGGGTGAGGGGCGCCGCTCGGCTGCCAGCCCCGACGCCGCGGGGATGGGCGCAGCTGCCCCGAAAGCCCCGGCGAGGGGTCGGCTCGGCGGCGGGGTGAGGGGCACCGCAGCCCTGATGCCACGGGGAGGGCCGCCCTCAGCCCGACACCGGGGTGGGGGTGGGGGGTGGGGGGCGCCGCAGGCCTGATGCCAGGGTGAGGGGCACCCTTGCCCCCATGCCAGGGTGAGGGGCGCCCGAGCCCTGATGCCACAGTGAGGGGCACCCCCAGTCCAATATCAGGCTGAGGGGCCCCCGGGATCAACAGTAGCATGAGGGGTGCCGCAGCCCTGACACCAGGGTGAGGGGCACCCTCAGCCTGACACGAGGGTGAAGGGTACCCGAGCTCACCACCGGGGGGAGGTGTGCCCCAGCCCTGATACCAGGGTGAGGGGCACCTGGGCTCTGACGCCGTGGTGATGGGCACCCAGGCTCGACACCAGAGCGAGAGGGTGCCGTAGCCCTGACGCCACGGTGAGGGGCACCCTGGGCCCGATGCCCACCTGAAGGGCCCCAGGTGACCCCCTGCATGTCCCCCCCCCCGCAGGTGGTGTGATCCTCTACGTGGGCTCCACGGCGGGCAGCAGCCCCACGCGGGGCAGCCCCCCCGGCGCCCCGGGGGCCCCCTCGCCGCCGCTCTCGCTGCCCCCCGCGCTGGAGGGGCTGACGCTGACCGAGCTAGGGGTACCCCCGCCGGCACCCGCCGCTCCCCCCTCGCCCAAGGTGGCCTTCCAGTTCCCCGAGGGGGGCCGCTGCCCCGGACCCGGCCAGTCACCCCCCGCCGCCCCCCGTGCCGGCCCCCCCAAGCCCAACGGCCTCGCCGGCACCTTCGCCAGTAAGGAGGGGACCCAGGCGTCCAGGCTGCCCTCTGCCCCTTTGGGTGGGGAGGGGTGCTGGGGGTCTCTTGGATGGGGAATGGGGGGTCCTGAGGGGTGGGTGTGGGGCCTGGGGAGGGCTCTGGGGGGTCTCTGGGGTGCAGAGGGGTCCCTGGGGGGGTTCTGGGGGTGCAAAGGGGTCTTTGGTGGGCCTGGGGGGTGCAGAGGGGATTCGAGGGGTGGCAACGGGATCTCTGGGAGCATGAGGGGGTCCCTGGGGATGCATGGGCACTCCTGGGGTGCAGAGGGGTTCCAGGGGCCTGGGGGGGGGGTCTCTAGGGGTGCAGAGGGGTCTCTAGGGGTGTGGGGGGGTGTCCCTGGGTGTTTGGGGCTGCAGGGTCCTTGGGGGGTCCTGGGAGTGCAGAGGGGTCTCTTGCAGGTATGGGGGGGCTGTAGGGGGTCCCCATGGCGTCAGGGGGGTGCTGAGCCCCCCCGTCCCCCCCCCCCAGAGACGGGGGGGATGGTGCTGCTGTGCAAGGTGTGCGGGGACATTGCCTCCGGCTTCCACTACGGCGTCCACGCCTGCGAGGGCTGCAAGGTGGGCCGGGGGGTCCCGGGGGGCCGGGGGGGCCTGAGCGCTCCCATGGCGGTGCAGGGTGTCTTGGCAAGTCCGGGGTGGGGGTCCCTGAATGGTCCCAGGGGTTTCTGGGGACCTGGGGGGGAGGGACAGGACTGAGGGGTCCCTGGTGGTCTGGGGGTCCTGGTGGGCCCTGGGGAGTCCGGGGGGGCTGGGGGGTCCTGAGCGCTCCCACGGCGGTGCAGGGCGTCCTGGCGAGTCCGGGGGGGGGGGGTCCCTGAATAGTCCCAGGGGTTCCCAGGGATCTGGTGGGGAGGGGACAGGACTGAGGGGTCCCTGGTGGTCTGGGGGCCCTGGGGGGTCCTGGGGGATGCCAGGGACCTGGGGGGGTCCCATGGGGTCCTGGGGGATCCCAGGAGATTGGGGGGTCCGCATGGGGTCCCTGGGAGTCGAGGGGGTCACAGGGGTCCTAGGGGATCCCAGGGGTCTAGGGAGGTCCCATGGGGTCCTGGGGAGTCCAGGGGGGTCACGGGGGATCCCAGGGGACTGGGGGGGGGTCCCCATGGGGAGTCCAGGTGGATCCCAGGGGACGGGGTGGGGGTTGAGGTTCCTGGGGAGGGTCTTGGGGGGGAGGGATCCTGGGACCGAAGGGTGCCCGGGGGTGCAGGGGTGGCAGGGCTGACGCCGTGGCCCCCCCCCACCCCCCCCCAGGGCTTTTTCCGCCGCAGCATCCAGCAGAACATCAGCTACAAGATGTGCGTCAAGAACGAGAACTGCCTCATCGTGCGCATGAACCGCAACCGCTGCCAGCACTGCCGCTTCAAGAAGTGCCTGGCCGTGGGCATGTCCCGTGACGGTGAGCCCCCCCCGCGCGCCCCAGGGCCCCCTGCCCCCCCCCCGTGCCCCATCCGCGCCTCCCAGGGCCCCCCGCACGTCCCAGGGCTCCCAGTGTCCTCCAGCTCTCCGTGCATTCCAGTGCACCCGGTGTCCGTCTGCCAGTGCTCCCGATGCATCCCGGTGCATCCCGGTTCCTCCGAGTGTCTGTCTCCCAATGCATCCCAGTGCATTCCAGGGCATCCGAATGCATCCCAGTTCCTCCAAGTGTCCGTCTCCTAATGCATCCCAGTGCATTCCAGGGCATCCCAATGCTCCCAGTGCATTCCAGGACATGCCAATGCTTCCAGTGCACCCCATTGCACCCCAGTGCTCCCAACGTATCTCAATGTGTCCCAGCGCATCCCAGTGCTCCCAGCGTATCCTGGAGCATCGCACTGCACCCCAGTGCTCCCATTGCACCCCAGCGCATCCCAGTGCTCCCAGCGTATCCCGGAGCATCGCACTGCACCCCAGTGCTCCCATTGCACCCCAGCGCATCCCAGTGCTCCCAGCGTATCCCAGAGCATCGCACTGCACTCCGGTTCCCCCAGCAGACCCCAGTGCCCCCAGCAGACCCCAGTGCCCCCAGCAGACCCCGGTGCCCCCCGGGCCGCGATGCTGAGGGCCGCGGTGCCCCCGCAGCCGTGCGCTTCGGGCGCATCCCCAAGCGGGAGAAGCAGCGGCTGCTGGACGAGATGCAGAGCTACCTGCAGCGCCTGGGCGAGGGGCCGGGGGGGCCGGGCCCCGAGGCGCCCCCCAGCCCCGACGGCGCCGCCGAGGAGGCCATCGGCGCCGTCTCCCGCGCCTACCGCGCCATCTTCGGCGGCGGGCCCCTGGCGGCGGGGGGCTACGAGCCCCCCGAGGGCGCCCGCCGCTTCGGCCCGCCGCCCGCCGGGCGCTGCCCCCCCTGCGAGTTCGCCTGCGGCCCCCCCCGCGCCTGCCCCTGGCGGCCCCCCGGCCCCCGCGGCATCGTGAGTACCCGGGAAACCAAGGCACTGGGGAAGGGGGGGGCGGCTGAGAGGATTCCCCCCCCCCTTGACACAACCCCTTGGGGTGGGCACCCAGGGGCCCGAGACCCTCCCCCCCACGAACCTTTGGGGAGGGCATTCAAAGGGGTCCAAGAACGCCCAAAAGACCCCCGGGGGGGGGGGGGGCTGCTGTGGGGAGGGCACCTAGGGGTCCAAGACACACACACCCGGCAAAATCTCCTGGAGTGGGCTGCCATGGGGAGGGGCCCAGGCGTCCGGGATCCCCTCCCGCTAACCCAGCCCTTGGGGTGGGCACCCAGGGGTCCGATTCCTTCCCCCCACAAAACCCCCTGGAGAGGGCTGCCATGCGGAGGGGCCCAGGCATCCGGGACCCCCTCCCACTACCCCAGCCCTTGGGGTGGGCACCCAGGGGTCCGAATCCCACCACAAAACCCCCTGGGGTGAGATGCCACGGGGAAGGGCCCAGGCGTCCGGGACCCCCTCCCGCTACCCCAGCCCTTGGGGGGGCACCCAGGGGTCCGAGTCCCCCCCCCACAAAACCCCGCTGGAGAGGGCTGCCGCGGGCAGGGGCCCAGGTGTCCGGGACGCCCTCCTGCTACCCCAACCCTTGGGGTGGGCACCCAGGGGTCCGAGTCCCCCCCCCACACACAAAACCCCGCTGGAGAGGGCTGCCACGGGGAAGGGCCCAGGCGTCCGGGGCCGGGGCTGACGGGGGCCGCAGGCCTGCCCGCTGAACCGCAGCCCGTGGTGCGGGGCGGGCGGCAGCCGGCAGCAGGCCTGGCAGGATTTCTCGCGCTGCTTCACGCCCGCCGTCACCGAGGTGGTGGAGTTCGCCAAGAGCATCCCCGGCTTCCAGGCGCTGGGCCAGCACGACCAGGTGCTGCTGCTCAAGGCCGGCACCTTCCAGGTGAGCGCCGGCGGCTCCCGGCACGCGCGCGTGCCGCTGCGGGGCTGCGTGTGCGGGCGGGCGCCCGTGTGCGGGCGGCGCCGCTCTGCGTGCACACGTGGGCGTGTGCAGCGCTGCCCTGCGTGCGTGCAGGGCGCTGCTGCTGGGCTGTGTGTGTGCGTGCACACGTGGGCGTGTGCAGCGCTGCCCTGCGTGCGTGCAGGGCACTGCTGCTGGGCTGTGTGTGTGCGTGCACACGTGGGCGTGTGCAGCGCTGCCCTGCGTGCGTGCAGGGCGCTGCTGCTGGGCTGTGTGTGTGCGTGCACACGTGGGCGTGTGCAGCGCTGCCCTGCGTGCGTGCAGGGCACTGCTGCTGGGCTGTGTGTGTGCGTGCACACGTGGGCGTGTGCAGCGCTGCCCTGCGTGCGTGCAGGGCACTGCTGCTGGGCTGTGTGTGTGCGTGCACACGTGGGCGTGTGCAGCGCTGCCCTGCGTGCGTGCAGGGCACTGCTGCTGGGCTGTGTGTGTGCGTGCACACGTGGGCGTGCACAGTGCTGCCCTGCGTGCGTGCAGGGCGCTGCTGCTGGGCTGTGTGTGTGCGTGCACACGTGGGCGTGCACAGCGCTGCCCTGCGTGCGTGCAGAGCACTGCTGCTGGGCTGTGTGTGTGTGCACACGTGGGCATACACAGCGCTGCCCTGCGTGCGTGCAGAGCACTGCTGCTGGGCTGTGTGTGTGCGTGCACACGTGGGCGTGCACAGCGCTGCCCTGCGTGCGTGCAGGGCGCTGCTGGTGGGCGCCCGTGTGCGTGTGCACCCGTGGGCGTGCACAGCGCTGCCCTGCGTGCGTGCATGGCGCTGCTGCTGGGCTGTGTGTGTGCGTGCACACGTGGGCGTGCACAGCGCTGCCCTGCGTGCGTGCAGGGCGCTGCTGCTTGGCTGTGTGTGTGCGTGCACACGTGGGCGTACACAGCGCTGCCCTGCGTGCGTGCAGGGCGCTGCTGCTGGGCTGTGAGTGTGCGTGCACACGTGGGCGTGCGCAGCGCTGCCCTGCGTGCGTGCAGGGCACTGTTGCTGGGCTGTGAGTGTGCGTGCACACGTGGGCGTGCGCAGCGCTGCCCTGCGTGCGTGCAGGGCACTGCTGCTGGGCTGTGTGTGTGCGTGCACACGTGGGCGTGTGCAGCGCTGCCCTGCGTGCTTGCAGGGCACTGCTGCTGGGCTGTGTGTGTGCGTGCACACGTGGGCGTGCACAGCGCTGCCCTGCGTGCGTGCAGGGCACTGCTGCTGGGCTGTGTGTGCGTGTGCACCCGTGGGCGTGCGCAGCGCTGGACTGTGTGTGTGCGTGCACCCGTGGGCGTGCGCAGCGCTGCCCTGCGCGTGTGCATGGCGCTGCTGCTGGGCTGCGCGTGTGCGTGTGCACCCGTGGGCGTGCGCAGCGCTGCCCTGCGCGTGTGCATGGCGCTGCTGCTGGGCTGCGCGTGTGCGTGTGCACCCGTGGGCGTGCGCAGCGCTGCCCTGCGCGTGTGCATGGCGCTGCTGCTGGGCTGCGCGTGTGCGTGTGCACCCGTGGGCGTGCGCAGCGCTGCCCTGCGCGTGTGCATGGCGCTGCTGCTGGGCTGCGCGTGTGCGTGTGCACCCGTGGGCGTGCGCAGCGGCGCCCCGTGCGTGTGCATGGCGCTGCTGCTGGGCTGCGCGTGTGCGTGTGCACCCGTGGGCGTGCGCAGCGGCGCCCCGCGCGTGTGCATGGCGCTGCTGCTGGGCTGCGCGTGTGCGTGTGCACCCGTGGGCGTGCGCAGCGCTGCCCTGCGCGTGTGCATGGCGCTGCTGCTGGGCTGCGCGTGTGCGTGTGCACCCGTGGGCGTGCGCAGCGGCGCCCCGCGCGTGTGCATGGCGCTGCTGCTGGGCTGCGCGTGTGCGTGTGCACCCGTGGGCGTGCGCAGCGGCGCCCCGTGCGTGTGCATGGCGCTGCTGCTGGGCTGCGCGTGTGCGTGTGCACCCGTGGGCGTGCGCAGCGCTGCCCCGCGCGTGTGCATGGCGCTGCTGCTGGGCTGCGCGTGTGCGTGTGCACCCGTGGGCGTGCGCAGCGGCGCCCCGCGCGTGGCGCTGCTGGCGGGGAGCAGCGGCCCGTGCGCCGGTGCACACGCGCGGGCAGAGGCGCCCGCGCCCGGCGCTGCCGTAGCGCTCAGCCCCTGCCCCGGCGGCCGCCCGCTCTGCCCGCAGGTGCTCATGGTGCGCTTCGCGGCGCTCTTCCACCCGGCGCAGAAGGCCCTCACCTTCCTCAGCGGCGACACCTACTCGCTGAGCAGCCTGCGGGCCCTGGGCATGGGCGCCCTCCTCGACGCCATGTTCGACTTCAGCGAGAAGCTGGCGGCGCTGGCGCTCGACGCGCAGGAGCTCGCGCTCTTCATGGCCGTGGTGCTGCTGTCGGCGGGTGAGCGGGGCGCCGGCGCCGGCGGCGGCGGTGGTGGTGGTGGTGGGGGTCCCGCGCGGGGCGCTGACGCCCGCCCGTGCCCCGCAGAGCGAGCGGGCATCGCGGCGGCCGAGGCGGTGGAGGCGCTGCAGGAGACGCTGCTGCGGGCGCTGCGGGCGCTGCTGGCCCGCCGGCGCCCCGAGGACGCCGGGCTCTTCGCCCGCCTGCTGCTCCGCCTGCCCGACCTGCGCAGCCTCAACAGCCAGCACGCCGAGAAGCTCCTCGCCTTCCCCATCGAGCCCTGAGCCCCCGCCAGCGGCAGCCCGGCGGTGTCCCCCCCCCACACACACCCCACCCTCCCCAGCCCGGCACCGGCGCGCCTCCGGGGACGCCCCACAGCCTTGGAGATGCTCCAGGGATGGGGACGCCCCCCAGGAACGGGGACGTCCCAAGGATGGAGGCACCCAAGGGATGGAGACGCCCCACGGCCTTGGAGATGCTCCAGGGATGGGGACGCCCCCCCAGGAACGGGGACGTCTCAAGGATGGAGGCACCCAAGGGATGGAGACGCCCCACGGCCTTGGAGATGCTCCAGGGATGGGGACACCCCCCCAGGAACAGGGACGTCTCAAGGATGGAGGCACCCAAGGGATGGAGACGCCCCACGGCCTTGGAGATGCTCCAGGGATGGGGACGCCCCCCAAGAACGGGGACGTACCAAGGATGGAGGCACCCAAGGGATGGAGACACCCCACGGCCTTGGAGATGCTCCAGGGATGGGTACGCCCCCCCAGGAACGGGGACGTCTCAAGGATGGAGGCACCCCAGGGATGGAGATGCTCCACGGCCTTGGAGATGCTCCAGGGATGGGGACGCCCCCCAAGAACGGGGATGTCCCAAGGATGGAGGCACCCAAGGGATGGAGACGCCCCACGGCCTTGGAGATGCTCCAGGGATGGGGACACCCCATGGCCTTGGGGACACCCCCAGCGTGGGGGCCCCCCTAGGCCTTGGAGATGCTCCAGGGATGGGGATGTCCTTGGAACGGGGACGCCCCACAGATGGGGACACCCCAGGGACAGGGACACTCCATGGCTTCAGAGACACTCCAGGGATGGGGACACCCCACGGCTTGAGGACACCCCAAAGGATGGGGATGCCCCACAGCCTCGGGGACACCCCAGGGACCGAGGCAACCCACGGCCTTGGAGACGCTCCAGGGATGGCGATGCCTTGGGAACAGGGACGCCCCGTGGCCTTGGAGACACCCCAGGGACAAGGATGCCCTCAGGAATGGGGCGCCCTGTGGCCTTGGGGATACCCCGATGACGATGGCACCCTGGGGGGGATGATGGCAGTCCACGGCCTTGGGGACACCCTGAGGACCCTGGGAACGACGGCACCCCCCCCATGACGATGGCACCCTGGGGACAGTGGCATCCGGATGATGGTGCTGCCCTGCAGCCTCGGGGATGACCCACGGCGTCCTTGGGGACACCCCAGGGGCGACGGCACCCCGGTGACGACGGCACCCCGAGGACGGTGACCCCGTCCCCGCCGCGTATCCCCCCCCCCGTCCCCTCCGTCCTGCCCTGCCTGCCGCAGCTCTGAGGCCAATTTGGGCCGTTTGGGGGCTTTTCGGACCAACTGGGGCTCCCCCCCCACCCCGGGGTTGGGAACAGGGAGGTCCCCGAGCTGGCTGAGGGGCCCAGGCGTCCGGGTCCCCTTGGACACATATCAGGGCCAGGGGGTGGGGGGGGAGGGTGAAACTTTGCACTTTTGGGGCTGGGGCGCTGCAGAGGGTTTTATTTTTTGTCTAATCTTGAAGTGCAATAAAGGAAATACTGAACGAAAAGCAGGCGGAGCCGGGGGGGGGGGGCGGGGGGCTGGCGCTGCGCTGGAGGCCCCACGGCCGCCCCACGGCCACCCCGCGGCCCCCATGGCTGCCCCACAGCTGCCCCACGGCCATCCCATGGCCCCCACGCTGCCCCACGGTCCCCACAGCCGTTTCACAGCCCCCGTGACTGCCCCACGGCTGCCCCACGGTCCCCACAGCTGTTTCACAGCCCCCGTGACTGCCCCACGGCAGCCCCACGGCCATCCCATGGCCCCCACGGCTGCCCCACGGCTCCTGGGGACATTTCGCAGCCTCTGAGACTGCCCCATGGCAGCCCCACGGCCATCCCATGGCCCCCACGGCTGCCCCATGGCCCCCACAGCCATGTCACAGCCCCCATGGCTGCAGCATGGCTCTCCCACGGCCCCACGGCCCCCGGGGCTGCAGCACGGCTCTCCCACGGCCCCACAGCCGCCCCACGGCCCCTGGGGCTGCTGCATGGCTCTCCCACGGCCCCACAGCCGCCCCACGGCCCCCGGGGCTGCTGCACGGCTCTCCCACGGCCCCACAGCCGCCCCACGGCCCCCGGGGCTGCTGCACGGCTCTCCCACGGCCCCACAGCCGCCCCACGGCCCCCGGGGCTGCTGCACGGCTCTCCCACGGCCCCACAGCCGCCCCACGGCCACCTCTCGGCCTTCCTGTGCTCCCCATGGCTGCCCCCCCGTCGCCATGGCAACTGGAGGGTGTGTTGCCACGGTGACGGGAGGTTTCACACTCCCCCCCCAGGGGGATCTGTTTCTTTGGAGGGGGGATGATATTTTTCGGGGGGTGACGTCATTTTTTGGGGGGGGGGCAAAGGTCAGGGACAGGGGAAAGGTCCCCGGGGGGGCAGGGCGAGCGCCGGCCCGCGTCGCGTGACGCCTGCCAAGATGGCGGCGGCCGCGGCGGCTTCAGCCCGGGCGACGCGGAAGCGGAAGTGGGTGCGCGGGGGCGCCCGGAGCGCGCGGCCTCTCCCCCCGCAGAGGGGCAGGTGGGGCCGGGAGGGGCCCCGTGGGGCGGGACAGGGGGCTCCGGAGGGTCGTGGGGTCACCGGGGAGGGGGGGAGCTGTGGGGCCGTGTGGGACCGGGGCTATGAGGACACTGAGGGGGCCCTGTGGGGCTGTGTGGGGCCAGCGCTATGGGGATGCTGGGGGGGGGGCCGTGTGGGGCCATGTGGGGCCGGGGCTGTGGGGACACTGGGTAGCCCTCTGGGGCCATGTGGGGCCAGGGCTGTGGGGTCACTGGGGTAGCCCTCTGGGGCCATGTGGGGCCAGGGCTGTGGGGACACTGGGGTAGCCCTCTGGGGCCGTGTGGGGCCGAGGCTGTGGGGTCACTGGGGTAGCCCTCTGGGGCCGTGTGGGGCCAGGGCTGTGGGGTCACTGGGGTAGCCCTCTGGGGCCATGTGGGGCCAGGGCTATGAGGACACTGAGGGGGACTGTGGGGCCGTGTGGGGCCGGGGCTATGGGGACGCTGTGGGGGGCGTGTGGGGCCGGGGTTATAGACACACTGGGGGGGGGGCCTTCTGGGGCCATGTGGGGCCAGGGCTGTGGGGACACTGAGGGGGCCCTGTGGGGCTGGCCTGTGTGCTCACTGAGAGAGGCCCTTTGGAGCTGTGTGGGGCTGGAGGCTGGGAGTCACTGGGACGGGCCCTGTGGGGCAGGGGGACTGTGCTGACCTGGGGCTGGGAGAGGAGCCCTATGGGGGCCGTGGGGTCCCTGAGAGGGGAGCTGTGGGGGGGAGGCCGTATAGGGCAGGAGCTGCGAGATCAGCGCAGAGGGGATGTATAGGTCCAGGGCGGGCAGGGGGGCTGAGCCAGGGGAGCCTCTGGGTCAGGGGTGGGGAGGGGGCTGCCAGGGGCAGGAGAGGGACACGGGGCGGGGGACAAAAACACCAGCGGTGCCTTTTGGGGGGGGGGGGGGAAGCTGGGGCAGCCCGCGGCCTTCGCCCCTCTCCCGGCAGCGGGGACCGGCCCTCGCCCTCCTCCCTCGCCGGCCGGGGCCAGCGGGGCGGCCGCTCCGGCGGGACGGCGCCTCGGGGAGCCCATTCGGCCCGCGGGAGCGCCCGGACCCCGCGGCGCTGCTCCGGGAGCCGAGGCCGCCTGGGTGAGGTGGGGCCGGGTGGCGGGGCGAGACGGCGGCCTTGGCCGCGCGCCCGGCCCTGCCCTGGGACCCGCTCGCCCGCGCTTTACTTACTGATCTGTTTTTTGAAGTCACCTGGAAAGATCCGGCTGCGAGGCAGCGCGAGGAGGATGTGAGGGGCCGGTTGGGAGCGAGGACTAGGGACAGGAGCAGGGGACAAGGCAGGTCACAGCAGAACTGGGAAACCAGAGGTTTTGGAACATTTTAGTGTAATTTTTTGGAGGATGCTTTTGCAGTTCTGCTCGAATGCTTGGTGTAGGAGTGAAACTGAGCCCCTGGCAGACAGACGTTGGATGCCATCGGTCCTCCCAGCGTATCACGTGCTTTTTCTTACCCTGAGGGCTATCCCGTCCCCATGGGACTTAAAGAAAACAGGATGTGACTTTATTTTTCCTGCTGTTACACAGCTTTTCTGTTTGCAATTTGCCTTGAACCCGTTGGCTTTCTGGGAAGGCGCAGGAGAGGGATGTCAAAGAGTCTGAAACCCTCTGCGCTGCCCCTTGCTTCGTTCCCGCTCCGGAGCGCTTCGGCCAGGGCTCGGCGGGCTCGCGGCGCGGCGGGGAGCAGGCTGGTGCTGCGGGATGAGCCGCGGCCGAGGGGCGGCAGGTCGCTGCGGGGAGCGCCGCGGACACGCGCCGTCGCTTCACCTCCCGGCGGAGGGGCGGAAATTCGTGTGAGGCGGCGGTGGAGGAGGGTTGAGGCGTGGCTGGAGGTTGAGTTTGTCTTTCCAAACGGAGGGAGAGAAGGCAGCAGCCTCTGCGGATCAGGCTGTCGCTGCTGGGAAGCAGAGAGAGGGCCGAGGAGGCTGCTGCGAGTGATCCCGGCGGCGCTGCGGGACGGGCTTTACCGTCTCCGTTTCTAAGTGATGGCGCTGCCTTTACGGAGACTCGCCTGCGACCCGACAGACCGGTGTCCTGCGGAGCTTTTCCTGCTTCTCAGACCAAGTTTTGTAACTGCTTTGCTCCGCCCTGTGACTCCCCGCTAAATTCAGCCCTTCTCATTTCCCACAGCCCTTCCCATCTCCTCGCTGGAGTCAGCCCTGCCTACGGCTTGTGTCCTCATGGACGTGTCCGGAGAGCTTTGCAGGCTGATGGTTCAAAACCGGCTGCTGAGGAAGGCACGGCCCCGGGATGCCACCGCGTCCCGGCTCACGCGGGCAGGGCAGCGGAGCGGTTGCTTCGGGGCCGCCCCTGCGGCGCGGTGCGTCTCCCGTCCGGATGTCACAGCGTTTTCTTTCCTCTCAGGAGCTTCGCGGTAGCCCCCTCCCGGAGATGCCCGTGACGCCCTGAGGCACCATGCTCTTCACCGCCTATGCCGCCTTCGCCGTCCTCTTGGCCGTGTGCTTGGGCTTGGAGTTCTCCGCCTGCCGCTCCAAGCTCACCGGCAGCGCGTGCACCAACCCAGCTTTCCTCCAGTTCCAGCGGGACTACTACCAGGTGTATTTCCTGGCTCTGGCCGCCGACTGGCTGCAGGGCCCCTACCTCTACAAACTCTACCAGCACTACCGCTTCCTGGAGGGGCAGATTGCCATCATCTACGTGTGTGGCTTTGCCTCCAGCGTCCTCTTCGGGCTGGTCTCTACGTCCCTGGTGGACTGGCTGGGCCGGAAGAAATCCTGCATCCTCTTTTCTTTGACCTACTCCATCTGCTGCCTCACCAAGCTCTCCTGGGATTACTTTGTCCTGGTGGTCGGGAGGATATTAGGTGGCTTGTCCACAGCGCTGCTGTTCTCCGCCTTTGAGGCATGGTATGTCCATGAGCACGTGGAACGCTACGACTTCCCGGCGGAATGGATCCCCGCCACCTTCTCGCGAGCTGCTTTCTGGAACAATGTCATTGCCGTCGGGGCTGGGGTAGTAGCCAACTTCTTTGCGGAGTGGCTGGGCTTGGGCCCAGTGGCCCCATTCATGGTCTCCATCCCCCTCCTCATGTTGACGGGCATCTTTGCCATGAAAAACTGGGACGAGAACTATGGGAAGAAGCGGGCGCTCTCCAAGACCTGCATGGATGGCTTGAAGTGCCTCCTCTCGGACCGGCGTGTCCTGCTCCTGGGCACCATCCAGGCTTTGTTTGAGAGTGTCATCTACATCTTCATCTTCTTGTGGACACCTGTGCTGGATCCTCACGGCCCACCCTTGGGCATTGTCTTCTCCAGCTTCATGGCAGCGAGCATGGTGGGCTCTTCTCTCTATCGAATTGCCATCTCCAAAAGGTACCACCTCCAGCCCATCCACATCCTCTCACTCTCTGTCCTTATGGTTTTCTTCTCCCTCTTCATGCTCACTTTCTCCACCAACCCTGGCCAAGAGAGCCCTTCTGAGTCCTTCCTGGCTTTCCTGCTCATCGAGCTCTCCTGTGGGCTCTACTTCCCTGCCATGGGCTTCCTCCGGCGGAAGGTGATTCCGGAGAAGGACCAGGTCGGGGTGATGAACTGGTTCCGCATCCCCCTGAACCTGCTGGCCTGTCTCGGCATGCTCATCCTCCATGACAGCGACTACAAGACGGGCACCAGGAACATGTTCACCATCTGCTCCGTGATGATGGTGATGGCGCTGCTTGCTGTCGTCAGCCTCTTCACTGTCGTCCGCAACAACGCAGAGCTCCGGGTGCCCGCTCCGCAGGGACAGACGGACCCGTCTTCCCCCGAGCTCTGACGAGCCGCTGGACCGCAAAGTCGGCGCCTTTGCGAGATTGCCTGTGAGTTTGGGGGACCGAGTGCTGCCTGCAGCATGTCAGACCCCGAGACTCCTGCCCTGCAGGTGGAAGAGGGTCCGTGGAGCCCTGGCGAGGCGAAGCGACTGTGACCGGTCGATGCTCGCTGTAGAAACACCATCACACGTGACAACAGCACAAGTGAACCCCTGGCTGACTGGTGATTCCCAGAGCATCCCAACCGCAGCTGCCTCCCTCGCGTCTTCTCTTGTGCAACTGCCGAACGCCCGAGGCGGCAGGGGAGGCTGTCGCAGCGGGTGAAGTACTGCAAACGCCGGCTGCTCAGCGCTGGACTCCTCGGATAGCCGGAGGCGAGCGCAGGGATGAGGCGCTGCCGGGCGCCGGATGCGTTACCCCTGGCTGCTCCGCGCACTGAGCCCGGCAGCCCTCTCTGGTGTTTTTTTTTTTTTTAAGAAAATAAAAGTGTTTCCTCGGATCCCTTCCCCTCACCTGATTTCTTGGGAGCCTGCTGTTTTTCAGCACGCTTAGAAAACCGAAAGCAGACTCGGTGACGGGTGGTTCGAGACCCGCACGCTCCCCCTGGTGCTTTGCAAAGCTCGGGAGGTGCTGCTGCCTTTCCCCTCACACCTTCCTTGGCGTGTCGCTTGTGTGGTCTCTCTCCTTTTTTCTCTACAAGTAGCTTGTTGCACGCTGACCTGTGCGCAGACAGGTTGGCCCAGTGCACGCTGAACCTTGTGCCTGCAGGCAGGAGTGTGCACTGGTCCCTGTGTGCACGTGTATCCGTGTTGCAGCAGGATTTGTGCACGTGCCGGCGGTTCTGTTGCGCTGATCCATGTGTGCTGGCAGCCCTGCTGCACGGGGACCCGTGTGCAAAGCAGCGCCTCGCTGCGTGCTGATCCGTGCACGCGCACGTGCCCTGTTGGACATGGATCCCTGCGCACACTGGCAGCTCTGCTGTGAGTGGATCTGTGTGCACGTGGACAGCCTATTGCACGAGGATATCTGCACACACAGGCATCCTGTTACGCTTTCCTGTGCACCAGCACTGCGTTGCACACTGATGCCTGTACTCCTGCACCCCATTGCACAAGGATTGTTACACACTGGCATGTCATTGTGTGCTGATCGCTGTGCACTGGCCCCTCATTGCAGAGGAGCCTGTGCACGGACACCTGTTGCACGCTGATCTATGTGCACATCAGCTACCCCTTGCACAATGGTACCTGCACAGCAGCTCACTGTTGCACCCTCATCAGTGTGCATACTGGCTTGCTGTTGCACAGGGATCTGTGCACACTGAAACCCGTTCCACTCCCGTACGCAGGCTCCTTGTTGCACAAGAGTGTACACGCTGGCCCCTTTTACACGTTGATCGGCATGCACGCCGGCTCCTCGCTGCACAGCGGTCTGCCTGCAGCTTGTTGCACGCTCGTCCGTGTGTGCAACAGCTCGCTGCTGCAAAGGGATCTGTGCCCCCAGGCTCCACATCGCACCCCGTACGTGTGCACACGGGGTCCCTGGCGCACGCCCACACGCGCGCACGCCCGCGCCTCGGCGGCCGCTCGCCCGCGCGCATGCGCTCTGCCCTCCGCCACGCACCCCGGCGGGGACTACAACTCCCGGCGTGCAGCGCGCGGACGGAGGGGGCGGTGCCGCGCGCTGATTGGCTGCGGCGGAGATTTGAACCGGGCGCGCGGCAGGGGCCGGGCGGCTGCGGGCGGCGACGCGTGAGTCCGGGGGGGGGGGGGGCGGCGACGAGTGGGGCCGGGCGGCTGCAGGTCCCAAGGTGTGTGCGTGTATGTGGGGAGGGCCTGAGCGGAGCTGTGTGTGTGCGCTTGAGGGCCTGGGGGGGGCTGCAGGCCCTGGGAGGGGGCGCTTGAGGGCCTGGGGGGGCTGCAGGCCCTGGGAGGGGGCGCTTGGGGGGCTGGGGGGGGGCTGAAGACCCTGGGAGGGGGCGCTTGGGGGGCTGGGGGGGCTGGAAAATGAGTTGGGGAGAGCTGCAGGCCCTGGCAGGGGGCAGGGAAGTAGGTCTGAGGGGACTGGGAATGCTTGAAGAGCTGGGAGTGGGGTTGGAGGGGCTGCAGCCCCCGGGAGGGGTCGCTTGGGGGGCTGAGGGGTCTGGGAGTCAGGTTGGTGGGGGGCTGCAGGCCCTGGGAGGGGACTGGGGAGCACCTGGGGGGCTGGGAGGGGAGCTGGTGTCACTGCAGCCCCTGTGAGGGAGCTGACAGGTAGTTTGGGGGCACCTGGGAGTGGGGCTGGGAGGCTGCAGGCCCTGAGATGGGGCTGGGGAGTGGGGCTGGGGGGTCTGGGAGCCGATGAGGGGCTGGGAGGGGCTGTACGTCCTGGGGGGGGACGACTGGGTCTTAATGGGGTTGAGGTCTGTGGAGGAGCTGGGAATGGGGCTGAGGGGCTCTGAGCCCAGCGAGGGCTTTGAGGAGTGGGGCCACAAGCACGTGTGGGGCTGGGGAGTGGGGCAGCGGGCTCCGTGCTGCCTCTTAGCTCGGGTGGCGCTGGGCAGCCCCCAGGGACCCCCGTGCCGGACTCGTCCCACCGCGTCGCGGGCCGGCAGCAAGATGATGCGCCTCAGGGGAGCCGACTTCGCGGCGCGGACGTGCAGCCGGGAGGAGACGGAGGCGCTGCTCTCGGAGCTGACGGTGAGGCTCGGGGCCGCCCCTCTGCGGGATCGACCCCCGGCTCCGGGATGTGCCCCCCACCCCCCACATCCCGCAGCGAGGAAGGCCCTCGGCCGCATGCGTCGGGGCTCTGACGGTCCCTTCGTCTCCAGGGATGCCTCGCCAGCGCCCCGGAGGACGCGGCCGCGTCGAACCAGCCCTCCCGACAGAGCGTCGTGTGCGACAGAGTCCTGCGAGCCTGCGTCCAGCAGCTGGGGCAGCCCGGCGCCTGCGCCGCGCACGCCGCCGGCCTCGTGGCCCTGGCTGAGGTCGCCTGCCGGGGCTACGTCGCCGCTACGCCCCGGCCGGCACCTCTGTACCTGGAGAAGATCCTCTACCACCTGCTGAGGAACGCGGTCGCCCGGGGGGCCGGCGATGCCTGCTGGAAGGCGGCCGACCTCCTCCGCGCCCGGCTGCTGACGTACCGGCCCCGCGAGGCTCCCTCCGAGGACTTCGCGGCCGTCGCCAGGAGCGGTTTCGGCGTGCTGTGGAACGGGGCGGACGCCCTGGCCGAAGCCGGCCGGGCGCCGGACGAGAGCAGGGCCGCGCTTTCGGCTCGCTTGCGGGCCCTGCGCTTCCTGGCGCTGCTGGAGGACGACGACGGGGCCGCCCTGCTGCCGCGGGAGCCGCCCTTCTTCACCTCCCAGACGGCTCGCCAGGCGGCTGCGGCCGCCGTCATGTTCGAAGCCCGGCGGGCGCCCCTCGGCGCCGACGACGCGGCCTTCCTCGGCCGGCAGCTCGCCGGGCGCTTGCTCGCGGCCCTGCGGGAGGGAGGCGGCGCGGCGGAGCCGTCGGACCTGCAGCGGTCCGTGTGCTTCTTCGAGCTCAGCTTGGAGCGCTGCCGGCGTCTTTGCAAGGGTGGCTGCTACGAGGAGGCCCTGGAGGCTGCGAAGGAAGCCCGCGGCTTTCTGGGCGCAGCTGGTAGCTCAGCGAAGTGCTTTAACGACCCGCTGGCTCTGCTGGAGGCCGGGGTCCGGCTGAGCCGGGCGCTCGCCGAGGACGCGGGCCAGGCGGGGCCGCCCCTCTCGCGAGCGGCCGCCGCTCTCGGCTCCGCGGCGAAGGTCTCGGAGCGGTTTGTCCGGGTGCTGGCCGAGAGCTGCCAGCTCGTCGTCTCGTCCCTCAGCGGGTACGTGAAGAGGAGCGAGCGGAGGCCCTTCGCTCGGGAGGACGTCCTCGGCCTCTGCGCCTTCACCGAGGGGTATTGCTGCATCCTCCGCAGGCTGCTGGAGCAGGTAAGGCTCCCGCCGGGAGCGGGGAGGCCGCCCGGCGCGGGGCGTCCCGCTCGTCTGCGAGCGGTGGGACGGACGGTGACCGTGCTCCGGGCTTGCTGAGCGGTCCGCCGCTCCGGTGGGGCGGCCCTGCCGGCATCTCTGTCCTCTCCGGCACCCACCGTCGGTGCCCTGGTGCGCTCAGGTCTGCGAGAAAACTCTTCCCTCCTCTCTGCAGATTCCTCCTGACGGCATTAAACAACAGCTAGCGGTGAAACAGCTGCTCTACCACAGCCTCCAGCTCTTCACCAGTGTGGCGTACGATGCCTTCCAGGGCTCCCAGGTACCGGCAGCGGAGTGGGACGGTCCCCAGTGCAGGGCTGGGGGAAGCCTCCCCGTTCCGGGGCGGCAGGCCGGGTTCCCCAAGGCTTTCAGCAACGTGGCCGAGGCCTGAAGCCCTTCGGAGGGGTCTATGGTCGGGCGCCGTTGCGCTTCTCTCCCTCTAACTGCGGCCGTCGTGCAGGCGGCGGGGTGGCCCGGCCTGGAGCGGCTCGTGGGGGTTTGCCGACGCACCGTGGCGCGGATGCTGGCGGCGCTGGAGGGGCTCCCCGCGAACGAGCGAGCCGAGTACCTCGACGTCACCGGTCAGTGTCCCCGTGGCAGCAGGGGAGCCCAAAGCCGGGCTCCGGGCGCTGATGTGGGTCGAATGCCCCACCGCAGCCAGGGCAGCGACTGGGACCCTTCCCCGTGTCTGAAGCCCCTAGCTGAGGGACACAGCTCAGTATCTGCCTTCTCCCGGGCGGCTTGGAGAGCATCAGGTTCCGAGCCGCAAAGAGCGTGTCGGGTTAGGGCAGGGGGTGTAAGTCCTCGTTGGGTGAGGGGAGAGGGCAGTGTCCTCTCTCCAGAGCACCTCTAACACTCAGATTTTTCTCTGACAGCGTCATGCACGTTTAAGCTGGCGTACATCTTCTACAGCCAGAATCTTCACGAGGAGGCCACCTCCCTGTCGGAGCTCCTCTGCAGGAGGCTGGAGATGGCAGATGCCTATAAATACCCAGAGATACCCCCAGAAAGGGTGAGTAGCCAGCTGAGGGGCTGCAGCTTGGGACTGAGCCTGCCAAGGGAGGTGGAGAAGGAACCCTGCGGGGCACTGAAGCTGGTCCTACCACGCTGTTCGCGCTCTCCCCGCAGCTGCACAGATGCTTCAGGCTGCAGGTGGAGAGCTACCGGAAGCTGGGTCGGTTCGAGAGCGCCCTGGTGTCCGTCGTCCAGTGGCTGGCGGCCCTGCGGGACGGGATCCGTGAGCAGATGGCGGAGCCCATCTCTCTGTGGGCTAGAGTCAAAACGGAAGCCACGAAGCAGGGGGCCGAGGAGATACGGCTGCGGTAAGGCAAGACCCGGGGGCACTGTGCGCGTGGGGCAGTGCTGGGCAGAGCCCCCTAACCAGCACCTGTTATCCCAGGACCCTGAAGGATGGCTTGGAGGGACACCACTTGGATGCCGGGACCTTGGTGGCCGTGCTCTTCGAAGAGCTGAAGGCCTACAAGACCGTGAGGGCCAACACGGGCCAGGAGCGCTACAATGTCATCTGTGACCTGCTGGAGATCTGCTCGGAGGAGAGTGGCCGCCTGCACGAGCGGGCTCTTGGCTTGGTGGAGCTGGCCCAGGTCTTGTGTTACCACGACTACGCGGCGCACACGGACTGGTGGGTGGATACAGGCGTGCTGGGAGAGCTACAGCCAAACGTGGCTCTGTCCTGTGTCTCTGGGAGCCCGAAAGAGCCTTTGAGGAGGGTGCTCAAGGGATTTAAAAGGTTTAGGGGTGCTATTGCTGTTCTAGGTATGTCTTAAGCCATGGGGTATATCTAGTTCTCCTCCTCGAATACTCCATGAGTTCTGGGTGCACAAGGCTGTGTTTCTAATCCCCGTCTCTGGCAGCTCCTCCCTGGACTCGATCCGAGAGGCCTTGCGGCTGCTGGAGGCTGTGCCCAGGACTGCCCAGAACCAGGATGAGCTCCTCGATGACCGAGCACAGGCCTTGCTCTGGCTGTACATCTGCACCCTGGAGCTCAAACTGGAGGAGGTAGGTGAGGGCAACGAAGGGGAGCTGCAGGCTGCTGAGCTGGGCTGCAGCAGCTGCTGATGGGTGGCCCAGATCTGGAAAGGCTGCAGTGATCCTAGGGCACAAGAGCTACTCTGTGCACCTGCCTAACCTGTGGATCTCCTCCAAACTCAACAGTTACGAGGAAGAGCAGCTCCCCACCCTCCTGAACCCCCCCCCTACACTTTCAGGGCTCTCTGTTATGCCCAACTGGTGTGGGCAAGCCTGGTGCCTCCTGACTGAAGGCACTGCCTATGGAAGCTGCCCTCATCAGCTCTTCCCTGCTCAGCCCTCTCCCTTTGAGGCCACCAGAAGCCTTCTCACAGCCCTAGCGGGGCTCCAAGGGCTGGAAGCCCTGCCTGTGTCTCCTAACATGTGTTGGTGCTGCCTCCCAACCTGCCGCAGGGCATAGAGAGAGAGCAGAGAGCCAAAGCTCAGGGGCAGAAGCACCTGGATGACTTTGAGCCTAATGACCTCAACTATGAAGACAAGCTGCAGGAGGACAAATTCCTGTATGACGGCATCGCCTTCAACCTGGCTGTAGAGTCTGGTGAGAACGTGGTGGATTTGAGTCTCTTGTGGCCCCTTCAGCCAGCAAGGCTCCCCTGCCAGAGGATGGGGTGGCAATGGGGTTGATGTGGGGAGGGAAGTGCATGCTGGGAGATGCCCATCTCCAGGGTCTGCCACATGGCAGAGCAGGGAAACGTATTCCTGTGGGGTGGAGGCATTGCTGGAGATGCCTTTCCTCCCTGCTCAGTTATTCCTATGCACCCAGGTGGGAAGGGGTGGTGGTGGTTTTAGCTGTGGTTTGGTCTATCTGGAGAAGCTCCTCAAACCTGTGACGTGTCCTTAGCTCAGTGCCAGAGCCTGGACGACGCCTTTGCCTTGTGGAAGCAGCTCCTGGAGAAGAAGGGAGTCCCCAGGGTGCGCAGCCTGGAGCAGACCGTGGCCTCCCTGCACCTCATGGCAGCTCTCTACCGACTGATGGCCAAGGTAACGGCTGCCGCAGGCTTGGCTGGACCGCGTAGCGGAGACAGCTGGAGGGAGAGCAGCCCCCACAAGGACATAGCATCCCCCCTGGGGTTGTCTCCAAGCATAACCACGTCGGTTTTTGTGCCCCCAGCCTCTGCAGGCCGTGGAGAGCTACCTCTTGGTCAGGTCGCTGTGCAGTGTGCTCGGAGACAGCCTGGGCATGGCCAGTGCCTTGTGCCAGGTTACCAAGCTGCTCTTCCAGCTGGAGTGTCCCAGCTATGCCAAGGCAAGTATGGGGCAGCTGGACAAGACTGTGCTCCCAAGGCAGCAGTCCTCACGCTGTCGTGTCTCCTTCCAGCTCTTCCTAGAGGAGACAGAGTCCTGCTTGCAGAAGGCAGATAGCAGCAGCGATTCCTACCTGCTGCTGAAGCAAACGTGCCTTCTGCTCCACAGCCAGCTCTGCTGTGCCAGCCACCAGGTACGCTGGGGAGACCTGGTTGTGTGAGGCTGGGCTAAACCCTTTTCTGCCTGTGATGTGGGGTCCAAGCAAGGGGAAAGCTCAGCAGCTCTCTGGCAGTCCTCAATACCTCTCACTAGCAACCATAGCCCACCGCGGTGAACATGGAGACATCCTGAATGGTGACAGCTTTCCTCCTCCCCTTGATCTCTGCTTCTGCATCCAGATTGAGAAAGGCCTTGCCCTGCTGCTGGAAGTGCTCCAGAACCCAGCTCTGCAGAGGATCGCAAAGGTCTGGTATCTGCTCAGAGCCCATGTCCTTCAGCTAACGGCCGTCTACCTGAGCCTTCCCGCTGCCCGCCTCTCGCTGGAGCTCAGGCAGCAGATCTTTGCTCAAGGTGGGTTGCCAGGGGGCCTAGTGGATGTGTCAAAAACCCTGCGGTGAGAGTGATGAAAAAGCCGCAGGGGTTCTGTGCAAACACTGACCTCTAGGTTTCTCCAAATTGGCTGTGAACAAGACCCTGTTTTGGGGGTAGGAGGGGAGAAGCTGGAGGCTGCCAGGCTCTGCAAAGTCCCACTTTGCAGTGGAGTCTTTCCCACTGCTGTATTGAGGTTTGGGACAGGTGACTTGGTCTCATGCTGGGCAGAGCGCTGATGTCCACAACCGCTCTTGTGCAGGGTGGAGGACGCCCGAGACTGCTCTAACTGAAGCCCACAAGTTCTTCCGCAGCATCATCCTTTTGCTGATGGGCAGCAACGTGCTGGGCTCTCACAAGACCATGTCAGATGTCCAGTTTGTGGATTATGGTGAGTTTTATTTGCTTGTGTGAACTGAAAAGCAGCTGCTTTTTTGGAAGGACTCTGCTCCTTGCCTGCCTCCCTGGGGAGGGTGTCGCTGGTCACCTGCTTGCCCTCCCTTGCAGGGGAAAACCTGCTGCAGAAGTGGCAAGTGTTGGCTGACCTGCTGGCCTGCTCGGAGCACCTTGTGGCCCTCCTCAGCAGGGTGGAGATGGTGTGCGAAGCCAAAGCCTTCTGCTTGGAGGCTGTCAAGCTGGCAATGAAACTGCACGCGATTCGGTGGTGAGTGACCGTGGCGAGGAGTGCCGCGGAGGAGGACGTGGCTGTCGGGAGGCTGAGTGCTGTGTCCCCCCAGGTGCGCTGCCTTCCTGGTGCTGAAGGCCCAGCTGGAGCTGCAGCGCAGCGAGCTGGAGCTGAGCCGCTCTGACCTCCAGCAGGCCCTGTTCCTCCTGGAATCCGGCACGGGTGAGTTCCCCCTCCTGACTCAAAGGAAGGAAGGAGACGGGGGAGACGTGAGCTCTGAGCGTGGGCAGTGCCGGGGATGCTGCTTGTGCCTGCTTTTGGGGATGAAAGATCTGCTCAGTGCAGATGCTCCTGGAGCAGCTGTTTCTCTTGGCCCAGATGTGGAAGCGGGCTTGGTGCTGGGCAAAAAACTTGGTCCACTGCATTTCAGCCTATTGAGCTACTTCCAGCAGCTGATAAAGGCCCAGCTGGGCTCCTCCTGGGGAGCAGAAGTGTTGGGTTGAAAGATGGGGGGGGGGAAGCACTGGAAAATCCCAGCCTGGCTTCCCGCATCCCTCCCCCACGGCAGCCCTCCTGGGAGAGGCGACGCGGCAGGAGCCGGCGTCGCGGTTCAGGAGAGCTGCGCGGGAAGGATGTCGGACTAACCTGCTTTTCCTCCTCGGCCTGCAGAGTTTGAAGCCAGTGAGAAGCAGCCAGAACGAATGAAGATCCTGCCCCGGAAGGGCAAGCCTGAGGGCAGAAAGCAGCGGGATCCCAGCTTGGAGACCCCCAGGGAAGAGGAGGGCTTTCTGAAGGGCCCCACGCTCGAGTTTGTGGCCACGGTGAGCGGGCCGGAAAAAGCCGCTGCTCTCACCACGTCGCCGGAGCTGAAGCCCAAGCAGAGGAGACGCCTGGGCTTCCTGGCCCACCCTTCCACGTGCTCCTGCTCCCTGTGCTCCGACCTGACCCTCTCGGCTCTCTGCCTCCGCTGGCTGCTCTCCTGCGCCCAGGGCGAGCTGGCGGCCGGCAGCGCGGCCGAGGGGCTGGCCCTGCTCCAGGCCACGCTGCAGCGCTGCGCTGCCGTGGCCGCCCGCTTCGCCGCCGTGCTGCGGGACAAGCCGTGGGGCGGCCCTGCGGCCGGCCGGGCCCTGCCTGCGCTGGAGCTGCTGGACGATCTGATGGCCACCGGCTACGCCACGCTGGCCTTTCAAAGCCTGGCTGGCCCCCAGCCCGAGGAGAAGCTGTGGGAGCACCTGGAAGCTGGCCTGACCTTCCTGGCATCCCGGAGGCCTCATCTGCCCAGCCTGGAGGTCTCTAGGGCCACCCTGCTGCTTGCCAAAGCAGTTACCACCATTTGCCGCCTGGCCACGAAGCGCGGGGGTTCGGTGACCAGTGTCTTCTCCAGTGCTTGGGCCTGGCAGCCCCCGCTGACTCCTACAGACCCCAAAGAATTGGTTAAATCCAAGGTGCTCAAGATGAACGAGGCTTTGCCCCAGAGGAGTAAGAGCAAGAAGGTGACAGCGACAGCACCTGGGCCCAAGCCCAGGGCGAAGAAGAGCCAGAGAGCGAAGCCCCTGGCTGCGGCGGACTCGGACGATGTCTTTGCTCTGGGCAACTTGGACACCGAGGTGCCCCCCATCGTTATCCGGCCGGTGACGGTGCCCTGCACCCCACACCAGGGACGCTGTCCCCCTGCCAAGACACGCGCCCAGGGAGCTGCGGCAGCCCCGGGCCCCAGGGTTCCCTTCACAGTGTTCAGCGAATCCTCCCCTCTGGCTGGCAAGTCCCAGCTCCTGAAAGCCCCCAAAGCCTTGGGGAGAGTCAAGTCCCGCCTGAAGGTAAGCGGGGAGGGACAGGGCTTGAGCATGATGCCCTGGGCTGCATCCCTGCTCCCTGGGGAAAGCCCTGCAGAGGAGAAAAGCTGTTTCCCCCTCGTGGCTTCCATCCTGCTCTTTGTAAATCCCTGCAGCTTAGTCCTGCATCCTCTCCGCGGGCGCAGGCTCTGAGGCTGGGAGGGTTCTGAGTGCCGTGCAGGCTGTCAGTCATCCTGGTCCCATCTGGTGCACCAGGTAACAAGCCTGCGAGCCTCAGCCAGAGCTTTGGAGCTGTCGTCTGCTGCCTCGGCCGTACGTGGAAGCTGGAGGATGATGCAGCCTTCGGATTTTCAGGGCTATCAACTTGCGGAGCGGGAAGGGAGCTCCGTCTCTGCTCTGGGGACAGCACTGAAAAGGCACTGGCAGTCCGGGGAGCAAAGCTGCTGCGCTGACGCTTCCATGTCCCTCTGCTCTAGGTGACATTCAGTGACGACAGTGATGCGGAGGATCCCAAACCGGGGGTCACCCCGGCAGCTGGCAAAACCCCGGGCCCCGGCCGCAAGACTCCCCGGCCGACAGGCCGCACCCGGAGTGCCCCGCGCCCCAAATCCACGGCTGCCGACGCGGAGGGGTCTCAGACGAGCTCGTCCGAGGACAGTTCCCGCAGCAGCAACGCCCAACCCCGGCGAACACGGGCAGGTTCCCGCAGAGCTGGGGGCACAGAGGAGACGAGAGAGCGGACGACCCGCAGGGCTCCCGGCAGGAGAGCAGAGGAGGAGCGGGAGCTTCTGAGGACCATCGAAGAAGAGGAGAAGGTGGAGGAAGGGCTTGAGATCAGCTTTGAGGTTTTGCGGGCCTCCGAGGAAGAGGAGGGAGTCCCAGGTGAGCAAGACTGCCTGGGGTAGGGGGGTTGATGGGCAGGGAGCCTTCAAGCTATGCCAGCGGCTGCCTGGAGGAGATATCCAAGGTGCTGGGCTGTCCCTGCCGCTGGCTCCGGGAGTCAGGCTCCTCCGCGTCTCCCTGCAGGCAGCAGACGGCCGCCCCGGCGCGGGCAGGAGGGCGCAGACGGGGAGCGTGAGGTCCTGCGGCGAGACGCCAGCGAGGACATCCTGGCCACGCGGAGGGCTGGCAGCGGGGACCCCCTGCACCTGGAGGCCCTCTCCTCCTCCCTGCCCACGGCCAGCGGTGAGCGACCGAGACCGAGGGGCTGCTGCGCGGGGTGCTGGTTTGGGGCTGGGAGCTCGTGGCTGTGCCGGGGAACCCACGTTCGTGCCCTCCCCTCCTAACTCCTAAAGCAGGCGGCTCTGGAAACCTCT
Organism: Rhea pennata; assembly: GCF_028389875.1. Taxonomy (NCBI): domain Eukaryota; kingdom Metazoa; phylum Chordata; class Aves; order Rheiformes; family Rheidae; genus Rhea; species Rhea pennata. The sequence continues at coordinate 3,172,906 of NC_084691.1, read as the reverse complement.
GCCCTGGCCCTTCTTCACCTCCCCTTGTAGCTTCCCGTTGCCCTGAGCATTGGCAGAGGGCTCGGGCACTCTGCCCTCCGGCAGGAGCCGACTCCTGCTGCTTTGCCCCTTCCAGATGTCTCTTCCCTGGACATGGCCTGTGAATTCCTGAAAGCTGCTTTCAACTGCATCAGCCACTGTCCTCCCAGTGCGCTCTACAGCCAGCTCTGTCAGCTCCTGGCACTGTCCCTGGGCAAGCAGGACCCCGTCTCCACCGCATACCTGGTGTCGGAGTCTGTCTCGGTCACTACCCGCCACCAGCTGCTCAGCATAGTCCATAGGAAACTGCAGTAAGTCCCACCGCCCTTCCTGGCTGGCTTTGCGGAGCAAAACCCTCTCGGCCTCCCCTGCTCTCAACCTGGGAGCACTGCTGCGCAGGAGCGGGGTCTGCCAAAACTGCTGGAACCCCAGCAAAGGTGATTTTGAGTGGATTTTTTCCCCCCCAACTGTCTTTCCCTGTCCAGCAAGGCAAAGAAGTCGGCGGCTGATGTGGCCGAGCAGCTCCAAGGACTCTCCTTGCGGGAGGAGAGCGCCGCTGCGCGCAGCCACCGCCTTGCTCAGCTCCAGGGCCTCTTTGAGTTCAGCTCCACGGGGCTGGGGCCTCGGGAGCAGGACGGCTTCAGGGAGCAGCTGGAGCAGATCCCCAGCGGTAAGGGCTGAGCCAAAAGCAGGGGCTGGGCAGCTCGCCGCTCTGCGTCGGTCTGGGGCTGAGCCCCGGAGGGCTGTGCAGCCTTAGGACTGTCCCTTGGCTGGTCTTAAGCTCCAGCTCTGGTTCCCAGGGGTGACCGTGTGTGTGCTGACCCTCGTGAGCCTCCAGCCTGCCTCTGTGGGGGACACGCTGCTGCTGACGCGGCTGGAGAAGGGCAGCGCTCCAGTGACCATCCAGATCCCCACCGCGCTCACCAAGGTGGGGGCACGGATGGGAGAGGGGACAAGCCTGGCTGTGGGGAGCAAGTCTGGGGCTCGGGTCACAGCTCTCTTCCCCTTCTAGGTCCCGCTGAGCTCGGTGCTGAGCGAGTTCGATGCCATCCAGAAGGAGCAGAAGGAGTCCAGCAGCTGCACGGACAAGAGAGACTGGTGGTTGTGCCGCTCGGAGCTGGACCGGAGAATGAAGGTGAGGAAGAAACTTCCCTTGCCCTGATCTGCCTGGTGGCACCTGGCACAGCTCCTGGAGAGGGCTGCCATGCCCGGGCCGCCCTGTGACGCTGCGACCTCTTGCAGAGCCTCATCGAGACCCTGGAGATGCTGGTGCTGGGCTGCTGGAAGGGGGCCTTGCTCCCCGGCAGCCAGGAGCCTGGCCTGGCAGAGGAAACCTCCAGCTTGTGCTCCCAGCTCCAGAAGTGCGGCTGGGCAGACGCGGACGCGGCGCTCCTCAAGGTGCGCGCGGGGAGACCCCGGCTCGCCTGCATCAGGCAGCCAAACCCAGCCTTGGCTCCCCGTGCTGACCTAAGGCACGATGCTGTCGACGCTTATGTGTTCCCACTCCCCTCTCTCCCGCTGCAGGTCGTGCTGAACGCCTCTCCCCTCCTCGCCCCCCAAGACCTGCAGACCCTGGCCCTTGGGCTCTGCCCAGCTCAGCCCTACGCGGCCCAGCTCCTCTTGCAGGAGGCTCTGGAGAAGCAGAAAGCTTGTGCCGGGCAGGCCAGCGGTTCCCTTGTCCTGGTGTTGGATAAGGTGAGTCCCTGCCCTTCCTGCTTCTCTCCGTGTGGCTGTCTGCTGCCTCTTGTTCACCCCCTCCTCTTCCTCCCAGCACCTGCAGAAGCTGCCCTGGGAGAGCATGGCGTGTCTGAGGGACGTGCCCGTAACCAGGCTCCCATCCCTGCGCTTCCTGCTCAGCTATTCCCTGGCGCAGAAGGTGAGAGTGCAGGGGACCGCGTGCCCCAGCCCGGGGCTCTGCCCTCGCTGGCTCTGCGGCACCGCAGGGCTCGAGAGCCTGCGGGCTCCGCTCCGGGCTGGGACCGACTTGTCTCGTGTCGCCGCTCCGGCAGCAGGCAGGGTCCGTGCTGAGCCGCGGCGTGAACCCCGCCAGCACCTTCTACATCCTCAACCCGCACAACAACCTCCCGGGCACTGAGGAGCGTTTCCGGGGCTGGTTTGAGAGGTGAGCGCGTGCCCTTCCCCGGGGGAGGGAGGCAGAGAGGCTCTCGGCGCTCTGCCATCCTCGCCGCCTTTCTCCTGCAGCGAGCCCAGCTGGAGCGGGGTGACCGGAGCCATCCCGAGCCAGGAGCAGATGCAGGCGGCGCTCTCGGAGCACGATCTCTACATGTGAGCGTCGGGGATGGCGCGGGCTGCTTCGAGCTCCGGGAAGGTGGAAATTGGAGGGGAGGAGGAGGAAAAAAAAAAAAAGCCTCACTGCCTGGGTCGCTCACCTGGAGCTTCTCCCCGCAGCTACGCCGGGCACGGAGCAGGCGCCCGCTTCCTGGACGGGCCGTCCATCGCCAGGCTCGAGTGCAGCGCCGTGGCCCTGCTCTTCGGCTGCAGCAGCGCCGCGCTGGCCCTGCGCGGCAGCCTCGAGGGCTCCGGCATCGTTCTCAAGTACATCATGGCCGGGTGGTGAGTGTGGCGGGAGGTGGGGAGGGAGGGGAGGCTTTGGGAAGCTCGGCCGCCCCTTCTCGGATCTTCCCCGCCTTGCAAGCGTCGCCGCAGCTCTTGCCCCGATGCAGCGGCTCCCCTTTTCCCTCTGCACCCCCTCCTCCCCCGATGCAACGCCTCCTTCCCTTCCAGCCCCCTCGTCCTGGGCAACCTGTGGGATGTGACGGACCGCGACATCGACCGCTACGCCGAGGCTCTGCTCCAGGGCTGGCTGAAGGCGGGCTCGGGTGCCCCGCTCCTGCGCTACGTCGCCCAGGCCCGCCACGCTCCCAAGCTCAAGCACCTCATCGGGGCTGCCCCCGTCGCCTACGGCCTGCCCGTGTGCCTCCAGGGAGGGCTCAGCGCTGCCTCGGCCACCGCCTCTTGACTCCAGCCCATCTCCGTCCCCTCTGGTCGCGGGTCCTAGGGGCTCCCCCTCCAGGGAGATGGCTGGTTGCTGCTGAAGCTGTTTGAAACTTGCAGCGTTTGCACAAGGGCCAGCTGGGGTGGGGTGGGGGGGGTACACATGTAACTCCTGTTCTTGGATCTTAACTTATTTTAAAGTGGATTTTATATGATACAGTCGCTGTATGTTGTGAGACAATAAAGCTGGTGCAGTTAGAGCTGGCCCCCGTGTGCTTGCTCGGACCATGCTCTCCCCCCCCCCCCCCCTCCAGCCTGCCCCCCACCCCTTCCCCTGCCTCTGCTCTGCCTTGGCTCTCCCCAAGGTGGGCATCCCCTGCCCTCATGGAGGGGCCCCCCTGGCTGTCCCCATGCCCTCCTTTGGGGGCAGACCCCCTTGGACCCCCTTTCCCTTGGGGGGGGGCACCACCTTGGGAGCCCCTGCCTAGGATTGGGGGGGGCAGTTGGGGACCCCCTTTTCCTTGGAAGCTGGGGCCCTGCACTAAGAGTCCCTCTGCCAGCCCCTTGGCAGCGGGAAATGCCCCCATGCCCTTGGAATGGGGGGGCGCACCCCAGATTCCCCCCGCCCTGCAGGGGGGCGCCGCCCCGGGGTGCCCCCTGCCCGGGGGAGGGGGGCGCGGTGCTGCCCCCGCCGTCCGCCAGGGGGAGCCGCGGCCCCGCGGCGGGCGGCACCAGCGAGAGGCGCGGGCCGGCGCTAGAGCGGCGCGGGCGGCACCAGCGAGAGGCGGGGGGGGGGGGGGGAGCTGGTGCTAGAGCGGCGCGGGCGGCGCAAGATGGCGCAGCAGGTGAATGTGGCGGAGCTGTCGCTGCCGCAGCTGGAGGTGCTCAAGAGCCAGCTCGACCAGGTGGGCCGCGCCGGGGGCGGGCTCCGCGGGCGGGAGACAGGGCCAGGGGGTTGGGGGCGCCGGGCCGGGCCGGGGGAGGCCCAGCCGGGCCGTCGGAGGGGGGCGAAATGGCGGGGGGGAGGGACACGAGCCCAGGCCCGGTGGGGGCTCTGGGAAGCGGGAGGCCGCGTGTGGGGCCGGGTTGGACCGGGCTGTGGGGGCTGGGTGACTTGAGAGGTGACGTGTGGGGCCAGGTTGGGCCGAGCTATGGGAACTCAGGTTGTCCAAGTGGGGCTGGGCCAGACCGGGTTAGGGGGTGACACGGTGGGGCTGGACCAGGCCTTGGGGACTGGGTGGTCAGGGGGCGAGGGGTGATGTGTGGGAGCAGACTGGGCCAGGCGATGGGGTTGGCAGGGTGAGATTAGGTTGTGCCATGGGACTAGTGCCGGGGGGAGCTGGGTGGCCCGGAGGGGGACGATGAGGCTGAGCCAGACCAGGTGAGGTGGCCCAGCCCTGTTCTTCCCCACTTGCTGCTTGGCTGGGGACATCTCTACTCTGCCAGTACCTCTTCTATAATGAAGGGGTGCTCATGGGCTCGCGCTCTCTCGCCAGGAGGTGGAGTTCCTCTCATCCTCTATCGCCCAGCTCAAAGTGGTGCAGACCAAGTACGTGGAAGCCAAGGACTGCCTCAACGTACTCAACAAAAGCAATGAGGGTAAGCGAGATCCCTTCGCCCTGGCGCTGCGAGGCCGTGCCAGGTCCCTGGGGGCTCTTGCTGGGCTGCCTGAGCAGCTTCTGGAGAGGCTGATAGTGCCCTACTCAGTCTTGTCAGTCCTGGCTGCTGCCCGGGACAGCTCCTTCTTCCCTGAGGGTGGGATAAATAACCCTGTGCTTTGAGTGAACAGCTGAGCCCAGACTCCTCTGCCCTGTGTCAGTTTATGCCCTTGGACTAGGCGCTTGTTTCTCTGGTGCCTCCTTCCCTGTTAGGAGCCTGGGTGTTCAGCAGTGTCCTTGGCACGCGGGGTGTGTAGAGAGGCCGGATGCGCTTGTAACACGGTACCTGGCTGTTTGGCAGCGTGCTGCTGCTCTGTGCTCCCCTCACTGCACCGTGGGCAATCAGCTGATGTATTTGAGCACTCAAACATGTGTTTCTGCTTTGTTTTCTGCAGGGAAGGACTTGCTGGTCCCGCTCACCAGCTCTGTATCCTTTACTAGCCCTGCTAGTCTTCTGAAGTTAACTCTTCTTTCGCTAGTGGGGACACGAGAATGTCAGCTGCCAGGATCGAGGGACTTGGGGGAATGTTTTGCTTGCTTGTGCTCGCTTCAGGAGGGATACAGCCTCTCCTGCCTCCTGGGAAGGTGCTGGACACTCCTCGTTCCTCTCAGAGCTAGGGCCCCTGGATGTTTCCTTCCTCTCTGGCCAGGGGCCGAGCTGGGGCTGACAGATTTTTGACCTTGTTGCTTTTGACCTGCACACTGCTTCTTTGTGCTAGGCCTGTGCATCGGTCCGTGGTGGTGACCATGCTGAGGCTGCCAGACCTCGGTTCCCAGCTCCACTGGGCAGAGACACTTTGCTCCCAGCTGCTTAGTTGTCTTGGTTCCCCACTTTCCCTTGACTCCCCCCCACGCCAGATGTACGTCCCCGGAAAGCTCTCAGACGTTGAGCACGTGCTGATAGATGTAGGAACAGGCTACTATGTGGAGAAGGTAAGGGGTGTGCGTGTGCATGCCTGGGGCTTACCGTGAGCGTGTACAGCAGAGCCAGAGCGGTGAAAGCAAGCTGCTGGCTTTGAATTACAGCCCCTGGGAGGGGACTACAGCCCTGCCTCGGTTGGGTGAATTTAGCTTCTTCCTGTCTCCCTCTCCAGGAGCAATGTTACTGAGTGCTGTTGGGTAGGGATCTTAGTCTGGCTTAGAAGCAGCTGTGTTTCTGCAGCAGATCGTAAACGGAATTGTCCATAGCCAGAGGGTAGCAGGAACTTTGTACCTGGAGCTCTCTGCTGTCCTTTATTCCCTCAGACGGCGGACGACGCTCGAGACTTTTTCAAGCGGAAAATCGACTTCCTGACCAAACAGATGGAGAAAATCCAGCCCGCGCTGCAGGAGAAACACGCCATGAAGCAGGGTAAGGGCCCATCTCCCCATGCCCCGCTGCGGGTCCTCGCTCTGGGGAGGCCCCTGAGCAGCACCCCCCCCCTCACTGCCTGGGTGCCTTGTCTTTCTGCAGCCGTGGTGGAAATGATGAGCCAGAAGATCCAGCAGCTCACGGCCCTGGGGGCCGCGCAGGGCGTGACGACGAAGGCATAGCCTTCGGCCTCAGGGGCCGCCTTCGTCGGCATCGCTGCTGGGATGGGAGCAGAGCTGCTGAAGAAAGCTGCTGGGACGCAGACCATCCGGTCCCCCCTTCCCCAGCGCTCCTCTCCGAGCTCGGCAGGGCTCTGCTGTTGACTCTTACGCACGTGCGGTGCCCGGAAGCAAAGCACCAGCCAAACCCTTCCCTTTTTGTAAGCAGCACGTCGCTGCTGGTGTATGGAATAAATTAGAGATGCAGGGAACAGCCCCAGGCGGCATCTGGTGCTTCTCGAAGTGGGAAGGTTTCAAGGGCAGGAATTCAGCCTGCCGCAGCCAGCGGGAGGTAGGACCGGGCAGGGGTGGAGAGGCGCGTGAAGGGGGGGAAAACATCCTGGGACTCCTCCCAAAGCGGAGTCCTGCCAGGCAAAAAAGGGGCCTGCTCCAGCCTGAAAGATCACGCGATCCAGATCAGCCTTATCCGAGGAATCAGGCTCTCCCCGCTCCCGCAGCGGGGACCCCCGAGATCTGTGGGCTGGCCCTGGCCTCTCTTGCTGCTCTCTGCACCAAGGTAAGAACTCAGTAGGGCCCCAGCTGCCTTAAAACCCAGCACGGTGCCTTCCCCACTGCCCTCGCGCGAGCGGATCTGGGCTCTTCCCTTCGGAGGTGCCTCAGGCACAAAATAATCCACGTTCCCCCAAACAGAAATACTTTATTCTACAGCCGAGGCACCGTCCAGCCGCACGCCACGTCCAACCGCCCGGCCAGGCGGCGCTGCCCGCCCCACGCGCTGGCTCCCCTCAACTAGGTGGCTGCCTCGCAGCGTAGTATGGCTTCTACCTTACACGTTCCCCCTCTGGCCCCCTCCCCCCGCTGTGCTATATACATCTATAGGGTCCAACCCCTACGGGTTCGCTGAGGTCTCGCGTTCCAAGGCTTGGGCCGCGGCGAGAGCGCTGGGGTGGCCGCGCTCGGCCTGTGTCTGGCCGGGGCAGGGCCACAAGGAGCACCGTGGACCTTCGTTCCTGCTGCTGATGGACCAGGCGGCGTTTGGTGGCTGCCAGTACCGCAGCTCGGGTTCGTGGCCGGTGCCGGTACGACTCTCGGTGGCATCCTGGCCACGGGACGGTCCAAGGTCCCACCTGCTCGCAGCCCGGCCAGCCCCACGGTCAGCCAGCCCACAGCTGCCCCCCGAGCCCCCCTCCACCCCTAGCTCAGTGCACGAAGAGGGGCTTGTGGACCCGCTTGTGGCGGTTGAGCGTGGCGCTCTTGGAGAAGCTCTCCCCGCACTCCACGCAGATGTAGGGCTCGTGCCCGTGGGCCTGGGCCCGGTGGCGTTCGAGCTCGGCGCCGTCGCGGCAGCTCTGGCCGCAGTCGGGGCAGGGGGGCGGCTGGCTCCGGGCGGCGTGCACCCGCTGGTGCTTGAGCAGGTTGGTGCTCTGGGCGAAGCCGCGGCCGCACTGGCCGCAGCGGTGGGGCCGGGCGCCCGAGTGGGTGCGCTGGTGTTTGATGAGGTTCTTGCTCTGGGTGAAGCTCTTCCCGCACTGCCCGCAGGTGTACGGCTTCTCCCCGGTGTGGATGCGCTGGTGCTGGATGAGGTTCGAACTCCAGCTGAAGCTCTTCCCGCAGTCCCCGCAGCGGTACGGCTTCTCCCCGGTGTGCGTCCGGCGGTGCTGCACGAGGTGCGAGTTCTGGCTGAAGCTCTTCCCGCACTCCCCGCACGTGCTGGGCCGCTCCCCGGTGTGAGTCCGCTGGTGCCGCAGCAGCTTCGACCAGTGGCTGAAGCTCTTCCCGCACTCGTTGCAGATGAAGGGGCGCTGGCGGGCTCCCCGGTGCCGGCCCGGCGGCCCCCCGCCTCCCTCCTGCTCCTCCTCGCCGTAGCCCGGGGCCGCCCCGTCCGCCACGCAGCCCGAGCCGTCGGCCGGCGCCCGGGGCCGGGCTCTGTCGCCTTGCTGCGGCGCTCTCTTCTTGGCCTTGGGGGCCAGCGGGCTGTGCGGGATGACGGTCTGGATGATTTCGTGCTGCAGGACCTCGTCTTCGCAGTCGCTCACGATGCCGTCATCGGCTGCAGGGCAGAGAGAGGCCGGGGAAGGGGGCTGAAACCCAGAGCTGGGACCTTCTGGCCTCGAGCTAGGCCCAAATCATCCCCACGGACGTCTCCCTTCCAGCCCCACCGCAGGCTTGGTCGCCCTCCCTTCTCCCCTCCGTCTCTCCCCGGCTGCCCAGGGTGCCCTTGCGCCCAGGCCTCGCGCGCGGCTTTGCCCCGTCCTCACCGATGTAGACTCTGCGGACGATCTCCGTGTCGTCCGAGTCATGGAGCTCCACGACGCAGGGCTCTTCCTGCTCCATGGGGAGGGCGGATGGACCCAAGCGTCCTGCGAGGGAGCACGGAAACACCCCGGCTGTTAGCTTCCCCAGCCGACCGCTCCTGCTCCGTGTCCCCCAATGGCACCACGAGCCCTGGTCCGGCTGCGAGGACCCCAGTCCTCCGCTTTCAGCCGTCTCCCTCCCGCCGTACCTGGCCTGGCATGGACGGCTCCAGCGGGTTGTTAATTCCTCCCGCCCGTGAAAAATTTGCATCTTGTTTCCTGCTTGGCCTTGGCCTGCTTCCCGCTGCTCCCGGCAGGACCTGGCTGCTCACCTGCAGCTGGGCTCAGCGCGATCCCGCCGGGAGCTGGAAGCAGCCCGGTGCCCTTGGTGCGGGGCCTGGAGCCGCTAACCCCGAGTCCCCACGCGGGGGGAAGAGTGTCCAGGCTCCCCCCGCAGCACCAACCCTCGAGGAGGAGGAGAGCGGGGATTTAGGGAGCCCCGGGTGCCCTCGTCCCACCCTGCTCCGAGGAGACCAGCTCGTCTGGTCTCATCCGGCTTTGGGGAACGGCCAGTCCCAGGCATCCGGGTCAGGGCACGGTGGGAAAACGTGCTGTTACGGGCTGTGACCGGCACCGGGAGGCTCCGCCGGCTCCCGGATCTTGCTCGGAGGTGGGAAGGGGGGACGACAGCCCGCTCCGCTCTGGTCCGCGCCTCCCGGCGCTCCGGGTACCTCAGCTCCTAGGGAAGTCGGCAGGTGCCGGCGCTGCTCCGACCTCTCCCAGCCGGCTCCGGAGACCTGGAAGGGAATCACAGCCGGTTACGGTGCCGGAGTCCCCCCCCCCTCCCGCCAGATGGACCCGAAATGGGCAGCTGGGGGTGCTGCCAGCCCTGCTCTGCGGTGTCTCCCAGTGGCCGGGGCGGCCCCGGGGCTGGGTGAGCGGCTTCTCCCGACCCCGCCGAGGCAGATTTGGAAAGAAACCCCCCCCCATCCCAGGCAGATCTCCCCACGGCCACGCAGGCAGCTGCCGCCTTTATGCTGGGGGGGGGGGCGGTGCGGCCCCAGCGTCCTCGCGGAGGCCCCCGCTGCACCCTGCCCCCCCCCCCCCCGGCTCCGGGGGGCCGGGGAACGGCTCCTTGGGGTGGAAAAAACGGATCCGTTGGCGGAAGGGGAGGAAGAGGGGATCCAGCCTGGAAAGGGGGATGGAGCGTGTCCGCGGGAGCGGGGACCAGGATCCAGCGGGGGGGGGGGGGGGAGGGGGGGAAGCGCCCGCGGGGGCAGATCCGGATGCCCCAATTTGCCCTTTCCAGCGGCAGTCGCCAAGGGCTGGGGGGGGCTCGGGGGGCGCCGCCGCCGGCTCGGCGGCCGAGGCCATCTTGGCGGAGCGGGATGGTGCAGCGGGGGGCGGCGGCACCGGGGACCGGGGGGAGCCGCGGTGCAACCCGCCCCCCCCCACCAGCAAAACCCCCCCCCCCCCGGGCCCGGCCCCGCCGCCGCCGCCGCCCCCGCCCGCGGCGCTCACCGGGCGCGGCCCCGCCACCGAGGTGCCCGCGCCGCGGCGGCGGCGGCGGCGGTGGCGGCGGCGCCGCCTCTCGCCGCTTCCTGCCCGGAGGAGGCGGCGGCTCCGCGCCGGCGCCGGGGAGGGGGGGAGCGGCCCCGGCGCGCTGCCTCCGGCGCCCCCTCCGCGGTGCACCGCAAAACGCCCCCCTCCCGCTTCCTCCTCCGCCCGCTGCCCAAAGGTACCTAATGCACCCCAAAAAGGGCCCTGCAATGCCCAAAGGAGCCTGCACCCCTGCTCTAGGGGGGCCAGAGGGGCTTGTTGCACCCCAAAATGTGCTTGCACACCCCCCCCCGCCCGCCGGGGTGCCCAAAGATGCTTAATGCACCCCAAAAGGGGCCTGACTCCCCCCACTTCGGGGTGCCCCCCCCCACAGGTGCCGGCACTCCCCTCCAGGTGCTTAGGGCGCCCCAAAAGGTACCCGCACGCCACCTCTGGGGTGTCCGAGGGTGCAGGGGCACCTCAAAAAGTGCCCGTAGTTGCCTCCAGGGTGCCCCAAAGATGCGCAGGGCATCCCCAAAAGGGGCCTGCAGTCCCTCGCAGGGTGCCTAAAGGTGCTTGTTGTACCCCAAAAGGTGCCTGCTCCCCCCCCACTTCAGGTGCCCAGAGGTGCCTGGTGCACCCCAAAAGGGGCCTGCATCCCACCTCCAGGGTGCCCTGTGCCCCCCAAAGGTGCCTGCACCAATCCTGGGTGCCCCCCCCAAGTTACCTGCACCCCCTGCTCGGCGGTGCCCAGTGCACCCCAGAGGTACCGGCAGCCCCCTTAGGTGCCCAGTGCACCCCAAAAGGTGCCCATACCCGCTGGCTGGGGTGTCCAGAGGGTCCTGAAGGCATCTGCACCCCCTCGCTGCGGTGCCGGGGGCACCCCAAAAGCGCCTGGGGCACTTCTGCCGCAGGGCTGCCGGGAGCGCCGAGGGCAGCGGCCCCGGGGTGCCCGCACGCTCGCGGAGACGCCGCTCCGGCGAGTTAACTCGGCCTCCCGGAGCGGCGGTTTATCCCGAGCGCCGGAAAAACCGATGGAAATCGGCACGGCCGCAGCACGTCCGGCGGGGCCCGGGGACCTCCGGGCCGGCGGCCCGGGAAGCCGCGTCCCCGGCCGGGCGGAGGGGGCTCAGCCCCTTCCCCCGGCTCCGCGGCCGGGGGAAACTGAGGCACGGAGCCGCGTTTCCTTTTCTTTTTTTTTTTTTTTTCTCCTTTTCCTCCCCCTCTCCCCCCGCTGCCTCGCGTCGCCCCGAACGTGGCAGGACGAGGCCGAACAGCCTTTCCGCTAGCGGGGACCCAGGCGTCCGGCGCCCCAGCCGAGGCCTCTTCCCGCCGGGATCCGTCGGTTCGCTGACGAGACCCGGCGCCAGCGGGAGCACGGGGCAGGGGTGCTGCTGCTGCTGGTGGTGGGGGGGGGGGAAGGATTTGGCCCTTTTCCAGCCCCCCCGGGCTCGTTCATCCCTGCCATGCCCAGGCCGCCGGGCGTTTGGCTCCGCTCCCGGCCCCTCTCCGTGCCTCAGTTTCCCGCCGGCGCCCCGGGGTTTTGCCGCGAAGGCACAAAGGAAAGCCGGGACGGCGGGACGCCCGCTCCAGCCCCGCAGCCCCAGCGGGACGCCGCTGCCCGGCCCTGCCGCGAGCGGCCGCCTCCGACCCCGAGCCGGAGCCGGGGGAGGGAGGGGGGGGCCCCGGCGTCCGGGCTGGAGGGGGCGGATTGGGGGACGGGGAGGGGGGGCGCTCCCGCGGCCCAGGCGGCTCCGGGCGCCCTGTTCGCGGCCCCAAGGGCAGCGGTTTCGCCCACGATGCCGCTTCCCCCCCCCCCCACCTCCGGCCCCCGCTTCGTTCCCGGCCTCCGACTCACCTCTCCGAAGGATGGGGTGGAGGCGCGGGGTGGGGGGGGGGGCGCCTGCTTTCGGGGCCGTTTCCTGCGGACTCGGGGTCCCGAGGGCTGGCGTTGGCCCCCGGCCGCGAGGCAGGGCTTACGGGGGAGGCCGGGAACAGGAAGGTCCCAGCGTCATCCCATTCCCCCGGCCGTGCTGCCTGCTCGCAGGGAGCCGAGGGAGCCGGATGCTTTTCCGCTGGGCTCTTTGCAAGCGGAGAGGTGGGAAAGGCGAGGGGGGGGGAGCTCCCGGCTCCATCGCGCCCCCGCCGGGCTCCAGGAGCCCCAAATCCTCCCCCCTCCCCCTGGCTGGAGCTCAGGACCCCGGACCGGGGCGGTGTGTGGGGGGGTCCAACCCCCTCCGGCAATGGGAACCGCTGCTTTGGGGGCTGGGACATTTTCCAGAGCAGGTTTAGCCCTTGGAAGGGGGATCGGGGGCAGATGGGTAAAAATAAGGAGCGGAAAAGCCGCACGATCCCCCCCCCCCAGCTTGGCTTTGTTTAACGGCTCCGGCTCCACCGCGGAGCTTTTCCATGTGCAAATACCGGTTGAAAATTATGCAACGGGGCGAGCGCTCGCCTTTATTAGCGGCGGTTACGCCAAGCTTCCCGTTCGCCCCCCGCGGCGCTCCGGGCGGCGCTTCGGCGAGCCGCTTTGCGAGCCCCGGGGGCGCGGGGAGCCGTCGGCGCCGCCGGGCTCCCGGCCGTTTCCCGCGGGGCCGTTTCCCGCGGGGCCGTTTCCCGCCGCCCGAGCGGGCGGCCGCGAAAAGCCGTCGCGCCGCCGTGCCGGCCGGCGCCGGGCGGGAGCCGAAACGCGGTTGCAACCACCGGAGAGGCACGAGGCCGCCGGGCCGCGGCGAAGCCGCCGGCGCTGCGCGGGGCGGAGGCGGCGGGGCCGCGTTTTTATCGAGTTCGCGGCGGCGTAGCCCCCTCTCCCCCCCCCCACCACCCAGCCCGCACCCCGGGAGCTCGCGGCGCCCCGTCACGCCGCGTGCAGCTCCTGGTGCCGGCGGAGCTGGGACTTGTGGCGAAAGGCCTCGCCGCAGTCGCCGCAGGCGTAGGGCTTCTCGCCGGTGTGCGTGCGCCGGTGGCGGATGAGGTTGGAGCTGACGCTGAAGCGCTTGCCGCACTCGCCGCAGGCGTAGGGCTTCTTGCCGGTGTGCGTGCGCTGGTGCTGGATGAGCGCCGAGCTCTCGCTGAAGCGCTTGCCGCAGGCGCCGCAGCCGTAGGGCTTCTCGCCGGTGTGGATGCGCTGGTGGGTGACGAGGTTGGAGTTCTGGCTGAAGCCCTTGCCGCAGGCGCCGCAGGTGTAGGGCTTCTCGCCGGTGTGCGTGATCTGGTGGCGCAGCAGGTCGGAGCTGCGGCTGAAGCCCTTGCCGCACTCGCTGCAGATGGTGGGCCGCAGGCGGGCCCGCCGCAGCCCCAGCAGCTCCTTCAGCGGCCGCAGGCCCCGCTCGCGGCGCGCCGGCCCCTGCCGCCACCGCCGCCGCCGCCTGCCCGGGAGCCCGGGCGTCTCGCCGCCGGAGGTCGGAGCCGGCGGCCGCGAGGCGGCGGCGCTCGCCGGCCTGGCACGGGCTGTGAGGGAGAGCGCAGCTGGGCGCCGGCGCGGGCATCCCGCCTCACCGGCCCTTCTCCATCCTCTCCATCCCTTCTCCATGCAGTTTCCATCTCCTCCATCCCTTCTCCGGCCCCACCATCCCTTCTCCAGCCCTTCGCCATCTCCAGCCCTGCTAGCCCTTCTCCATCCTCTCCATCGCTCCTCCGTCTCCTGCATACCTTCTACATCCCCTCCATCCCTTCTCTAGCTACATCCCTTCTCCGGCTCTGCTGTCCCTTGTCCATCCTCTCCATCCCATTTCCTCCATCCCTTCCCCATCTCCTCCATCCCTTTTCCATCCATCCTCCATCCCTTCTCCATCTCCTCCATCCCTTTCCATGCATTCTCCATCCCCTTTCCATCCATCCTCCATTCCTTCCCTGTCCCCACTGTCTCTTCTCCACCCATTCTCCATCCCTTCTCCATCCCTATCTCTTCTCCATCCAGTCTCCGTTTACCCCATCCCTTCTCCATCTCCATCCCTTCTCCGTCTCCTCCATTCCTTCTCCATCCCTCTTCCATCCCTTCCCCATCCCCACTGCCCCTTCTCTGTTCCCCCTCCAGGACAGGGACAGTGATGGGACATCCACATCCTCCTCCCAAGCCCAGGTTTAATTCCCGGCTGAGCCAATGCCACGTGTCCCCTGCCAACCTGCCCTGTCCCTGCACGGGGACAAGTGTCCAGCCTGGGCGCAGGGAATGATGCCGGCAGAGCATCCCCGGAGCGCGGGGCGAGGGCCAGCGTGGCCGTACAGCGCCTGGCGCCCAGGCGGGGAAGGGGGTGTGAAGAGCCCCGCGGAGGGGCCCCGAGAGCCTGGATTCCCCCTCTGTGCTGTGGGAGAGGTGGGATATTGGGAACCCCCACACTGTGGGAATGGGGCATCCCTGCACCCCGGGATCGGGGCATCCCCACACTGCGGGAATGGGGCATCCCTGTACCCCGGGATCGGGACATCCCCACACTGCGGGAATGGGGCTTCCCTGCACCCCGGGATCGGGGCATCCCCACACTGTGGGAATGGGGCATCCCTGTACCCCGGGATCGGGGCATCCCCACACTGCGGGAATGGGGCATCCCTGTACCCTGGGATCGGGGCATCCCCACACTGCGGGAATGGGGCTTCCCTGCACCCCGGGATCAGGATATCTCCACACTGCGGGAATGGGGCTTCCCTGCACCCCGGGATTGGGATATCCCCACACTGCTGGAATGGGGCATCCCTGCACCCCGGGATTCGGCCATCCCCACGCCAGGGGAACGGAGCATCACAGCAGCCCGGCATTGGGGCGTCTCTCCGCTCTGGGATTGGGGTGTCCCGGGCTGCAGGATCAGGGCATCCCCGCGCCAAGGGACCGAAGCATCCCCACACACCAGGATTGGGGCAGGCCGGCGGGACGGAGCCCATGGGGGGAACCCGCCAGAAGGACTCAGCACCCCGAGATCGAGGCCAAGGGGCTGCCACCGTCCCCAGCCGAGGCCGTTCCCGGGGGCTGGGGTGGGGGGAGGCTGGACACTGCTTTTTGAGGGGGGCTCACCCGCGGAGGTGCCCTCTGGGAGCTCAGCGTCGCGGGCGGACGGCTCCCCCTCGCCTTCCATCGCCGCGCTCCCGGCACGCTCACGCGGGGAAACCCTGCCCCGGCGGGAGGAAAGAGGGGGCAAACGCCCGCGGTGATGCTGGGGCACCCGGGGGTGGCCCCTGGGGACCCTCGGTGGGATGCAGGGTGGGTGCTGCACCCTCCCCTTCCCCCCTCCCAGGGAAAACCGCAGCACCTCTGTGCCTCAGTTTCCCTGCTGCTTGGGAAGATGCTGAGCCCCCCTCCACCCCATTGCCTGGCCCTGCAGGATGTGGCCCCCGGTCCTCGCTGTCCCCCTTGGCCAGGAGATGATGGAGACGTTGCCCCGGGCACGTGGCGGGGGGGGGGAGGGGGAGGAGATGAAGGAGGAGGGGGGGAACCCCACCATGGGGCAGGACTAACCCCATCTCCATCCCCATCCCCCGGCATTGTGGCAGGATGCGACCCCGGGTGGTACCCAGCCCCCCCTGCCCCGAACCCCCCCCTCCCATTCCGGCCCCGACTCACCGCAGCGGCCGGCCTCGCCGGGGCCCGGCCTGGCAGAGGGTGTATATTATTTTTTGGGGGGGTGGGGTGGGGGTGGCGGTGGCCGTGGCGGGGGGCCGGCGCGGGAGCGGGGCGGAAGGGCCTGGCCGTATGGCATCCCCCAGCGCCCGCGCGGCCCGTGAGCTCTAGGAGCTGGCGGATCGCGCAGCTCTATGGTTCGGTGCCTGGGCCGCCGCGGCCCCCCCTCCCCCCCCCCCCAACCGGGCACCGCGCGGACGGACGGGGGCGTCCCGGGGGTTGGGGGGGTCTTTTTTTTGGGGGGGGCGGGGAAGGTGGTTCGGGGGGGGGGACACACACATGGACGGCATCCTGCTGCGCGGCGCGGTGACGTGGGGATGCGGGGCAATACGGGGTATGGGGGGGGGGCGGGGATGCTGCCGCCTCTGGGCAGATGTTTGCAGCTGGATGGAGCTTGGGAGGCCGGGGGGGGGGTCGGGGGTCCTTGTGCCTCCCGCCGAATCTTTGTGCCAGATGTTTGCAGATGGGGGGGGCGGGAGGAGCACGGGGGGGGGGGTGTTGTGCCCCCTTCAAAGGGATCTTGCTCTGCTCCAGATGTTTGCAGCTGGATGGGGCTGGGGGGGAGCAGGAAGAGCCCTTCTCTGCCCCCCCCCCCATAACCTCCTCTGCCCCAGATGTTTGCAGCTGGGCTGGGGCTGGAGCAGGACCGGGATGGGGATGAGGAGTCTCCCTGCAGCCCCCCCATAACCACCCCTGCCCCAGATGTTTGCAGCTGGACGGGGGCTGGAGCAGGACCGGGATGGGGATGAGGGGTCTCCCTGCACCCCCCATCCTGAACCCCGCCACCTCGGTCCCCCCTCCCCCCGCCGGCCCCGCCGGGGATTCTCCGGCGGCCGATACGCGGTTGTGCACGCCGGCCTCCGCGTCCCCCCCCGCGCCGCCCCGTCCTGCCCCCCATGCCCGGTCCTCCAGGGTTACAACTCCCCAGTGGTTACAACCGGGATTGGGGAGCTCTATGGTTTTAACCCTTCCAGGGTCACGCAGCCGCCTGTTGTTCACCCAGTGAACTGGCTGCCCAGGCTGGAAGCCACTGGTTTTAACTGGCTGTGGTGTCACCTGGCTCCGGGGCTTACACGGCTGTTGTTGCTCCCATTGTAACCAGGACCCTGAGGATGGTCGGGGTGTTGCCAAGTCCTGTTGTTGCCTTGTAGAGCTGGGGCGGACTGTCTCTGTGTCAGGGTGCTGGGTCACCCCATCCAGGTGCCAGGTCCCTCCAAAGCTGGGCTGTCACCACGTCCGGGTGTTGGGTCACCCGCAGACCGGGTGTTACCTGCCAGGCGGCTGGGTCACCCTGTCCCTCCGAGCTGGCTGTGCGCGGTGACACCCTGCTGTCAGCCGGCACAGTGACGAGCTGTCACCTGTCACAGTGGCACCCTATCGCCCAGCACAATGATGACTTGGTGTCACCCTGCCCTGTTGTCAAGGCGATGCCAGAGTGCAGGTGTCCTGGGGGCACCCCAGGCCCTGTTGCCATGGCGATGCCAGGCTGGGGCGCCCCAGGCCCCGTTGCCATGGCAATGCTGGGGCGCAGGGGGTGCTGGGGGTGCCCCAGGCCCCGTTGCCATGGCAATGCTGGGGCGCAGGGGGGGCTGGGGGTGCCCCAGGCCCCGTTGCCATGGCAATGCTGGGGCGCAGGGGGGGCTGGGGGCGCCCCAGGCCCCGTTGCCGTGTGCCAGGCCCCGTTGCCATGGCAACGGCGGGAGTTGGGCTCGCCGGGACGCGCTAGCGGGCAGAGCGCGGATTGGTGGAGAGCCGGGGCAAGGGCGGGGCTTGTGACGTGCCCAGGATGGCGATTGGAGGCCAGCCCGGCGAGAAGCGCCGCTCCTGAAACAGCAAAGCTGAAGATTGGAGGAGAGCAGGGCACGGGGGGAGGGACCTACGAGGAGGGAAGAGGATTCGATTGGCGCAGAAACAGAAGGGGCGGGGCCTAGGGTGGAGGCCGGGCGCCGATTGGCGGAGAAGCAGGCGGGGCGGGGAATAGCGGCGGCGCGGCCGCTCCCTGCGCAGGCGCCGTAGCTCCTTCCCGCTTCCGGGCTCGCCCCTTCCCCTTCCGGGTGGCGGCGGCGGCCGATCCCGGTGGGCGTCGAGCGGCCGCGCTGGGTGAGTGCGGCTCTCGGGACCCGCCTCTGCCCTCCGCCGGGGGCTCGGCGGGCCCGGGCCCGGGGGCGCCGAGGGGGCCCCGCTGCGGCCCAGCCCCGGGGGTGTGGGGGGCTCCTGGGCCTGGTTGGAGGAGGAGGGGGGGTTGTGCCTGGCAGGGCCCCGCTGCGGCCCAGCCCTGGGGGTATGGGGGGCTCCTGGGCCCGGTGAGTGATGGGGGGGGTTGTGCCTGGCAGGGCCCCGCTGCGGCCCAGCCCCGGGGGTGTGGGGGGCTCCTGGGCCTGGTGAGGAGGAGGAGGGGGGGTTGTGCCTGGCAGGGCCCCGCTGCGGCCCAGCCCTGGGGGTATGGGGGGCTCCTGGGCCCGGTGAGTGATGGGGGGGGTTGTGCCTGGCAGGGCCCCGCTGCGGCCCAGCCCCGGGGGTGTGGGGGGCTCCTGGGCCCGGTGAGTGATGGGGGGGGGGGGTTGTGTGTGGCAGGGCCCCGCTGCGGCCCAGCCCCAGGAGTGTGGGGGGCTCCTGGGCCTGGTGAGGAGGAGGAGGGGGGGTTGTGCCTGGCAGGGCCCCGCTGCGGCCCAGCCCCGGGGGTGTGGGGGGCTCCTGGGCCCGGTGAGTGATGGGGGGGGGTTGTGTGTGGCAGGGCCCCGCTGCGGCCCAGCCCCAGGAGTGTGGGGGGCTCCTGGGCCTGGTGAGGAGGAGGAGGGGGGGTTGTGCCTGGCAGGGCCCCGCTGCGGCCCAGCCCTGGGGGTATGGGGGGCTCCTGGGCCCGGTGAGTGATGGGGGGGGTTGTGCCTGGCAGGGCCCCGCTGCGGCCCAGCCCCGGGGGTGTGGGGGGCTCCCGGGCCCGGTGAGTGATGGGGGGGGGGGGTTGTGTGTGGCAGGGCCCCGCTGCGGCCCAGCCCTGGGGGTATGGGGGGCTCCTGGGCCCGGTGAGTGATGGGGGGGGGGGGTTGTGCCTGGCAGGGCCCCGCTGCGGCCCAGCCCCGGGGGTGTGGGGGACTCCCGGGCTCGGTGAGTGATGGGGGGGGGGGGTTGTGTGTGGCAGGGCCCTGCTGTAGCCCAGCCCCGGGGGTATGTGGGGGGCTCCCAGGCCCGGTGGGGGGGGGTCTTGCAATGTGGGAGCCTCACTGGGGCCGAACCCCAGAGGTAGAGGGGCTCCTGGGAGGCTTAGTAAGGGGGGGGGGGCTCGACTCGGCGGCGGTTGCCGGGGCTCAGGGCTCTCCCCTCGCGCAGGCCGCCCAGAGCATGCGGAGGCCGTGGCCGCCCGGCCTGCACTATGTGGTACATCATGCAGAGCATCCAGAGCAAGTACTCGCTGTCGGAGCGGCTCATCCGCACCATCGCCGCCATCCGTTCCTTCCCGCACGACAACGTCGAGGACCTCATCGGCAGGGTGAGGCGGGCGCCGCGGGCTTCGCTCGCCTTCCCGCGGCCTAATCGCTTTCGCTGTCCCCTGCCCCGGGCGCCTGAGCGTCCCGGCGATGCCAAGCACCGCGCTCGGGGCTGGCTCCGCACCCAGCTTTGTGTTGGGGCTGCCCGGGTGTGATCCTTCCCTGAGGGCACCGTCTCTGGAGGGGCCGGGCGGCCTGCGGAGAGCTCCGGAGGCTGCACGCTGTAAACAGAGGGCCGGGCGTCGTTTCTGTTTTATCCTCTCTCGCGCGTTCTCCAAATGTGACGGCGTTGCTGGGTTGTCGTTTATAAATACGCCGTGGTTCAGGCCTCCAGGAAGGGAGCAGCTAGGGAGCTGGGGTTTCTCCCTGTTGCTTCTTGCGGGTGCCGCAGAAAGCGGTCTCTCTTCTCAGAGCTTGCCTAGGACCAGGGAGGCCCTGGGAGCTGGGGCCAGCAGCCGCTGTGTCTTGGCTTTTGGCCCTGCCTCATTCAGCTGATGATGTTCAAATCCTGCTGGGCCACCTGGGCTGCTCGATGCCTTAAACACCTGGGGTTTGGTGGTAGTTTTGGGCTTCTGTGAAACTTATTTGAAGGAAAAGTAGGGGAGCCTTTATAATTGAAAGAGAAGATGTGGAACAGCCCTATCCATGAGTTCACAGGCTGGCTCGTGACTCAGTGCTGGCAGGAAGGTTTCTACCTCTGTCTGGTGAGTGCTTCTGTTTCCATCCGATCAAGGACAGAGTCAGGTTTATTTCTCAGCTGCACTCGAGCTCAGAGCACCGCGTGCCGAACTCCTGTGCGTTGTCTGCACGCGCCTCGGGCTCGGGATTTTGTTTGTACGGCTGAAGTTCATCCCTCGCTCAGCCCCGTGCAGACGGAGCCTGGGAGCTCCTCGTCAGTTTGGATTACTGTCTTCTAGATGGCGGAGAGTCCTGGTTAAGCCTGACTGATCCAGGCAGCTGCTGAGCTATTTCGGGTCGCAAGGTCTCCGCAAAGTGTATTAGAGCAGTTAGGTGGTTCGGAGGCACCCTTTCAAAACAGGCAAGTTCCTCGAGCTGAGGGTGCTCCGCAGCAGGGCTGTCTCCTGCTGCAGAGCCACCAGGGAACGCTTCCAGGTGCGAGGAACATGTTAGAGGCTTGCAGGTGGCTTTTAAAGCAGCTGCTGACTTTATTTGCGGGTGATATTGGGAAGGAGGCAGAGCTGCCTGCTTGCCCCTGTCAGCAGACTGTGTGATGTGCCGACCTCGCTGCAGCCTCTTGGTGCTGGATCCTTTCAGTGCGGAAAGCCAGAGGGAGCAGCTGCGCCCCTGGGGCATCCCAGTCTTTTTTTTTTTTTTAAGAAGTTGTTTGGGGAAGATTAATTAAATCGATACATTCCTTAGCTCTAGATCGGCTGGGCAGGGAGCGGGTACGTGCGCTGTCAGACGCATCTGCTTTGCAGAGACGTCAGCCTGACTCTGAACTCTCTGTGGCCAGAACCGCCTCTCTGGTATTTGCGCAACACTGAGCACGAGGAGCCCTGGCTGGCGCCGTACCCGCCTCATAACAAACCCGTGGGTTGCACAGGAGTGTTACGTGTCCAGGATGTCTATTAATAAACCTTTTGTAATGGGGCCTCGCTGGTAAATCAGGACTCATCAGCTGAAAGCAACTGGCTGGAGGATCGCTTCCGCCGCGGCGCGGAGGCCGTGATGGAAACAAGCCAAGAACAGGTGGGTTCGCTAATCCTGGCTGCGGTTTCCTGCCTTTCTGCAGGGAGCAGATGTGAACTGCATGCATGGCACCCTGAAACCGCTGCACTGCGCGTGTATGGTGGCTGATGCGGACTGCGTAGAGCTGCTGCTGCAGAAGGGAGCGGAGGTAAAAGCGTTTGGAAAGCGTGCACGGGGCCAAGAAGCCGCGAGCCCGCGAGGGGCCTTGCTGGGTTGCTGGTGGGCTGTGACAAACAGCTGAAGTTTGAGCCTCCTCCTTTCCCATGAGACAGAACCAT
Source organism: Rhea pennata (assembly GCF_028389875.1). NCBI lineage: Eukaryota > Metazoa > Chordata > Aves > Rheiformes > Rheidae > Rhea > Rhea pennata. The sequence goes on along the minus strand of NC_084691.1, from coordinate 3,151,828 downwards.
CAGCCACGTTTTTAAGCTGTGCCAGTTTTATGCTTTGGTGCTTTAGGCTAACAGCAGCTGTTCTGCTCCCTCGCAGGGCTGAAGCTATGTCGTACGAGCAGGGAGGTTGTTTCCGTATTGCCAAAGCGTTTGTGCCTGAGCTCTCGCAGGCACCGGCTCGTCTGGGGAGGGGAGGTAGTTTTGTGGTGAAAGCCGAAGGGAAGAATTAAAACGTTTTAGGTTTCCTGCCTGATTTTTGGCACTTCCCCTTGACAGCTGGCAGATCGTACCCCTCACTGCGCCTCATTTTCCCATTCTGTAAATGAGAGGCGAGGCATGCAAACGTGATGCAGGGATAAAGGGTTTTGTGTAGTGCTGGTGAAACTTTCCCTGATGTCAGGAGGAACAGACAGAGTGGGAGCGTTTGGGAAGCGAATTCACCAGCAAATCTGCTTTTGCCCTGTCTTCCCCTGTTGCTCTTTCCCTGCAGGTTAATGCCCTGGACGGCTACAACCGCACTGCCCTTCACTACGCCGCGGAAAAGGACGAGACCTGCGTGGAGATCCTCCTCGAATACGGCGCCAACCCCAACGCGCTGGACGGCAACAAGGACACCCCCCTCCACTGGGCCGCCTTCAAGAACAACGCGGAGTGCGTGCGGTCGCTGCTGGAGAACGGCGCCCTGGTGAACGCCCGCGACTACAACAACGACACGCCGCTGAGCTGGGCTGCCATGAAGGGCAACCTGGAGAGCGTGAGCATCCTGCTCGACTTCGGAGCCGAGGTCCGGGTGGTCAATTTGAAAGGCCAGACCCCCATCTCGCGGCTGGTCGCGCTGCTCGTCAGAGGACTGGGCACGGAGCGCGAAGATTCCTGCTTCGACCTTCTCCACCGGGCTATCGGACACTTTGAGCTACGGAAAAATGGCAGCATGCCCCGGGAGGTAACCAGGGATCAGCAGCTCTGCGAAAAGCTCACCCTGCTCTGCTCTGCCCCGGGCACCCTAAAAACGCTGTCTCGCTACGCTGTGCGCCGCAGCCTGGGCGTGCAGTTCCTGCCGGAGGCCGTGAAGGAGCTGCCTTTGCCCGCGTCCCTGAAGGAATACGTGTTGCTCCTTAGCTAAGCGAGAGGTGAGGCTGGGGGGGGGGCGGGGGGAGGATTGCGCTTGGCTCGCAGCCCCGTTTCCCCCCCCCCCCACCCCTGCTTCAAGGGGCACCGAGAGTAACCAGATAAATTGCTTGGTTTGTGACTCATGAATGCCGGATCCCCCTCCCGCCCCGACGGACAGGGGCCGACCGGTCGCCATCCCGGGTTTCCTCCTGCTTTGCTCCTCTGTCCGACGCAGGGACAGCGGGATCCTCTGGTGCCGCTCGTGTCTGCCAAGTGCAGTTTATTTGCCTACTCAGCTCCTCCTGAGCTCTCTCCCTTCAGTTTTAGCCTCGAGCCACCTGCATCCTCGTAAGACAACATATCCTCCTTTAAAAAATGGCAAATTGTATCCCGGCAGTTGGATTAACTTCCTTTTTTTTGAGTTGGGGCAGACCTTGGTGAGGGCAAGGCCCTTTTGGTGAGGGGAGAAGAACTGACAGAATCTTCTTCGTTTGCTGAAGGACTTGAGGCAGGAAATCGGGACAAATCAGGCACGTTGCAGCGACGTGTTGGCAGGAAGTCCAGGGAAAAGCACACCCGAGCGCGCGTATCGAGTCGTCGTATCACAGAGCGGTGCGAGCTGGTGCCTTGGCTCGGCGCTACTGCCTGCGCGCAGCCGCCTGAGCACAGCACCCTGTGCTTGCTTGTCTGCAGCCCCTGAGGCTTTGTGCAGGACCCTGGACTTCCTTTCAACACATGGGAGAGGTCTCTTTTTTTCTTTTTTTCTCCCTCTTCTCTGTAATTTTTAAGACCTATCAGCCTTTTCAAGGGGAAGGGGGTGGGATAGAGGAGCCCGCAGCGCGTGGCATACCAAGCACGACCGCTGGGAACGCTGAGGGAAGCGTCTGGATGAAGGTGCGAGTTGGTCGCTGCGGGGATGCTCGTTCGGAGTGAATTACTGTGGTTGCTGGAGCCAGACTGGAGCGAGCGCACCGATCCCTGCTGCCTGGTCAGGGCTGGTGCCTACCAGAACGCTGCTCTGGGGCAGAGAAGCGATCGCAGCCCTGCTCTCGTTGCTCTCCGCTCTGCAAGTTTGGCATCCTGAGGTTGTAATTCCTGCCAGCAGAAAGATTCCCCTTGCTCCCCGGAGTAGCTTTACTCCGAGCGCGGGATGCTCCGTGCCCCTGACCTGAGGGGCTGGCTCGTACGTGCCACGCAGTAGCCCATCTGAGCTCTTCCTTAGTTTGCCGCTTCGGTTTCGCACTGTCCGCTCACTTCACTGCTGATTTTTTTATTTATGTATATATGTGTATTTTTGAAGGTGATACATAAACACGTCGGCAGCACGTCCGTGTGGGAAGCTGAGCAGGAATTCCTCAGGTAGTGCCCTCTCTGTTTAGCAAGTTTTGCTCTCAAAAGGAGCGTTCCCAGCACATACTGTAACCGTGGACGGAGAGGCAAAAGGCTCCGAAAGAAGGAAAACAAGGCGATCTCCTCTCAAAATACTGCCAGAGCTTGCCGGGCACGGAGCTGCTGCCTGCCGCCTGGTTGTAGTATCTCATGTGTCTGCGTCTTGTATTCACAGAAATAAATGGCTCCCCGCAAGCCGTGAGCTGTGCATGGGAAGGTCTGTGTGTTGCGCTGCTGCTGCAGAGCTGGCCCTGAATTGTGTGTAGATTTTTAGTTTCAATCCCCCTCTCCCCTGCCTGTTCCCCCTTCTCTCCCAGCCCTGACTGCACCTTCGTCGTCTAGACCTCCCTGTCCTGTCCTCGTGTCCCGCTTCAGCGCGGCAGTCGCTGCGGTCGGCCCCTCCAGAGACAATTACTTTAGGGGAGAAACTTGGAGGAGAAAATAAGGTAACTGTTGTGCTGAGAAACGTGCAGTGGGATTCCCGTCAAGCGCAGCCGTCGCGGCCGGGGTGTCCTGCGCTCGGCTGGCCGGAGCCACAGCAGCCCGGCCCGAACCCGTGCGCATGGCAGATGTGCTGTGCCTCCGCTGGTGGTCAGATTTCAGAGGATTCAAGCACCGTTCGTGTTGCCACCACTGGTCAGTGGTGCTGGTTTATTGAAGCATCTTATTTAGGAACTTAAACTAAGGAGATGTCCTAGTAACTCTATCCAGACTGCTTGCTCTTGGGTCAGTGCAACATCCTGCCATAACACGAGCCACTTGAGAAACATTTTTGTTTAAAACCCCACCAAATAACTAACTGCAGGGCTCTCAAAAGCCCAAGTTGCCCTGAGGAAACCATCGGCTTCAGGAAACCGCCCTTGCGCCGGTGCATCAGGTGCCCTTCACGTGCGTTGCTTTGCCGACATCTCTTGGCCGCTGCGCGTGGCTGCGTGGCCAAACGCAGCCCCGAGGGCTGCAGAAGCGGGAGGCTGCTGCGCGCGCAGCCGCGGAAGTGAGCTACAACGGAGAGAGCTTTATTTGGAGGTCCCCGAAGCGCGAGAAAAGAAAACTCGTTACGGGGGAGCCACGCCGGCGTTGGCCTCTTAGATGTTGGACTCCAGCGAGGTCCTCTTGTGCTTGATGTGCTCCAGGTGGGCTTTCTCCGAGGTGTCCAGCTCGATGCTGTACTTGGCCAGGATCTTCAGGATGGGGCGAAGCTTCAGCCACCACTGCTCCTTGGGGATGCGGTGCCTGGGGCGAGAGGAAGGGTGGTGACCGCGATGGAGACGGCGCTGTGTCGCCCGTCAAGCTGTTCTCATCCCTTTTTTATGCTCCCTCTAGCGATGCCCTCCTCCTCCAGGGCGAGGAATAACCTCGCGTGAGCTCTTACCACCCAGCTCTTTTTCTTTGATACTTCTCTCACTTCAGAAAACCCTCTTCCACCACGTCCACCTTTGCTGGTGCCCGACTTTCCCTCCCAGGCAGTTCCCACCCCTCTTTCCCGCGGCGGAGGCAGCGAAGGGGGCGAAGGCAGGGGGCCCGGGGGGCACCTACTCGAAGTCTGTCTGCTCCTTGAGGTCGTTGAGGGGCTGGAAGACGAGGCTGCGCTTGCGCATGCCCAGCAGGCAGGCCGAGTCGGCCGTGTTGGCGAAGATGCGACCTGCAAGGGAAGGCCGGCAGCGGGCTCAGCGTCTCCGCCGGCTGGGGAGAGCGGCGGGCGGCTTGGCACGGCCCCACGTTCCTCCGCTCTCCAGTTTGCAAAAAGAGACTTTTGCTTTGAGCAGGCTGAAAAGGAAGCGAAAACCTTCGAACACGGCTCCGCCGCGGGACCTACCGTGCCTGGAGCACTCCTTGATCTTCCCGGTGATCCAGGCCACAGCCTTGGCACCCATTTTGGTGCCGAAGTTCCTGTCGAAGGGGGTCGGCGTGCCGCCCTGCGTGGGGAAGAAGCCTCCTGAGTGCGTGGAGGGGGCTGCGGCCAAGCAAAGGGCCCCAGGTCGGAGCCCCTCGGGCGATCGGCCCCGCCGTGGGGCAAGGCAAGAGCCTGCCAGGAGCCCAGCGGCCACCGCGGCACATCCCTACCTGCTGCATGTGCCCCAGCACGTTCTTCCTGCAGTCGAAGATGCCCTTGCCCTCCTCGGAGTAGAGGTTGTAGATGAAGTCGGTGGTGTAGTTCTCGTTGCACCGCTCGTTCCTGCCGAGGCAGCGCAGCCGGGCTGGGGCGGGCTCAGCGCGGCAGCGGGCGGCACGAGCGCGCCGGGTCTCGTCCTCGGGGCCCCGAGTGCCGCCGTGGCGGTTGTGCCGCTCTCCCAGCCGGGGTTACCTCAACACCAGGCCTCTCTTCACCGTCGTCTTCATTTTCTCAGTTAAATGCTCCACGTTCATCTGTGACCGGAGACAAGAGGGAGGTCAGAGCCCTTCCTTTGAAATACAGCGGGAGGAGGCAGAAAAAACCCGGGGAGGGATAAACGCAACCTCCCGTCCCCGAGCGCTGGCGGAGCGGGTTGCCCCCTCGGCCGGGGGACGCCCACCTGCAGGTCGCGGATGCTGAAGCGCTCCTCGAAGATGTAGGCGGCGTCCGCGCCGCCCGCCAGCCCCGCCAGCGTGGCCAGGTAGCCGCAGTAGCCGCCCATGGTCTCGATGATGAAGACGCGCCGCTTGGTCCCCGCTGCCGACTGCTTGATGCGGTCGCAGGTCTGGTGGAGCAGGGAGGAGAAACGAGAAACCCGGCGGCGGTTAAACGCGATGGGGAGCCGAGAGGGGGAAGAAACGGGGGCCGGCAGCGCCCGTGGGACGCCCGGTCCCCGCGCGGGCTGCTCTCGAGGCTCGGCCGGCCCCCGCCGGGGAGCCCTACCGTGGTGATGGTGTTGAGGGCGGTGTCGGTGCCGATGCTGAAGTCCGAGCCGGGGACGTTGTTGGAGACGGTGGCGGGGATGACGCAGAGCGGGATGCAGAGCTCCTCGTACTTGGCGCGGCCCTCCATGAGCTCCAGGCTGCCAATGAAGGCCTGCGGGGAGCGGGCAGGGCGGTGGCGGTGCGGTCCCGGGGCCGCAGGGGGCTGGCGGCTCCGTGCCCGTACCGGCCCCCCCGCACTCACCTCGAAGCCACCGATGATGATCAGCCCGTGGATGCCGAAGTTGGTGATGTTTGCGCTGATTTCCTCAAAGTATTTCTTGGGCAAAGTCCTGGCAGGAGCAGCAGGAGCTTCAGCGCGGCAGCATCCCGGGACCTCAGTGCCGGCTGGCCCGAGCCCCCGAGCCCCTTCTCCCCCCGGGGCTGGGTGCACCCGGGTCGGGACGCGGCTAAAAGCACCTGCCCAGGGCCGAGCTGCCGTTTCTAGTGCAGACGGCTGGCTGCAGCTCAGTGGCCTGTAAACGCTGCAGGATTTCCACAGCAAGGGCAGTTTTACCTTTTTGTCCCCAGTTTGGAGCCACCGAGACCAGTCCAGCTGCCGACTGTCTCCCAGCTGATCTCCTCCACCTGGGAGAAAGCAGAAACGGTGATGGTCGGAGGCACCCACGAGGCCGGAGGAGGAGCGGGCTGGACAAACCCTCGTGCAGAGGGAGACCGCGGCGGGGGGTTCTCCGGAGCCGGGAGCCCGTCCGTACGGGTATTACCGCTCCGGGTGTTAAGGGAAATGTCCCATCCCCTGCACCCCTGCTCTGCCCCGGCGCCGGGGAGGGCGGTACCATGCCAAAAGCGAGCCCCTCGAAGCCGTCGTGCACCGCCAGCATCCTGTGGCCGTGGATGAGGCCGATCCTCACGGTGGACCTCACGGCCGCGTTCATGCCGGCGGCCGGCGCGCCGACGTTCAGCACCGCCAGGGTGTGGCCGCTCTGCCGGGGCGAAGCGCCGGGGTGAGGGACGCGAACCGGCGCCGCCGCCGCGCGCCGTTTTCCCCCACCGCGGCCCCGGTCCCGGCGCCTACCTTGGTTGGGGGCGGGCGGATGTGGGCCAGCAGCTTGTACACGTTCCAGTTATTTTGGAAACTCCTGCAGGGATGGGAGAGGAGTGAGGCAGCCCCGGCGCGGGCAGCACGTCCCCGCTCCATCCCCGGCGGAGGGGCCGCGGGCGCTCACCGGCCCCGCAGCTTGAGGGCTTCGTCGAAGCGCTTCTCGTTCATCGCCGTCGTCACGTCTTTGGTCTGCGGGGAGGGAAAAAAGGACGGAGGCGGGTTGGAGGCGCCGGGGCGGCTCACTGCAGCGGGCGGCTGGGCTGCTCCCGTTTGCAAAGGGGTGTTTTCGGCCGCTCGGCACGGCGGGTTGTGGAAAGCCCCCGGTGCAGCGGGGCGAACCGGGGTCGCCGGTGCCGTACTCACCACCTGGACGCACTCCATGAGCGGCAGGCGCACGGCTTGGTTTCCCGAGAGGCTGACGACGCAGGCCGGGGTGTCCGGGGTCCCTTCCAGCAGGGCCATGACGGCTTCGACGCCCATGCGGCTTCCCTGGGACGCGCGTCGGGGTCACCGCAGGCCCGGAGCCGCCGCGCGGGGACCCCGGGGACCCGGCGGGGACGGAGGTGCCCTACCAGGACGCGGTCGAAGGCGGAGGGCGTCCCGCCGCGCTGCACGTGGCCCAGGATGGTGACCCTGGTGTCGTAGCCCAGGCGCTTCACCACCAGCTGCGAGCGAGGAGGAGGCGGCGGCGAGGTTTAGCTCCGGCGGGGACCACTCAGGGGGATCCGCGGCATCGGAGGGACGAGATGGAAAATGGGGCTCGATGGAGACCCCCATCCCACTTACGTTCTTGATGTCGTCCGAGGTGATGGGATTGCCGTGCCTGTCGATGGCGCCCTCGGCCACGATGATGATGTTGAGCCTGGAGCCGCCGAGCCTGGTCTGGGGCGAGCGGCGGCGGTGGCAGCGGTGGGGTTATGCTGTGGGGCTGGAGCGCCCCAGCGAGCCCCCTCCTCGCCGCCACCGGGCGCCCCCTTACCTCCGTCAGCCTCCGGCACAAGTGATCCTCCCAGTCGTCCTCGGGAGGCGATTCAGGAATGAAGACCCAGTCGGCGCCGCAGGCCAGGGCGGGTGACGAGAGCCAGGTAGCTGCAGGCAGAGACGAGGCCGTTTGGGGGCTTTTTTTTTTTTTTTCCCCAAATCCGGCATTCGGGCAACAGCCAGGCGGCCGCTCCGGGACCTACCCGCAGTGACGGCCCATCACCTCCAGCACAAACGTCCGCTGGTGACTGCGGGAGACACGGCGGAGCGTTACTCCCGGCTCGGCGGCACCGTGGGAAGCAGGGCCGGCGACCCGGACGCCTGGGCTCCCCCCCAACCCTCGGTCCCGGGGGTGGGCCGGCGCCTCCCTGGCGGTGGTACCTCTGGGCGGTGGTGGTGATGGCATCCACGATCTCCATGATGCGGTGGAGGGCCGAGTCGGTGCCGATGGTCATGTCCGTGCCGCAGAAGTCGTTGTCGATGGAGCCCACCATGCCCACGATGTTCAGGTAGCTGGACTTCTTCACCTCCTCCGCCGTGATCCCCCCTGCGAGCAGGGTCGGGACCATCACCGGCGCAAGGAAGGACGCGGCGGGCGCCGCCGTCGCCCCCGCCTGCCTTTTCCCCACGGAGCGGCGCGAACCTCACCGGGGCACGAAACCGACCCGTCCGCAAAAAACCGCCGGCGGAACCGGGGCCGTACCCGTCTTCACCAGCTCGGCGAGGAGGCTGCTCCACTCGGCCCGGAAAGTGTCGGCTCCGGTGAGGCTGCCGTCGCCGCCGATGACGCAGAGGTTGGTGATGCCGCGTTTCACCAGGTTGCGGGCTGCTTTCAGGCGGCCCTCGCGCGTCCGGAAATCTTGGCACCGGGCGCTGCCGATGACCGTGCCGCCCTGGCGGAGCCGAGAAAACGATTCCTCCCGCGTCGGGGATTTCTCACCCGCGCGAAGCGTCTCCCAGACCTGCCCCTCTTGCGACCCGCGCCCCGGCGTTACGCTGCGGGCGAGACCGCCCCGTTTCGGGGCCTTCGAGCCCCGTATCCCCCTTCGTGGCGACGCCCTGCGGCCAGGGCTTGTTTGCGAAACGCGAGCCGCCGGCTCCGGTTTCGCGTTATTTTCGAACGTGGACCTTCGCTGTGGCCCCGGCGTCCGGTTACGGGCCGGCCCCGGCCAAGGAGAAGGTCAAGATGTTGCGGCCGCCCTGCCCGGCAGCGCCGTGACCTTCACGGCGGGTTTCATCCCTGCGTCGAGCTGCCCTTGCTCACCAGCTGCAGCATCATGGAAACGCTCTCCCACGTGGCCTCCTTGATGTTTTCTCCCCCGTCCACCAGCCCTTGGTAGCCCTAGGGTGAAAGTGGAGCTTGAGCCCTCGGGCCTGGGCTCGGGGCAGGCGAATCGGGCTGCGACTTTGCGCCGGGCACCTCCGGGCTCGACCCGCTCCGGCGCTGAGGACACGCTTTGGGGGACAGCTGGCGGGGGCCGAGGCGGTACCGACCTCGTGCACGAAGTAGACCTTAGCGCCCAGGGAGATGCCGACCCGCACCACGGCCCGGACGGCCGCGTTCATGCCTGCAAAGGGGAGGGAAAGCGTGAGCGTGGCGGACGCAACGCCCGGCGGCGTTTCGGCCCCGGTTCAAAGCGGCCGCAAAGCTCCGCGGGAGGAGGCTCCTCGCCCCCCTCCCTGCCCCGGGCTCGGTGCATCCCGGGGGCTCTCCACATTCCCGGGCAGCTGCGGCCCGATCCCGGCTCCATTCCCGGCTCTCCCAGGAGCGGCGGCATCAGCCCTGCGTGCCGGCATCGCGCGGGACGGGGCAGCCTCCGCTTCCGCTACCCCCCCCCCAGCTCCTGTTTATTTTTGCCCTGCTGACATTTAGCGGCTGCAAATAGCTTCGCCGGGGGCCGCCCGTAACCCGAGCCGCCCGCGCTCCCAGAAAAGCCACCGCGCTCATGTGACGCCGACGGACACAACTCGTGTCACGCCAGCCCGGCGCTGACAGCGAGGTGCCGGCCGATGAAGCAAAGCAGATACCCGGCAGGGCTGAGCCGAGCTCCCAGCGGGGCGGACGCGAAAGCTTCACCTGGAAACGCTCCCTGGTGGCATTTGCTTTAATTCCCCGGCTCGGTTAAGCGGGACTGGGGAAGCTCACGGGGTTTTTTGCCTTTTTCTGGGCAGCCCGGATGCCCCTTTCCTCCTCTCTCCCTGCATCTCCTGATTTTATCTCCTCTTCCTTAGCAGAAAAGGCAAACGAATCCAGAGCTCTTTCCCAGCCTTCGACGGTGGGGAAATTCCCCTTAACTCTGCCCTTCAGCCCCTGCCTGCCCGTAACGCCGCCGCTCCGCCCCGCTTCTCCCGGCGTTTCCCAACCTTCAGAGACTTTTGAAGTGGTTTATTCCCAGCCTGATTTATTGCTTTGAGCTTTCTCCATAAGGCAAGAAAGGCCACGGTGGGGGATGGCACCGATTATCCCAAAGCAGCAGCTAAAAACCCTCCCAGACTCACCAAAAGCAGCTCCGCTTTCCGAGTCGGGGGCTTTCACAGGCGCCCTGGTGCCTGCCCAAGCCCCGAATGCCTGACGCGAACACGAAGCCTTGCAGCGAGGGGTTTGGGTGCAAATAATTTGGAAGGATTTGGGTGCAAATATTTTGGAGGGGTTTGGGCATGAATAAACCCCTTCTTTGCCCACTTGGCAATTAAATCGGCGCCAGGGTTTTGCAGGTAGCTCCCGAGAGAGCCCGGCCTTACCCTGCGCGTCCCCTCCGGACGTCAGCACAGCGATGGCCTTCCCGGCTCCCAGGCTCTCGGCATGGCCCCGCAGTTTGGACGACTGCTCCATCTTCCGTGCTGCGGGGGGAAAAAATGGGAAAAAAAAAAAAAAAAAACACGGAAAGGGGGAAAATCAGAGCGGGCTGGTGCCGCTCGCCCTCTGCGAGCCGCCGAGCACCCCGGCGCCTTTCAAGGCGGGGGGACGTCGTGGCGCAAGCGACACCGGCCGCCGCGTCAGCCCCTAAATCGGGAGGGAGGGAGGGAGGGCGGCGAGATTAGCAGGGCAGCTGGCGCTTGAGCCCTGCAAAAACACTGCGGGGGGGGGGGGGCGGGGGGGACACAGGGACACACGCACACACGGTGGGGCTGTTGGTCCCCAAACGCTGCCAGCCACAGGTGAAACGGGGCTTTATCACCCCGTGCCTCAGTTTCCCCCTCCAACCCTGTTTGCAAACCCAGCTCAGGTATTTTGCACCTCAGGATGGGAAAAAATGCTGAGTTCCCCGGGGATGCAGAGGGGAAACCTCCTCGTTTCCGTTTCCCTTTTCCCTTATTCCTTTCCTTTTTCCCTTTCCCTTTCCTCTTTTTTCCTTTCCTTTTCCCCTTGCTTTTTCCTTTCTTTTTTCCTTTCCTTTTTTTCTTTTCCTTTTCTCCTTGCTTTTTCCTTTCTTTTTTCCTTTCCTTTTTTTCTTTTCCTTTTCCCCTTGCTTTTTCCTTTCCTTTTCCTTTGCTTTCCTTCTTTTCCCCTATTTTCATTTCCCCTTTCACCTCTTTCCCCTTTTCTTTCCCTTCCTGTTGGTACCAGTCTGCTCTCACTACTGGGCCCAGTCCAAACTCTTTGCTGGCAGTGGTGCGCGTGCCCTGCTGGCACCAGTTCAATTGCCCTGCTGGTCCCAGTCCGCACTGACCTGGCTCCCCTCCTTTCTGGCTGAAGGGGAAGAGGGTGAGGAAGAGGAAGACGGCAGCGAAGGTGAGCGAGGCCGACAAGAGGAGCTTGGAGGCCTCCAGGGAGAGGTCCGGGAAAGCCCCCATGCCGGGGGGACGGCTGTGCACGGATCGGCTGTGCAGGGATCGGCTGTGCAGGGATCGGCTGTAACGGGATTGGCTGTGCGGGAACCATCTGCAGTGGGATCGGCTGTAACAGGATTGGCTGTGCAGGGACTGCCTGTGGAGGAACCATCTGTAACGGGACTGGCTGTGCAGGGGCCGGCTGTGCAGGGATCGACTGTAACGGGATCGGCTGTAACGGGATCGGCTGTGCAGGAACCATCTGTAACGGGACTGGCTGTGCAGGGGTCGGCTGTGCAGGGGTCGGCTGTGCAGGAACCATCTGTAACTGGACTGGCTGTGCAGGCGTCGGCTGTGCAGGGATCGGCTGTAATGGGATCGGCTGTAACGGGATCGGCTGTGCAGGAACCATCTGTAACAGGATTGACTGTGCAGGGAGCGGCTGTAACGGGAGCGGCTGTGCAGGGATCCCGTTGTAGCAGGATCACTCTTGCAAGGACCACCTATAACGGGACCGGCCTTGAGGGGACCCTGTAACGGGACCCCCCAGGCGGGGCTATGGGGGTGACACTGCCCCACAGCGTGACACCCTCCCCCACAGGGTGTCCCCTCCATAGGGCGGCGCCCCACAGAGCGGCACCCGCCCTTCCCATGGGGTGACGCTGCCGTACAGGGTGACCCCCCCCAACTGGGGACCCTCCATAGAGTGCCCCCCATAAGGTGACACCCCGCACAGTGGGCCCCCATATGGTGCCCCCCTATAGAGTCACTCCCCACCTAGGTTGCCCCCATAGGGTAAGCCCCCCCCATAGATTAATCCCCCTCCATAGAATGCCCCCTATATGGTGACACCCCCCCATAGGGTGAATCCCCCCGTAGGGTGAGGCACCCCCACGTATACCGCCCCATAGGGTGTCTCCCCCCCCCCCCCATAGGGCCCCCCATGGCGACACACCCGGGACATCCGCGCCGCCAGGGGGCCCCCCCGCCCCGCCTCCCGCCACACCGCGCATGCGCGCCCCCTTCCCGCCGCCGCTTCCCCCCCTCCTTCGTCACTTCCGGCGCCGTCGCGCTTTGCTCGGACTTCCGCTTCCGTCCGCCTCGTTGCCGGGCGCTACCGGAGGCGCCCGGGAAACCCGCGCGCGCGCGCGCGCGCGGCTCCGCACCGGTTCCGGTTCGGAGCTTCCGCTTCCGGTGAGCACCTTCCCCTCCCCCCAACCCGCGCCGGAGCCCCGGGCCGTCCCCGCCGCGGCGAGGGAGGGAGCGTAGCGGCGGCCGGTGCGTCCCGCGCCGCCGCCGCGGCCGCGCTGCGAGAGAGGCGGAGGCGGAATCCGGGCCGGCTGCTCGGTGGGAGCCGCGGGGGGCGGCGCGGCCCGGCCCGGGACCCCCCTCCGCACCCGGGCTTCGCTTAATAACAGCCCCGGCGCTGCGCCGCCGCCTCGCCGCTTCCCCCGGGCCGCCGCGGCGCCCGGGCCCGGCGGTGTCTTCGCTTTTTTAAATTTATTTTGTATTTATTTCCCCTCCCGGCGCGGTGCTCTCGCTCTGCCCCTTCTCTTGCAGATCCGCCGGGGCGAGAGGCGCCGGGCCGGGATGTGAGCAGCCCGCAGATGGGTAGGTGCCCGCGTCTGCGCCCCGCCGCAGCCGGGGGGTCGCGCCGCCCCGGGGTTTGCCCGCTCTCCGTCCCCGCTCTCGGGACTTTTTGACGCCCCTCGCGTAGTTTCTTGTGATTACAGCGAAAAAGGTGTTCGGAGGTTAGAGGCAGCGCTGAGGTGCGGGTGCGTATCGGAGGAGCTGGCTGGAGGCTTGCACGGACTGAGGAAAGGGCTCTAGTTCTCACTGATCTTCTTGTGCATTTGTGTTTTCTTTAAAAAAAAATAAAATAAAAAGCAAAGCCTTTTAACGCAGCCCGCAGCTGCTCTGCTCCAAGCAGAGCAAACCTCTTCGAGCACGACCAGGCAGAACCTTCTGCTCTCGAGTCTTCTGGGGATTCACGGCCGCTCTTCCCTCAGATGAAGTTGCTGACCCGATGAGGATGGACGCCAGGGACGCGGCGCTGGCTAACCACAGCTCGATGTTCAAGGCTTTCCCCCCGCAACCGAGAGCGAGCCTGCGGGATCCGCCTTCGCAGGCAGACAGCAAGGTTTGCAACCTGTTTACTCCTCTCCCCTGGCAGAGCCGTCCTTTGTCCCTGATGTTGTTCCTTTTCGCTCTTAAGCCTCTGCTCCGACCCCTCCCGGAGGACGCTGTGCGTAGGCAGCTGCTCGTTTGGGCCGATTACTTCCCTCGTTGTTTCCTCTGGGTGTCTGTCTTCCTCCTGAGTTGGAAGCCACCGTGGGCAGGGCCTTTCTGTGCAACGTCGAGTTGCTGTCGCAGTATAACATACCAGCGTGTGTTAACCTTAGAATTCAAACCCTGCTGGGTGTTTCAAGCGGCGACTCTTCTGTTGTAGAGTGGTGCTGATTGCCTGCTCTCGATAGTGCCAAATACTTCCTGAACTGATAGAGTGCTGTAAGAGCTGTACTGTTAGTTACTAATTAGCTTATAAAACTGAAATTGCTGGTGTACACACGAGCCTCTGTGTGTACAAACAGTACAGAGGTTTGTTCATTTTATGGAGTCTGCAAGTACGTGCATGTGTCAGGCAAGCGTGTCTCGACGAGTCGGCTAGGAGACAGTACCAGCATAGCTACGAAACTGTTTTTTTTTTTCTTTTTTTGCCCTAAACCAAGGTGAAAACAACATTTGTTTTTCTCTTTTCGTTAAAACTGAAATCCTACCTGGCAGAGTTGATTTTAGGCTCCCTGGAGAGCGAGTGACACCTTGGTGACAACGTGCTATGCAGTCAGGCCAGCACTGGTGTAACATTATGTCATTCTGCTCTTTCGTTAGTTCCTAATTTGTAGTTATGTGATCAGGGATGAAGAGGAACTGTAACTTGTCACGTCCCTTCATAGTTCTGTTGCGTCTGGGATTTAAAACTGAGAGCAATACCTTTTTTTAAAAAAAATCTCTTTGCACAGTTCTTACCAAACAAGATTGGCAGCTTCACCTGCCCTGCTGGAAATGCATCTTGTACTCTCAATTACAGCTCAGGTAAGATATCGTTTCTGCCCTGGATATAAATTTCTTTTTTCCTGTTTTTTTTTTTCCTCCAGTAGCGTGGGGATGAAGACGTGACTCTTTCTTGACTGTTGCTGTGTTTCTTCCCTGCAGAAGTTCCGTGTCCTGATGCCCTCCAGGCACCAGGAGAACCTCGACCGTTCGGCTCAAGCGCCAACGGGCAGTGGAGAGGTCTGGTTCCCACTCTGGGTTCTGCGCCCCAGAAGCCTCGAGTGAGTCGAGGTTCTTATCTGGAATCGCGCAAAAACCCCAGGTGCGTCCGCATCTCCTCCGTGTTTAACTTCCCCTAAAGGACCCTCTGTTGGGAACCTGAAGGGGGGTGAGTGGAGATTTGACCCACACAAACTGGCAGTATTAATGCAGATTCAATTCAGTGTAGAAATGGGTTGCATGGGTTTATAATGGGTCATGGTTGGGTCCATAGGTGCCTTTCAGTGTTTATAACCTACCTGTGACAAAGATCCTTTATAAAGGACGTGAAAACTGCTACTGAGAGTAGAAGCAACACTCAGTGGGGGGTGACCTGCCTCTCCTGGGAGCTAATAGTGTAACAGGCTGATTTTTGAGTCCATCCAAAAAGGCAGTCTCTTTTTAAGTTGTCCTATTGTAAGACCCTTGATGAGGATAGTTGGAATATGAGAAGGTGGGATAGTGTATTTATATGGGGGGAAAAAAAAGTTTAGTCTCTAACTGGCCAGTTAAAAGCTCTCTTCTGACCGCTCAGCGGGAGACTTTTTAAGTTTTTTTGCAGATCAGCTGAGCCCGAAGTGGCTATTCAGAAACAAAGGGTTTGATCTGTTGTTTGTGCGAGCATCTTTGTGGAGCTCTGCACAGCAGCGGCTACGATGGAAGAGGAAAGCGATTGCTTTGAGAGTAACCTTGCTTGTGCGTTTGGAGCGCTGATGGTGGGAGCATTGATATAACACCAGGGAGTCAGGAGAGAAATAATACATCAAAGTGTCGTGCTGAAACCGTGCTTAGCGCGCACGAGACTGAACGCAGTGCTAGTTTTGCGGCTGGCTGCTGCGGGGAGCAGGTGCCCCTCTAGACCAGGGCAAATCTTAGTCCTGTGGAAAATCGCTATAGCAGAGACAGATGTTTGCAGTATGTGGAATTTCTTTCAATGGGAGAAATTCCAAATCGACCCGTGTATTTTTAATGGGCTAGGAGGTAAGCCTGACCTGGGGGAGTGGGGAGAAGCAAGGCGAGGGAGAGCATCCCCTTTTTTTTTGAAAGAGTGTCGGGATTTGTGACTCAAGGCAAGGTTCAGCCATTTTGTGGACTGTGGATCAGAAGGGAGGGAGAGCAGTTGGATCTGGCGGGAAGGTCTCAGTCCGGGTTTCTAGGCTGTGGTTCCTCGGCCTTGCAGTGCCACCTGGTGGCATCTGTCTGGTCACACAAGCGTCACTGGTTCTCTAGCATCAGGAATGGTGGCAGATCAAGCTGATGGAGACCTAGACTTAGGCTTTGAAATAGTTTAAAAGGCAAAGTACTAGTTTCTGACTGAAGTTGGGTAGCCTGAATCTTGACTGGGTTTGGGGGCAAAGAGGTATAGTGTTACCTAATAAAACAAGCATGAAATCAAAGAAACCCTTTTGCTTTTCTGCTCACAGTGGGACGTCCAACAGTTTTGTAGGAAAGTCAAATCACCATTGCCATGCATCAGCTTTTCCAATCAAACCTGCTCAGAGTCCTTCCTGGAGCGGTCCATGTCGTCGTAGCCTGCTTAGCCCTAAGAAAACTCCGAGGCGATTCGTCAGTACGGCTGAAGAGGTAAAGATAAGGCCAGGAGGCTGATTAATGTGTGCTGCTTTCTGAAGTAATTTCTCTTTAGCGTCATGAAGAGTTTGAGGTAGGTGAAGCTGCCCTAATTGACTTTGGTTGTGCTGGATTTGTTCCTTACATCAGGTAGAAACTGCCTCGGACCCTGTTCATACTCGCGCTTCAAGTTGCAGTCGGTTTGATCTTAGCTGACTGTTGAACTTTTCAGGACCGCTGGATGTACTTGCACCAAGTGTGCTTGCTTGGTATTCGTAGTGTCTTTGTTTTAAAATCACGTTGGCTAGAGGTGTCTGGTTATTTCCCTGCAGACTGTTCGAGAGGAAGAGCGAGAGATCTACAGGCAGTTACTTCAGATGGTCACAGGAAAGCAATTCTCCACGTCCAAACCCTCCTCACTGTTCCCCTTCCATATGTGAGTATGTAAAATATGCTTCTCCAGCTGACAGTGCTGCATGTAGTTGCTGGAAACTTACTGTCCGTTGTTCCTAGGTCCAGGTGTTCGAATTCCAGTAAAACCTTAGTGAAAGAAACTCCCAGCCAGAATTCAAAGCTGTTTGAAGCTCACAATATTGCACCAGCCAGTTCAACAACCAGTGCTCTTAGAGCACAGGAGCAGCCATCCCATAAACCATCGCTCTACTCTGCACCTAACTATCCCTCAAATATCTTTGAGTCCAATAACTGCACAGCCCAGCATCACCAAGAAAATCTACCAGCATCTAACACACAGTCTGAAGGTAACAAAAGAAAACAAAACATCTTAGCTATCAACTTAAATGTGTATGGCAAAACCACTTCTTTTTCCATGCTGCAATTAGAATTTTGCAGCATTGGGGGAAGTTAGTAATAATTTTGAGGATAACATTGTTCTTTAATCTTGCCCTCTGTAGGGTCAGACTCTGTCATTTTGCTCAAGGTAAAGGATTCCAGAACTCCAGCTCCAAGGTAAGAGGCTGTAAAATAGGGGTGTGGGGGAAGGATTATAGTAGCTTTTTTGATTCCACTGAGAGATGAGATTGCAGAGTAAAAGGTGACTCCTGATTCTTTGCATGCCTTGCTTGGAGAGAACAGTTTGCTGTAGTAACTTACAGAAGCTCATAAATAGTTAGTCTGAATTTAATATATCATACCTTTCTTGAGAGCTGGATGCAAATTATAGACAGATCTGTCTGAAGTTCTTATCCCTCTAGGAATAAGAGTGTCCAGATACTGCTTATAAATCAGTTTTCAGACAGTTATCTGCTTTGCATGTAAAGGAAAACACTTCATACTTGTCTTTTCTCTCACTTTCTAGCCTTCCGTTCTTCCAGGCAGAACTGTGGATCAAGGAACTGTAAGTGCATGTTTGTGATTTTGGGATTTCTTTTGGCTCTGGTTGTTTGCTGACCGTTTAAATAGGCTTTTCTAAACTCTGGGAATAGATTTACAAAAGTTTACTATCTTTCTAGTGCTTTTCTTCCCTTGATTAAAGAAAAAAGTGAGTGACCTAGTCTCTTGGAGCCTTGAAATCTTGGGCTTAAATTGTCATATAGGCCCCGGTCTTATATATTCTCCTTACCCTAAGTTCTGCAATTAATTCTATTTCCTATTGCTTCAGCGTCTATCTGTCAGGACTAAAATTGCCCCTCCTTTACTCTTGGAAGCCATGAGGCTGGGAGGGTAGGAAGAACAGAGTTAGGAAAGGGTGGCTTTGTTGGACATGTGCTGGAAAGAGCATCTCCCTCATCGGTGCCACTTAACATGTGAGCTGAGCGACATGGGATGAGGAATTCATAGCACCTTTTGATTCCTGGTAACAGGTCTCTTATTCTCCTCTGCAGCCACCAGAATTGCACTGATGCTCTTTAAGATGTCAGATTTTTTTTTTTTTTTTTTTTTTGTATAGAGTACCTACAGGCTCATTTCTTACCTTTCAAGGATCTGTTTTCTGGCTGTCTGTGTTTGCATGAGGCAAAGTTTTGATTTGTTCAAATCAACTTTGCTTTTCAGAACCAGCGTCTATGATTCACGAGCTCGGGAGAGGTGGCGTCAAATCGAAGAGCAGAAAGCACTGGCCTTACAGCTGCAAAGCCAGGTAATGGAGAGCAGTTATTGAAAATAGCCTGTGCAAGTTAGAATGTTAAATCATAGAACAAAAAACAAATTGGAAATGGAAAAACAACAAAAATGTACTCCTTCAAGCCCCAGTGTCTTCATTGTTTCCCTTTTCCGTGGCCACAGTACTGTTGAGAGCCCTGCCAAAGTACGTGCTGTCCCTCCATGCCCATTTCTGCATCTCCTGGACCAGCTGGCTCCGTGTTGCTCCCTCATAAGCCCCCAGGCAGGTGGCTCTCGTGGACATTTTGTAATCTGAAGGTCTCTCCTTTAGCGATTGCAGGAACAGGAACACTCAGTGCAGGATCTGGTGGATTTAAATCTTCGAGTTCCCCTCGAGAAAGAAATTCCTGTCACAGTGGTTCCAGAAGAGAAAGAAGATGCTAAGTCAGCTGATGGTGAAGAGGAGTTCCCTGAAATCACTGAGGTAAATCCGCTTGGATCTAGTGAACAAGCGTAATACAAGTCTAAATGAGAAGCTCAAATGTGCTGTAACTCAAGTGGTAGCACAAGTTGGGTGGCCTTTGGGGGCCTGCGATTTAGGAGGTGGGACCAAATGACGAGACAAGTCATTCGTGGCTCTCAGAATCGGAGCCTGAGGTGAGTCAAACAGCAGGGAAGTTTAGTTTGAATAAAGCTGTATCCCATATCATTCTTACTGCTAATGCTTTAAACCTGACTTGTGTTTATCTCATTGCATGAACTAGTGAGTAAGCCAAATAATTTCTCCATTTAAAGAGGTGACCTGAACCTGTTTTCAGAGGTGTTTTCTCTTTGTTGCTGTGACATAGGTTCCTCGAAAGCTTTGTCCCAATTGCATGCTGTTGCCTTTCCCAGTACTAAGAAAATTTTCTGAGTCCTGCGCACAGAAGGAGATAGCTGTTCCCTCTTGTTTTTTGTGCTTTTAATTAAATCTGTATCCTTCAAGAAGTAAAGAAAAGTCCGGGTTTAAATTTAGCCTTTGTGATGGGCCTAGCAGGAACTCTCACTTCAATGATGTTTTTTTTTTTTTTTTCTTTTCCTGCTGTAGGAAATGGAAAAAGAAATAAAGAATGTGTTCCGAGGTGGGAATCAGGATGAGGTCCTCAGTGAAGCTTTTCGGTTAACAATCACTCGGAAAGACATTCAGACCCTCAATAATCTGAACTGGCTCAACGATGAGGTGAGGAGTCCACCTTGTGCCCTTGAGGCATCCTTCTTTAGCAGTTTAAAGTATGTTAAAACGAGCAGATGTCTGCCTTCTCTTTGTATAAGGACGTCAGAGTGATTTGAGGGTGAAAAGCACTTAAGGGCTCTGCTTCACATGCTGGAGCGGTTAATCTATGAAGTAACCCCTCTGTAGAATATATACTTGAAGAAATAAGAAAAATTGAGGAGTGGGACTGACCACAGACTTGATAAGGGCAAAAATTCCAAATCCTAAATATGTACAACTGCATTTCTAAGTCTTTTAGGACTTTTGAAGCTTTCAGGGCTGTTGAGCTACTTTAAATCTCCCTGACATAGGTCTTCAGAGTGACAGATGGAGGGAAAAACAACTTCTTACCTACTTTTCTGCATGTGCAGAGCACTTTTTGCAGAGGTGCCAACAATCTAAAGTGCTGTGAATGCTTTTTCTTCACCAGATAATTAATTTCTACATGAACTTGCTGATGGAGCGGAGCAAAGAGAAGGGTTTGCCAACAGTTCATGCATTCAATACCTTCTTCTTCACCAAATTAAAAACTGCAGGGTACCAAGCAGTGAAACGGTGGACTAAAAAAGTAGATATCTTCTCTGTGGACATCCTCTTGGTGCCTATTCATCTAGGAGTGCATTGGTGCCTAGCAGTAAGTGTTTTTACAGTAATTCACAACAGAATGAAGCTGGAGCAGATCATCCTATAAACTCTCCTGTGACTGAACCTAAAATGTTGTGGCCTTTGAGTGAAATAGCTGTCAGGCACTTATGCATAGGGGGAAAAATTCAAGTTTGTAGCTAAAATCAAATTCTAGAGTGAGCGAAGAGAGCTGTAACTTTTTTGGTGTCTTTCTAGCCTTTAAAGGACTTCTTTAGAAAGAAAAACAGAACAAAGAAAAAGAGGCAGCTGTGAAGGTCACCTAAGGCTTGCTTATTCTCTGGAGAAAGATCTCATTTCCACATTCCCACAAACTCATCTTTAGAGACATTGCCACGGAATCCTTTTAGAACGATTTAGAAGACCGATACGTTGCAGCTCTCTCCACCTTGTGCCTCTGTTTTGTTATGTCCCTTCGCTTGGCTGCTGGCCCCTGTGCAGTGACAAACTGCACGTGGCCTTTTAGTCTGCTTCAGCCTTGTTAGTTCAAACCTCTTCTGAAGGATGTTAAGCTACTCTGAAAGACCATGCTTACCACGCTGGTGGGTGATGATGTGGAAATGGGGCATGGGGCCCCAAAGAATAGCCTGGGGGGTCTAACTTCTTGAATCGCATTAAGTCAGGTGGAGCAAACCCTTCTGTAATTGTATCCGTCAGTCTGTGCCTTCAGCAATAAGGATAACAGTGCTCTTGTGTGTTTGCTGGGGTGTTCTGAGGAGAACCTGATTTAGAGATTGAAGTGCTTAAGTAATGCAGCAGCAAGGGGGAGATTTTGGGAGAGGGCTGTGGTGTATTGAGGAAGCTAGAAGTCCTTAGGAATCCTTTGTGTCTTTAGGGGAATTGCTCTGAAATGCTCTAAACTTAACTTCTGTTCTAGCAAGGCCAAGACTTGCAGGTGTGTCCTGGCAAACAGATGAACTCCTCTTGCCTGTTGCATTATTAATGAGTCTCTCTTTATGTAGGTTGTAGACTTCAGGAAAAAAACCATCACCTATTATGACTCCATGGGTGGAATAAACAGCGAAGCCTGCAGGATACTGTTGTGAGTAGCACTTAAGTTTGAGTTATGTTTGTTCAAAATCAGACAGCTTCTTGGTTTGCTCTGACTGTGAAGTAACAACTCTTTTATGGTAACAGTCCCTTTCTGGTTCCTGAGAGGAGGCATCGAAGGAACATCTTGATTTTCATGCGTTATGTTTCATCCTGTGTTGCTCACACAGTCCACAATAATAAAGGCACTTGGTCTGCAAGAGAGTCCTGTATGGAACCTCTGTCTTCATCTGTTCCCAGAAGATCTGTCAGTGAGGCTGGTGTTACCTCTGTAGGGACAGACAGGTTGCAGACCCGTCTGTTAAAGACATCAGACGTTATCCATCTGCTGTAGCAGGGTCATCTTGTGCATCTTCTATAGGAGAACAGCAGCTTCTCAGACCCTAAAGAGTAGAGGTTCTTCACTAGTCCTGCAGCTGCTTCAAGAAATGGCATCTCCTGGCCATTTGTTTCAGGTGGAAGCTTTTCCTGCTTGTGGCAAAGAACAACTCAGTAACTTGGTCTTTTGTCTGGAGAAGGAGATTTCTGGAGAGAGTGGTGTATGTAGAATTCTGGAGTGTCTGTTGAATCGGGATATGGATAAAGTCCATAAAGTCTCTTCTGTATTGAGTTCCACCAGGATATAACATGCTGTGCTGTGTCCCAAGCCTGAGCTGGGTGAAGTTGTTCTTGCTGGGTTCAAACAGCAAATATGGTTTTGCTTTTAGCAACCTGAGTGGTAGTATGAGGGGGGGTGGCGTTGGCTGCCTACTCTCCTGAGCAATTTTAGAGCTGTACTGGCAAGTCAAATCCAGAATTGGCCAGCTTGAAATATTCCCTGTTTTCCCATAGTCTGAAGGAGCTCCTGAATAGAGTGCGATTAAAAGCGATGGGGTAGGGGGGAAAAACCCTCCTCTTTTCTGAAGGTACAAGTTATGTAGGACCAACAGACTTGATACGAGTCAGATTCCAGAGTGACTTTTGAAAAGCAGTCGCAAGCACCTCTTGCTCAGATGTTGACCCTGGGTCATCCTTAGGTTCTGTTTCTTGTCTTGGCTTTGTTCTAATGCTGACTTTGGAATCTGATCTTGAGTCTCAAAAGCTTCTGGCCTGAGGTTGAGTGCTTCTAGGGAGGTGTCACTCATTCAGTCAAGGAATGTTAATAATGATAAAGGCAGACAGGAGACAAATGCCATTTAATCAATTCCAGTCTGTTTAGCACCTTCCTTTTCCAGTTCAGGTGCTTTGCAGTCTGCACGCACCAAGGCTGTTTAACTGACTGTAAAAACAGCTATTTCTCTTTCTTTTCACTAGTGGCCTGTAGTGTTGGTCCAAACAGGGAAAATAGAAGGGGAAAATATGAAGTCTTTAGAAATGGCTTTGAGCAGAGTCTCTCTTAGCTCTGCTGTGTTGCTCATGCCTTTGTGTTCAAACTTTTTTCAAGAATGGTGCAGGCAGAGCTGGCCTGCCTTTGGGCAGGGGTGATCTAGGTGATCTGTTCCTTCAACTAGAATTTCTTTGATTGCGATGAAGAAGCACAGGCATCTGGTGAAATGAGACACCTGGGAGGTGAGAGGGTGCCCCAGAAATCCTCTCCATAGCTCTTTTAAGGGTCTGGGATGAAGAAGGAGTCTCCAAGTTGGTAGCAGGCAGTACCAGAGGATACAAGTTGTATCAGTCCATGCAGGATAAGTGGTGGAGACCCAGGATTTCAGGTCACTGTTGCCCTGGACATAATTGTTTTCCCTCTGTTTCCTTTTAGGAGGCTTTTATTGGTTGAATGCAGTGGGAGGATCACACCGGGAAGAAGGGACGGAGGTCCTATTCATGGTTAGTGACCCTTTCATGCTTTCAATCTTTAGAGCTTCCTAAAGGTGGTGAGTTTCTGATGATTAGCCTTGTTTTACAGAGGAGGGAAACTGAGGCACAGAGAAGGTAACAGATTAAACACCACGGCCACTGGCCAGGCTAGGAGCAAGGGGGCCCACAGACGTTTGTGGCTTGGTAGGTGGACTGGCTGTCATACTTTGTTTTTGTATCTGGGACTTGGCTGTCAGACCTCCTGGAGTGGATTTCAGGAAAGCTGACTCTGTTTAGCTGGATTTTCTCCTTGGGAAAGGCAACGCTCGGTATCTCAGCTCTGCTAGAGGCTTGTGTGTTTTGGATCAGATATAAACCAACCTGTTACGGTTAGTTAAAATCTTGATTTTAGCGTCCACCAGTGAGGAAGTCTCAAGGGATAAGAGTGCACAGAGTTAATTGTGCCTGTGAAATCATCTTGTCTCTGGCTAGCAGCAATATTTGTAATGCTTACCTTAAAAATTCCCCTTACTTCCAAGACTTTTAGACATTTAGCAGCGTACTGCAGAGTTGATTTTGACGATTCTTGCATGCCTAAGCACTGCAAGGGGCAAAAATCCGTTTTTGGATTTAGGAAAATGAGATTAGAAACCTGCAGTATTTGGCAGGGATCGTAGGTATGTTGGCTTTTGATTTGGCATGCAATTAGATTAAATTGTATTAAGCTTTTCTCACTGAGGTACTGACAAAGTTCAGCAGGTACAGTTAAATTCTGCCTCCCTGAATTGTCTCACAATTTGAAGTTAGCACATTTTTCTTTCAGTCCCCTCCATAAAGCTTGTTGTCTAGGCAAGACCGGTACTACAAGTACCTGATGTTAGCCGATGTCTGTGTGTGCTAGATCTGCAGAGACTGCTTATAGGAAATCACAATGCTGATGGTCACAGTTAATGCAAACTGTGCGTAGTAAGTTAATTCCTTGCTCTCTTAGAAAACAACTTGGAATTTCCTAGCTGCTGTGTAGGTGTCAGCGTTGTAGCTCTGGCTTGTATTTCTTACAGATGAAACTGGACACGTAGAAGCCACTTGGTGGCTTTATCCACTGAAGCGCAGGCGCTGTTTAAACTTCACCGCTTTCTTCCGTCTGCCAGACGGAGTCTCGCGCTCAGATCCTCTGTCCGCCCCCATCCCATATGTGCAGACCCAGTCCACGTGGAAGCATCGCTTTGGAGGCTCATCCTCGTCTCGTGTGAAGTGTCCCTTTATCTGTGCGGCTTCACTACCCATCTCTTACCATGTGGAGCAGAGTGGGCTGTGTGATACTGCTCTTTTTTTTTAAACTGACGATTCAGATGGATTCTGTGACAGGCAGCAGTTGCCAGGATTTCTTTTTCTTTGCAGCTGAAAGGAGGCCATTAGCTAATTAATGTATTCTTGGTGTTTGTATTGTGGTGCAGATATTTACTGCCTTCCTGCAGTCACCCATCCAGCACTGGAGGCTCAGCTCACCCTTATTTTGAAGTAGTCACAAGGAGTTTCTTATCTGTCTATTAGCTCTTTTCTGGAGAGGAGATACAGAGGCTTTGTGCTGTCAATGAAAGGCTTTTTTTTTTTTTTTTTCCCTTAAGATTTGCCCCCCTTGTTGAGTTTGTCTTGTCTGAACTGCAGCAGTCAAAGCAGCCAGGCAGAGGGCTGCCCAAGAGCAATTACAGCGATTGCTGGCAGCTGGCAGACCCTTTGCTGGGAGACTGGGCTCGGGGCATGCATCTGCCTAGTAAAAGCTGATAGAAAATGCTTGTCTGGAAGTGGTCTGGTTTTCAGTGGATTACCAGAAGGGAGACTCTCCTCCTTGATATCTTAACGTTCGGCAAAACCTATTTGTGGCACTGTCTTAGAGGGAACAATTGCTAGTCTTCGAGCATCTCCCCTGTCAGATACCGGCTGTCTTTGATCACCCAGCTGTGTGGGAGCTTTTCCTCTAACTTGCCTAAAGCGTTTGAAGTTTTCTTCAAATGATGTATATATTCTTTTTATTTCTTATTTAGAATTGGGATAGAAAAATTCTGACCCTCTGTCTCTTGGGTTTGCCTGTGGGTCACATCTCCCCTTTTCTCCATCTCATTTCAGAGTTTGCTAATGGCAAGATGTGATTTAGCCAAGTCTTAGTCGATCAAATTTCCAAAAGATGGCACATCTCTCCGTGTTGGCGGCCAAACCCACCTTCTCCGCTCTTCTCTGTGCCAGATGCTCTCTTGACCCATCCATTCGAGCCAGCAGCATTTAATCCCCTCCTTTTTCTTTCCAAGTTTTCTGATCACAGCCACAACAGTGAGAAGAATCCTCAAACTGTTTTGAGAAGATGCCAGCGTGAAGATGACTTCTGTAGATCTGTCCAGCTCTTTTGTGACTAAGATTAACAGGGCGTCTGAAAAGCTGAACGTCACTTAGTGACGCTGGTAGGCAACAGAGTGTTTCCTTTGGGGCCGCTGAGAATATTTTGACCACATCACCTTATCTCCTGAGGCTCCCTAAAGCCTCTCTTTGTGAGTGTGCCCCTCTTGAGTTTCCTCATAAACCAAATGACTCAAGGTGTTCATTTGCAACGGAAAAAACTTTACAGTTGCCTTGGTATGCTCTGTGCATGGTCTTGGTGGAGTTTCTAAACTTCTTCATGCAGATACTGATCTTAGCCCAGAGGGAAAAACAAAAACTTCCTGCCTGTTTGTCCAGTGCTGTAATTTGGGCTGAATTGGCAGAAGCCTGTTAGGGCAGAGAAGATGTGACAATACCTGTCAGCAATCCTGAGGAAGAGTGGCCGGGGCTTCCTCACTCCTCAGTTCTGGGCCTTGGAACAGGACTGTTCTAGTGTTTGTCTTCACCTGTTGGAGGCTTGTAAAACGTATCTTTCATTCTCCCTCTTCCCCCCTGTGTGCCTGGCTCATTTCCAGCTACTTCTGAAATAATCTTTGGGTGCTCCCTACTGGAGTAACAGGTCTTCCCTTCTCCACCTTCGTTTATTGCAATACTGTTTCGTGCTCTGTACAATCTCCCAACAGCTCCATGCTTGCCCTGGTCATTGAAGAGGGTTGTTTCTCTCTTTCCTACTGTTGGTTTGACACTTTTTTTGTGAGCATCCACTGCATTTGGTTCAGTTCCTGTATAGGTACCTCAGGGCTGACTGTAGCGTGGGTTTTTCCCATTGCTGATTCTCCTCCTTCCCCAGTCCTGGGATTTTACTTGAGAAAATCAGGGTCAAGGGGTCCATCTTCCCTAGCTTGCCTCTACTTGAAAGCGTTCTTGAACTGTTCTGCTGGGGTAAGGAAAGCTCAAGTCTGTAGTGAGAGGGAACCCTGAGAGAAAAGCCCTGGGAAAAAGCCTGCCAGTGTGTTGAACCTGCCACCAGCCTGAAGAGGAGTTTCGTGGTGTTCCCTGATTTACACCAGGGTGATTGTTTCAGAGCTGCTGGGATGCTGTTAAGATTATTACATACTCGGTGCTATCTACTTTTATGCTAAGCTAGATCCTCAAAAGACAAGAGGCTTTAATCTGCAGGAAGCTATAATGGACTGAGTTCACCTTTCCAGTCTCTCCTTGAACATAACTCTCAGCCTGCAGAAGCTTTTTGAGGCAGCCCAGTGGTTGCTGAGCTTTTCTCTGCTGTGAGTCACTCAAATAAATCAGATTTGTTCTCACTGGTTTATTTGTGGTTTTGACTCTTTGCTTGGCAGGTATTTTTTTTGGGATGGGTTTTTAGGTTCTGCTTGGTCCTTCTTTTGATTGCCTGGAGCTCCTCAAAGCGCGAGTCTGTAGAGCCCTTTTTAAAATGGCCAGTACTGAGAAGAAAATATTGGACTTCCATTTTGCATTAATTCTGCAAACGTGTCTGAGGACATTTTAGGTAAACTGACATTGAGCATATTGGACGTTGGCTAGTTTTCCTTATTCCTCTAAGTAAGCTTTTTTGTTCTCTCATTCCTACAGGCAATACTTAAAACAGGAAAGTCTTGACAAGAAAAGGAAAGAATTCGACACTAATGGCTGGTCCTTGCTGAGTAAGAAGAGTCAGGTAAGTTTGTGCAGTCAGGAGTCTGGAAGGAAGGCTCTGTCTTGGTCCTTGCTTTTGATTTGGGCTGGGATAAACTCTTCCTGGGTTGTTTTATTGGTGGTGACATATTCTCACAGTAACTATGGAGGGTGAACAAGTCCCTGATCCTCAGTGGCCGAATGCTTTGCTGCAAATCCCCATCCGTCTATCCATGGTAGTAGTAGCGAAGCTTTCATCAGCTGCAGTGCCACCTCTGTTCCTGCCACGCAGAGCTTGCCTGCTCTATTGGCCTCCTCTTACCCGTGCCGACCTTCACCCATCCATCCTGACCTGCTTCCTTAGGACCTGTCGGATTTCTTGGACAGAGCTCCTTGACTTGGAACTCTTCCTCCTTTGGGATTAGTGTGGGGATTGGCTCCTCTAAAAATGACACTTGGGTTTGTGTCGTTTTGGTGCAGGAGATCCCGCAGCAGATGAACGGCAGCGACTGCGGGATGTTTGCCTGCAAATACGCTGACTGCATTACCAAAGACAAGCCCATCAACTTCACGCAGGTAGGCCTGGCCACCACCCCGGCATGCTCTGCTGCTCCCTGTGCTCAGGGGAGAGACAGAAGTGGGTGACACTTACTTGTGTATATTCTCATTTTAGTATTTTTCCCTTTACTTTCTTTCTGTTTGGTTAAAAATGCCTCCCTGCCCGTGTGCCTGGTCATATCAGTGCTACTTTGAGAAGAGCTGGCACAAGGTGCTATTTCGAATGTAGACTGTCAGCTGAAGTCCAGTGGCAGGGTTTTTTTCCCCCACTGGCTGTATAAAATTGTCCTGAAGAAACATCTGCAGGTCCTCTATTATACCCAAACACGCGACCAGTATGGTTGGCCATAGCTCACAAAACTATAGTCTTTCATACATATGGCACCAGTAATACTGGTAATAAAAGTGGAGCATTGCAGCCCAAGTCCCAAGGCAATGTCAGTGTTGCTTAAGATTATTAGCCTCCATGGAACATCCTTTGTGTGAGTGTTTTGGTTGCTAGAGAATGTCGTCACAGCTATGTTACTACCTACATCTCATCTTATTTGCTGCTCTGCTTTAAATAATCTGAAAGCAAATTCCCCATGAAAGGCACCATTTATTAAAAATATATGTATGCACACACACACTCGGGGAAGTGACTGGTCAGTGCATGGTCCAACATCAAAAGACGTGCTGATATACGTTCTTTCTTCTCTCTGTCTGTCTGTCTCTCCTTTTCCCACCCAAAGCAACACATGCCCTATTTCCGAAAGCGGATGGCCTGGGAAATCCTTCACCGCAAGCTGTTATGATGGTGGTGATGATGATGATGATGTGCCGAAAGCTGGTTCCTTGAGAGATTGTATCAGAAGTGCCCAGATTTGCCCTGCTCAGCAGTCAGAGCTGTGGCAGGCATGGACCCGCACGGGGGTTCAGTCAAAGAAACCGCAAATGAACTCTGTATGATATTTTTGATAAAACATCATTCATGGACCAATGCGCGACGGAAATGTTCAGAAGCACACTTGCCTTTCTTTTTTTTTTTTTTTATTATTTCAAAACCTATTTTTACAAGCAATTTCAGGTGCTGAGACTCCAGGTGGGGGGCTGCTTTGGACTTCCGAGGAACTCTTGTTTTTCTGCTTTTTTCAGCTCTTGCTGTCAGCATCGCTGAGCTGATGATGTGACTCTTTGCGCGGGTGGCCTGGATTTCAGGGGAAGGGAAGGCACTTAACCGGTTTTGGATGCTCTGAGCACTGGAAGAACTGTGCTCCGTACCAAGGGGGCTTGTAAGTTGGGTGGGGGAAGACTAAAGTTTATTTGGGGATGGATGTAGGGAGAGTTTGC
Organism: Rhea pennata; assembly: GCF_028389875.1. Lineage (NCBI taxonomy): Eukaryota > Metazoa > Chordata > Aves > Rheiformes > Rheidae > Rhea > Rhea pennata. Next base: position 3,123,089 of record NC_084691.1, on the reverse strand, counting down.
CCTTAGAGGTAGCCCTGTTTTTAAAAAAAACAAAACAAAACAACCAACCAAACGGAAAACCATCGTGTAGCAAGCAGCTGCTCTTGGATTGCCACAAGGTGGTTGGGCTGGCAGTTGTGTGGTAGGAACAGGAAAGAAGGAAGCAAACCCTTTTCAGAAATGGCCAGGAAAAGTGATTCTGATGAGCAACGTTGGCTTTTTGATGTGACCTCTACAGTTGCCTCCCATCTTATCTCCCCTCTGTCCCCAAGCCAGCATTTTTTCTGTTACCTATCACAAACTCTACCTGCTGTCACCTATCCTGAGATTATAACCTACTTGTTGCTTGTGCTGTCAGTACTTAGGACAGCTGCGGTGTGGCTTAGACGTGGCTGTGGGCTTTCCCTGAAGAGCCATCGTGAGGCCAGGAGGCAGGTAGGGTGTCCCACAGGCCTGTTAAGCAGGACCTGGGTGACCCGTGAAGGTAACTTGTTTGCGCTGGATACCGTTTCTGCAGAGTCACTTTTCTGCCCGAGGAATTCGTCTCCCAGTTCTTAGCATCAAGTGTTTACAGAATTCAGGTACAAATTTGACTTGTTGTAGCGTAGAATCAATGCATCAATTCGTTGTTTTGTATATATTTTCAAATGTTTTCTAGAGTTGACAAAGAACAAAGTTTTGAGTGTGCATTTTTCTGCCCGTGCTTTATCTCCTAGTAAGAGATGAGGCTGTGGATTCTTTCCACCTTGGTCCTGGTGCAGCTGACCCCAGCTGAGCAGAACGAATATAAATCGTTCCATGTCATCCCCTCTCTCCATGATATTTTGCACATGTTTTGCCTGGGGGTGAATGCTGACATGAGGTCAAAGGTGGCACTGAATCCAGGCATCGTATTCGAGTTCAGAAGTGCTTCCAAAGGTATCTCTAGGTATGTTCAGCGTGTGACTCCCGGAAGCCTTGAGGACTAGCGACCTGGGTCTCGTTCAGTGAGTGGGGGAAAAGTAAAATGCTCAGAAGCACTTAAAAACCTTCCAGAAGTGGGATTTTGGGGGCCCCCGGGATGCCTCGATGCTTTTGAGCATTTTACCTTGAGCACCTAATTCCTTTAGGCTCTCTGGTCAGTCTTGGATGAAGCTTTGCTGATGCTTTCAGCTGTTTTAATTTATTCTCAAATGAGGTTTGGGAGGAAGTGGTGAGTGTTTGACAAGCTTTCCAAGCTGCTGAACCTGGTTCTTTTCTCTAGTGTACATAATCTTTTTAAGTATAAGTAAAAATTAAATAATGTCCACTTTTGTATTTTTGTCTCCAGATAGGGAGTAATATTTTATACATTTTCTGTACCTGTAAGCAGTAGTTTTGTACAAGATTTCTGCCTTTGCCCCTCGCTCCCACCAAGTTGTGTTCTTTGTAGGCTGGTTTGTATCCCTCCCTCCCTCCCTCTCCTGTCTGTTTGTTTTATACCGAGCTGATTTATTACCTTTTTCTATCTTTTACTGCAAGTAAAGATCTAAGGGAAAAAAAAAAAGTAAACTGTATCTTTTCTTTTTTGTAATGATTCGCTGTTAAATAAAATTAGCTGTAAAACTGTATCCCTGCTAGCACCGGGAGCAGGAGTGTCTTTGTTAGCGAACAGTGCTCGCTTATGGAAGGCTAGTTTACATAATTCACCCTCTCCTTAAAATAAATCACTCCCAGCAGGCTTAGGCTGTCGGAATAGAGGCATTTTAGTGCTCATGTTTCCCACCTAAAAGAATTTGATAGAGGGAGGAAAAAGCCAGTTTTCTCTTCCTAAAACCGCTGCAAGCCGGAGCTAAAAGGCTTTTAGACTCGTGCGTTATCACCTCTTCGTCTCGCTGCTTCCTTGAGCCGGAGCGTGGGTTGTGAGCTGGGAATCGGGGTCCTGATTTTTGATTCCTGGGCCATTCCAGTAATATAGTGGTTCAGGGCTTGCTTACTTCCCCCCCTCCCCTTTCTCCAGGCAGGACCCGGTATCAGTCGGAGCTTTCAGGCACCACCGAAACACTCGGAACAGTAGTTCTGGTCTGAAAGAGCCTCTTACAATGTCCCGGTAACAAAATCAACAAGTCCGTTGTTTTCGTTGGCTCCCTAGTTCCGAAAAGCCGTGGAGAAAATCGCCGTTGTCAAAGGCGGCTTGTGCCCCGCGTACGCCGGTAACCTAAAGACGCTTGTACACACCTCCCTAGACACACGGCTCCCATCCCTCTGCGGCCACGAAAAATGCATTCAGCATTTATTCGTGCCCTTCTTTCTGGCTTATTAATAGAATAAATCATGTAGCCCAGCCTGCCTGCCCATCCCAGTCTGGGGATTTTCAGGTCATATTGACTTTTTCCTCCTTCCTGTATCCTTATTCCTAGACATGAGCAAGATTTTTTTTTTTTGTGCCTAATGTTTCCAAAGGGCCAGTTATTAGCATCTCTAACATTCCTCGCAAACATGCACGCACACGTGGCTTCTGTAAATACCCATTTCGCTGTCTCCCACCCAAAGGCTCAATGCTCCATTCATCTCTTGCTTGCAAGCTATGCCTGGAAGTCGGGAATTATCCGCCCTGTTTTACGCGTGTTAACTGGGTTTACGGCGTGAGCGTCTTCACCAGCGTTGGCGGCCTTGATTCGTGTCTTGCCAGGCCTCGATCCCCCGGGAGGGGCGTCTGGTGCAGCGTCTTGGTGCAGCGTCTTGCTCCAGGAGCTTTTCTTTGAGCTCAGACCGGAGCTGGTGCCGGTCCGGAGCTGCTGGCTGAGTTGGCGGAGGGCTCACGGCAGGGTGGGGAAAGGCAGCGCTGCAGAGACGGGCGCGAGGAGCCCGGATGAGGGGGTTGCAGCTTGGTGCCACCCTGGAGGAACTCGTTGGGGTTAACTGGTGGGAGAGCAAAGCTGAGGGTGCAGGTCCTGGCCCGTCCCGCTCGCGTGGATTTCGAGCACCTTTTGCCTGGAGATTCTCGTATGTGAAACGTCTTTAGCCAAGGTGCTGGACCTCAGCATCGTGGCGGGGCGACTCGGAGCCCTTCTGAGCCCTGTCCGTGCCCGGGGAGCTTCTCCCTGGAGGAGCCGGCTCAGCCCCTCTGCCCGGCCCTGCAGGGTTTGGTACGCGAGCGCGGCTCGGCCTTGCAGGTTGGAGAGCCGACGCTTCTCCAGGCGGTTGGAGAGCGTGCGATCTTTGCGATATCCCGTGCTAAGCGATGCTCCGTGCCAAATTGCCCCCTTGCTTGCAGCCCCCGGCGGTGGTTTGCACTGACCGGGCTCCCTCGGGGCTGAAACCAGCAGTTGGGATGTCTTAAACCCTCCTGTCCTTTCCTGACCACCTGCAGGCACCAGCTAGTGACGCCGGCCCTGCCGGCGCGGGGACCGTGACGTTCCTTTGCAAACGCGCTGGATAAAACCTTTGCAGGTTACCGCTTAGGAGAACCAGTTTTGTTTGCTTTGTCCAGCGCGCGGAAACGAGATGTTCCTTTTTGCACCAAAGCGCCCAGGGATCTTTCTCCATCTTTTCCTCCCGTTCTAGGCTCGTTCTTGGTTTGTAAGGGGGGGGGGGAGTGCGGAAAAAGCGTGTGCTGAAAGCCCTCGACTCTCCCTTTGGAGCTGCCCCCCTCTGCGGCTGGGCTTGGCAGGACCTCCCCGTCCCCGGAGAGCCGCGCGTTCCCTGGAACGGCCCTTGGAGCTTCTTCATCCTTCGCGTTGGCTCTGCTGGTTTCCAGGGCAGGTTCCAGCTTTGCCACCTGTCTCCTGCTAACTCCAGGCGGCTCCAAATATTGACCTGGACCAGGTATGCTCAAACAGAGGGAAAGCAGGTTGCCAAGAGGCGGTTCGGGTCATCGGCTCAACAAAACGGTGCCTTGACGGAGGACTTGGCCACCCGCGCCCGCGGCCAGATGTGGGGCTGGAGGGTGGGCAGCACCGCTGACCTTCTGGCTTCCTTCTCGATTTACTGAGTAAACAGATCATCCTTGGCTCTCTGTGGAGCGAGGACAGGCCTGGGCCTTCTCTTGGGCCGTTGGGCCACGTTCTTCCCATGCTTCCCAGTCTAATCACTGTCGCTCTGCTCTGGATTTGGTTGAACGAGCTTCTCTTGATGGACAGTTGGTGTCTCCAAAGCAGGGTTCCTCCCCGCTCCCAGCTAGCCCGCCGATGATGGTGAAGATCTGACTTTCAAAGAGCTAGCGTGAGGTCAGGCTCGTCTTCGTGACTTTTTTTAGCCCAGGTTAGCTCATGGGTGGCAGAGGATGGGCCTTTCACCTTCTGAAGCGTCCCCCAACAGCAAGTTTGGGGTCTTCTGACCGTCAGGCACCCAGCAGCCCCTTGAGCAAAGGACGGAGCGGTGGCAAGGACCAGACCTGAGGTCCCCGGTACGGAGAGATCGATCCTTCACGGGGACGTTGTTCCCGTGGTGCAGTCGCCCACCCAAAAGTGATGTCTGTGCTGGGTCGGATCCATCCGTGTCCGTATCCGCGGCTAAGGGGCCTGGAGCCTCGGCACCTGCTCCCGTGATGCAGCTCGACCGGGCTCCGAGGAATCTCCTGCTCTTCTCTGGCCTCCTACCTCCACGGATGGGGAGCGGAGGCGACGCGTTCGCCCGAAACTCTGCAAGGAAGCCAACGGCGAAGCAAGGACCTCGCGGAGCTCGTCCTGGACCCGCCTGCCCTCTCCCACCCGCCGGCCCGCCGCGGTGGCCCCGAGGGACGCCGGAGCGGCCGCCGTGGAGACGCGGCGAGGTGGCACCGCGCAACCCGCCCTGGCCGCGAGCTGCCTCCTCCCGGGGCCGCGCGGTAGCGGCTCCGAACGGCCGGAAAAGCCGCCCGCAGCCTCCAAAGCCTTTTGCTTATCAACCGCTTTCCAAAAGCGACTTCCCTTCCCTTTGCTTTTCTCGCCCGACCAAGCGCCAGCGCCGCCGATGGACGCGCAAAATTAATAAGACCTGCTGGTGGGGAGGGGAAAAAAAAAAAAAAAAAGCTCGTCCGGGACAAAAATGCCCTTTGTAGGCTGCAGCGAGCCGCTGCGTGTTGCGATTGGCATCCGTATTGTTGGGTAAACTCCGGCGAGAACATCGGCCTCGCCGTGTTTTTTTTCCAGTTGCTCCGGCTAAATAATTAGTCGCGTTCCTACAAAGCAGCATCCCAGATTTACGGCGCGCGCGGACACAGCCGGCCTTGTGCTGGGGCCGCCGGGCGCGGGCCGGGGGGGGCGGAGAGCGCTGCCCCCCCCATTTTATTTTTCCTTTTTTTCCCTCCTCTTAGCAAAAAAAAAATAAAAAAAATAAAAAATAAATAAAAATAAAGGAGTTTTTCCTCCTGTTCTGTCCTCTGCAGGGGGTAAGAGCCCCCCCCACCCCGAGGAGAGCGGACGGACGGACGGACGGACGCTGGCGCCACGTGTCGCTTCGCCTGGCTCCTCGTCCCCGTCGCCGCGTGGCTCCTGGCGGGTGGCAGAGGGGTGGCCGGGGCGGGGGGGGGGGTGAGTGTCCCCGGCCTCCACCTCCCCTCTGCGGTGTGTCCCCCCCCCCCCCCAGCCCCACCGCCGAGGCCGAAGGCTCCGGGCAGCCCCGCGGGCGCTCCCGGCGCAGCCCGGTCTCCGTTCGAGCCGCGGGACCCTCGGGCCGGGCCCCGCACGCGCTGCAAGAAACGCTGATTCTTTCTTTCTTTTTTTTTTTTTTTTTTTCCTTTTTTCCTCCTCTTCTTTCCCCCCCCCCCCCCGGCTTTCTCGGCATCCTCCGGCCGCCGGCACAGAGGGCGGCTTTGTGCAGCCCCGCGCGGGGCCGGACCTGGCTCGCCGCCACCCCAAATAGGTGGCCGCGGGGAAGCGTCGCTGCAAGGGGGCGGCCGGCCTGGGGGGGGGGGGGGGACACACGGACAGACGGATGGACGCACACGCGGGAGGGCTCGGTTACTCCCTGCGTTCGAGGAGCAGGGGTGGAAATAACAATAATAATAAAAATAAGCCCCCGCCGCTCGGTTTTTAAGAGGGGGGGAGAGTGCCGGCGGCTCCCGTTCCCGCGGCGGCTCCCGTTCCCGCAGCGTCCCCATTCCCGCTGGGTCTCCCGTTCCCACTGAGTCTCCCATTCCCACTGGATCCCCATTCCCACTGGGTCTCCCATTCCCAGGGTGGTTCCCATTCCCCCTGGGTCTCCCGTTCCTGCTGGGTCTCCCATTCCCAGGGTGGTTCCCATTCCCACAGCGGTTCCCATTCCCCCTGAGTCTCCCATTCCCACGGCAGTTCCCATTCCCACAGTGGTTCCCATTCCCCCTGGGTCTCCCGTTCCCCCTGGGTCTCCCATTCCCAGGGTGGTTCCCATTCCCGCTGGGTCCCCATTCCCCCTGGGTCCCCATCCCCCCCGGGTCTCCCGTTCCCACTGGGTCTCCCATTCCCAGGTTGGTTCCCATTCCCGCTGGGTCTCCCGTTCCCACTGAGTCTCCCATTCCCACAGCGGTTCCCATTCCCACTGGATCCCCATTCCCACTGGGTCTCCCATTCCCAGGGTGGTTCCCATTCCCACAGCAGTTCCCATTCCCCCTGAGTCTCCCGTTCCCCCTGAGTCTCCCATTCCCACGGCAGTTCCCATTCCCCCAGGTCCCCATCCCCCCCGGGTCTCCCGTTCCCCCTGAGTCTCCCATTCCCACGGTGATTCCCATTCCTACAGCGGTTCCCATTCCCACAGTGGTTCCCATTCCCCCTGGGTCTCCCGTTCCCCCTGGGTCTCCCATTCCCAGGGTGGTTCCCATTCCCACAGCGGTTCCCATTCCGCCCAGGTCTCCCGTTCCCACAGCAGCTCCCATTCCCACGGTAACCCCCATTCCCGCAGGGATCCCCATTCCCACCGGGTCTCCTGTTCCCGCGGCGGCCTCGTCCCCGGGAGCCGCCGGCGCCACGTGCCGGGCTCTCCGCCTCCCCCCGGGCCCGGAGCGCTGCGGATTTGGGAAACGGCGGCGGGACGGGACGGGACGGGATGGGACAGGATGGGACGATGTGTCAGGATTAAACGGGGGGCGGGGGGGGAGGACGCGGCGGTTCCCGCCGCGGGAAGGGGCTTCTCCCGCGCGCCGGCCTCCTTCCAGCCCTCATTAATTTGGGATAATCGGCGCTCTCATTAGCGGGCAGCGCTGGCTGCCAGGGCCCGGCCGGCCCCGCTGGCCCCGGCGCCCGCCGCTCGGCCCTCCCGGCGCTCCGGCTCTGGTTATTTTGCCTTTTCCCCCCCACCCCTTTTCCTCCTCTTTTTTTTTTTTTTTTTTTTTTTTATTTAATTTTCTTTTTTTCTTTCTCCATTTCTAATAACCGTTTCGGAGTCGTGTCCCGCACCGCGGGGCTGGCTCGGGCCGGGCAGCGGGACGAGGCCCCCGAGCCGGTGGATTCCCTGATGTCTAATAAGACGGTTGCACCCACCACCCCCCCCGGTGTCTCCCTTTGGGGGAAGATTCCCCGTTTCGGAGTGGTGGGGGTTTGTTTTATTTCATTTTATTTTTTTGCCACGCCAGCAGCCTCCGGAAAAACCGGGGGAAAAAAACCGTGTCGCGTTTCCCCCCTCTCCGATTCCCGCGTCTGCTTCCCGGCAGCGCCCGGCTCAATGGAGCCCTTTGTCCGGCGTCACCTTCCCGGGGACTCGCCGGCCCGTCGGCCCCTCCGAGGAGGAGGAGGAGGAGGAGGAAGAGGCCGCGGGAATTCGGCCTTGCCGGGGCTTGTCGTCGCCCCGCAGTTATTTGACATCATCTCGCAAAAATGCCAGCGGCTTCCCCGGGCCCCTTCCCACCTCGCGGCCGCTCCGGGAGGAGCCGGGACCTTGCGGCGGCCGGGCCCGAAACGCGGGGAAAAGTGGCAAAAAGAAGAAAAAAAAAAGAAAAAAAAAAAAGAAAAAGAAAACGGGAAAAGCCACCCCCCCCAAAAAAAAAAATAAAATAAAATAAATAAAATCCCTTTAGCTCCTCGCAGCCGACGGACTCGGCTCCCTGCCGCCGGGGCCGCGTCCACGCGGGAGCGGCGCCGGACAAAGCGCCTTTCTGCCGGCCCTTTCCCGCGCCGCCCGGCCGAGCCAGGGGAAATATTTGGGGGAAGGTCTGAGGTTAATCGGAGCTGCCAGGTTCGAGGCTCCAGGGAGAAACCCAGCTCGGAGTTATTTTTTTTTTTTTTTTAAAAAAAAACCTCTGAAAAAAACTCTTATTAAAGAGAAATTTGCCGGGTTTCGGAGCCGAGGCCGATGGCTATTTTTGCCCGGGACCGCGGGTATTTTGGGAGGCGAAGGGCAGCGCGGCCCCCCCCCGGAGCCGGCAGCTTCGCGGCGCTGGGCAAGCGCCGAATGGGGCAAAGAAACAAGCCCGAAACGGAGGCCGGAGGCAAAAGGGCCCCTCGGCCCCCCCCCTACCCCATGGTGCTTTTCTCCATCCCAAATTTATTTATTTATTTTTCCTCCAAAATTCTTTGTTTTCAAAGCGAAAACTTGGGGGGGGGGGAGGTAAAAACACAATCGTTTTGCTTGGAATTAAAGGCAAAATGAGGGTTCTTTTGGTGGGGGGAGGCTGGAAAGCTGCAGCTTGGCGTTGGCCACCGGAGCTGGGGACAGTTCCCCCCACTGGTGGCACCAACGTGGGGCCAGTGGCGTCATCTCGGGGACGTTCACGCCAGTAGTGGCAGCAGGGTGGGGATAGTTGCCCTGGCTGGTGGCACCCAGGTGGGGACCTTCACTCTGGGTAGCAACACCCAGGCAGAGACCATCTCCTGGCTGGTGGTATCAAGCTGGGGAACTTGGCATCCGGGTGGGAACATCAACCTGGAGACACTCACCCCAGCTGGTGGCATCGAGGTAGAGACATACCCCCGGCTGGTGGTATCAAGGTGGGGACAGCGGCACCATGATGGGGACCATCTCCTAGCTGCTGACAGTGGCATCAAGATGGGGACCATATGGCTGGTGGTATCAAGGTGGGGACAGTGGCATCAAGGTGAGGACCATCTCCTGGCTGGTGGCATCAAGGTGGGGGCGGTGGCATCAAGGTGGGGACAGTGTCATCAAGGTGGGGACCATCTGGCTGGTGGCATCAAGGTGGGGACAGTGGCATCAAATTGGGAACTGTCTCCTGGCTGATGGCATCAAGGTGGGGACAGTGGCATCAAGGTGAGGACCATCTGACTGGTGGCATCAAGGTGGGGATGATCTCCTGGCTGGTGACATCAAGGTGGGGACAGTGGCATCAAGGTGGGGACCATGTTGTGGCTGGTGGCATCAAGACAAGTACAGTGTCATCAAGCTGGGAACTGTCTCCTGGCTGGTGGTGTCAAGGTGGGGACAGTGGCATCAAGGTGAGGACCATCTGACTGGTGGCATCAAGGTGGGGATGATCTCCTGCCTGGTGACATCAAGGTGGGGACAGCGGCACCAAGGTGAGGACCATATCGTGGCTGGTGGCATCAAGATGGGGACAGTTGCATCAAGGCAGGGACCATCTCCTGGCTGGTGGCATCAGGATGGGGGGCAGTGTCATCAAGGTGGGGACCATCCAGCTGGTGGCATCAAGGTGGGGACAGCGGCACCAAGGTGAGGACCATATCGTGGCTGGTCACATCAAGGTGGGGACAGTTGCATCAAGGCAGGGACCATCTCCCGGCTGGTGGCATCAGGATGGGGGACAGTGGCACCGAGGTGAGGACCATCTCCTGGCTGGTGGCACCAAGCTGGGGACCATCTCCTGGCTGGTGGCATCAGGATGGGGGGCAGTGTCGTCAAGGTGGGGACCATCCGGCTGGTGGCATCAAGGTGGGGACAGAAGCACCAAGGTGAGGACCATCTCCTGGCTGGTGGCACCAAGCTGGGGACCATCTCCTGGCTGGTGGCATCAGGATGGGGGGCAGTGTCATCAAGGTGGGGACCATCCGGCTGGTGGCATCAAGGTGGGGACAGAAGCACCAAGGTGAGGACCATCTCCTGGCTGGTGGCACCAAGCTGGGGACCATCTCCTGGCTGGTGGCATCAGGATGGGGGGCAGTGTCATCAAGGTGGGGACCATCCGGCTGGTGGCATCAAGGTGGGGACAGAAGCACCAAGGTGAGGACCATCTCCTGGCTGGTGGCATCAAGCTGGGGACCATCCGGCTGGCGCCATGCGCGGCAGGGGAGGTGTGGGGGGGGCCCCGGCGGCGGGGTGGGGGCGGCGGCCGAGACGGCACCGGGGTGGGCAGAGTTAAGGGCGTCCGCGCGCGCGGGTCCCGGTGCGCCGCCGCCTTGATGTCATTCCTTCCGCTCCCGCCGCGGCGAATTCCAGAGCTGCCTTGGCCCGTCCCGGCGGCAGCGGCGCCGCGGCCGCCGATGGCCTTAGCAGAGCCCCGCGGGCCACCGGGGCGCCCGCTCGGCCCCCGACCGGGGCACGGGGGGGGGGGGGGGGGCCAGGCAGGGGTGGGGGGGTGAATTGGGGGAGAAGTGGAGCAGAGGAGGAGGAGAAGTGGAGCGAAGGAGGAGGAGAAGTGGAGCGGAGGAGAAGACGAGAGTAAATAAGGGGAAAAGGGGAGCAAATACGGGGGGGGAAGCAAATAAGGGGGGGGAAGGATCAAATAAAGGGAAAAGGGACCAAATAAGGGGAGAAATGGAGCAAAGAGGGGGGAAAGAGGGCAAATAAGGGGGGAAAGGGAGCAAATAAGGGAGGGGGGAAAGAGAGCGAATAAGGAGGAAAAGCGGAGTAAATAAGGAGGAAAAGGGAGGAAAAAGGGGGAAGAAAGAGTAAATAAGGGGAGAGAGGAAGAAAATATGGGAGGGAAGAGTAAGGGGAGAAAAGGATCAAATAAGAGGAAAAGGGAGCAAATAAGGGGAGAAACAGGGAGGAAGAGGGTAAATAAGGGGGAGCAGGGAGCAAATAAAGGGAAAAGGGGAGCAAATAAGGGGGAAAGGGAGAAAATAAGGGGGAAAGGGAGAAAATAAGGGGGAAAAGGGAGCAAATAAGGGGGCTGCCGCGATCGAGGAAGGAAACCCGCACCGGTGCGATAAAACCGAGAAGGTGAAGGAAAAGCAAAAAAAGAAAAAAAAAGAAAAAAAGAAAGAACAAGCTATTAAAACCATGCTATTTTTGGAGGGGCACCAGCGTGGGAGGGCTCGTGCCGGCGGCCCCGCGTTACCCCCGCCGGCTGCGCGGCCGGAGCCGACCCGGCTCGCGCCCGGCCTCCGGGGGCCCCTGCGCCCGCCGACGGCTCCGGCCCCCCCCCCCCCTCCCGGTAAAATCCCCGCAGCCCCCCGGCGCTTCCCGCAGATCCAACCTGCCGCCTTAATTCCCGGGCGGGCTCCTGGCCGCAGACTGCAGATCGTGAGTGGGGTCGGGGGGGGGGGACAAAAAGAGGGGGGGTCCCTCAAACCGCGCTGGCCGTGTGTTCCTCCGTCTGCGGCAGAATCTGCCCGTTTCGGCCCTTTTCAGCCCGTTTCAGTGCATGGCAGCCCAGTGCAACCCATTGCAGCCCACTGCAACCCACTGCATCCCACTGCAGCCCACTGCAACTCAGTGCATCCCACTGCAGCCCATTGCAGCTCACTGCAGTCCACTGCATCCCATTGCAGCCCAGTGCAACCCATTACAGCCCACTGCAACCCATTGCATCCCACTGCAACCCACTGCAGCCCATTGCATCCCCACTGCAGCCTAGTGCACCCCACTGCAGCCCAGTGCATCCCCACTGCAGCCCATTGCATCCCACTGCAGCCTAGTGCATCCCCACTGCAGCCTAGTGCACCCCACTGCAGCCCAGTGCACCCCACTGCAGCCCAGTGCATCCCCACTGCAGCCCATTGCATCCCACTGCAGCCTAGTGCACCCCACTGCAGCCCATTGCACCCCACTGCAGCCCAGTGCAACCCACTGCAGCCCAGTGCATCCCCACTGCAGCCTAGTGCACCCCACTGCAGCCCAGTGCAACCCACTGCAGCCCAGTGCACCCCACTGCAGCCCAGTGCAACCCACTGCATCCCAGTGCATCCCAGTGCACCCCACTGCAGCCCAGTGCATCCCAACTGCAGCCTAGTGCACCCCACTGCAGCCCAGTGCATCCCAACTGCAGCCCAGTGCAACCCACTGCAGCCCAGTGCATCCCCACTGCAGCCCAGTGCACCCCACTGCAGCCCAGTGCACCCCACTGCAGCCCAGTGCAACCCACTGCAGCCCAGTGCATCCCCACTGCAGCCCAGTGCATCCCACTGCAGCCCAGTGCACCCCACTGCAGCCCAGTGCATCCCCACTGCAGCCTAGTGCACCCCACTGCAGCCCATTGCACCCCACTGCAGCCCAGTGCAACCCACTGCAGCCCATTGCATCCCACTGCAGCCCAGTGCATCCCCACTGCAGCCCAGTGCACCCCACTGCAGCCCAGTGCAACCCACTGCAGCCCAGTGCATCCCCACTGCAGCCTAGTGCACCCCACTGCAGCCCAGTGCAACCCACTGCAGCCCAGTGCACCCCACTGCAGCCCACTGCAACCCACTGCATCCCAGTGCATCCCAGTGCACCCCACTGCAGCCCAGTGCATCCCAACTGCAGCCTAGTGCACCCCACTGCAGCCCAGTGCATCCCAACTGCAGCCCAGTGCAACCCACTGCAGCCCAGTGCATCCCCACTGCAGCCTAGTGCATCCCCACTGCAGCCCAGTGCAACCCACTGCAGCCCAGTGCATCCCCACTGCAGCCCATTGCATCCCACTGCAGCCCATTGCATCCCACTGCAGCCTAGTGCACCCCACTGCAGCCCACTGCATCCCACTGCAGCCTAGTGCACCCCACTGCAGCCCATTGCACCCCACTGCAGCCCAGTGCAACCCACTGCAGCCCAGTGCATCCCACTGCAGCCCAGTGCATCCCCACTGCAGCCCAGTGCAACCCACTGCAGCCCATTGCATCCCACTGCAGCCCAGTGCATCCCCACTGCAGCCCAGTGCACCCCACTGCAGCCCAGTGCAAGCTATTGCAGCCCATTGCAGCCCTTTTCAGCACATTGCAACCTGTTGCAACCCACTACAGCCCATTTCGGCCTCTTGCAACCCCTTGCAGCCCATTCTAGCCCATTGCAACCCCTTGCAGCCTTCTCAGCCCACTGCAACCTGTTGCAGCCCATTGCAGCCCCTTACAACCCATTGCAGCCCACTGCAACCCACTGCAGAGCTTTGCAACCTGTTGCAGCTCGTTTCGGCCTCCTGCAGCCCATTGCAACCTGTTGCAACCTGTTGCAGCCCGCTGCAACCCATTCCAGCCCAGTTCGGCCCAGTTTGGCAGCTCCGCCAGGCTCCAGCTGCAGCAGCGGCGGGCGACGCGGGGAGGAAGGCGGCCGCGGCCCAAAACCCACGTGGAAAACACCGATCCGGAGGAAATCGGGTTTCCGACGCTCCCTCGCGTGGCTTTAGCGCTCCGGCAGCCACAGCCGCTGCGTTTCCCTCGTGCCTCCCCCCCCCCCCCAAAAAAAGGGGCTGCCTGACCCCGTCGGGGCCTCCGGGCTTCGCTCGTCCCCGGCGGATCCAGCGCGGCCGCGGGGCGCCGGAGCCGCCGGGGGCCGGCGGGTTAACGGGACGAGCCGGCGGAGAGGAGCGTTGTTGATTCCCGGCGCCGGTTTTCCACTGGAAAGCGCCGGCGGGAGCCAGCTCCTGGCCGCTGCGCGGAGCCGCCGGCTGCCAAGGGCCGGGCGCCGGCTCCTCCGCCTGCCGCCGGCTTCCCCCGGCGCCCGGGGAAACTGAGGCACGGCGGCGACCCGCGGTTTTAATAATAATAATAATTAATAATAATAAATGAGCGGTGCTGTGCGACGGGGGCCGGAGCCGCGGCGTTTTCGGCCAAGTTTTCGGGCGGCACTCGGGTTCGTGCGGCGCCGGCTGCCGGGGAGGATTTTGGGGGAGGCAGCGGCGGTGCACGTGGAGCTCAGCGCCTCGCCGGAGCCGCGGGAGGAGGCGGCGGCCGGACGAGCCGCAGCTGCACCCCGGTCCCAGCTTCCCCCAAGCCGGTCGGCTCCGGGCCCGTCCTCGCTCGGATCCAGCCCTCCTCGGCCTCAGCCTTCCCTCGTCCCGTCTTTACCCAGCTCCATCCTTCCTCGGTCCATCCTTCCTTGGTCTCATCCTTCCTCAGCTCCATCCTTCCTCAGCTCCATCCTTCCTTGGTCCCATCCTTCCTCAGCTCCATCCTTCCTCAGCTCCATCCTTCCTTGGTCTCATCCTTCCTCAGCTCCATCCTTCCTCAGTCCATCCTTCCTTGGTCTCATCCTTCCTCAGCTCCATCCTTCCTCAGCTCCATCCTTCCTTGGTCTCATCCTTCCTCAGCTCCATCCTTCCTCAGCTCCATCCTTCCTTGGTCCCATCCTTCCTTGGTCTCATCCTTCCTCTGCTCCATCCTTCCTCAGCTCCATCCTTCCTTGGTCTCATCCTTCCTTGGTCTCATCCTTCCTCTGCTCCATCCTTCCTCAGCTCCATCCTTCCTTGGTCCCATCCTTCCTTGGTCTCATCCTTCCTCTGCTCCATCCTTCCTCAGCTCCATCCTTCCTTGGTCCCATCCTTCCTTGGTCTCATCCTTCCTCAGCTCCATCCTTCCTCAGCTCCATCCTTCCTTGGTCCCATCCTTCCTTGGTCTCATCCTTCCTCTGCTCCATCCTTCCTCAGCTCCATCCTTCCTTGGTCCCATCCTTCCTTGGTCTCATCCTTCCTCGGCTCCATCCTTCCTCAGCTCCATCCTTCCTTGGTCTCATCCTTCCTCTGCTCCATCCTTCCTCAGCTCCATCCTTCCTCAGCTCCATCCTTCCTTGGTCCCATCCTTCCTCAGCTCCATCTTTCCTTGGTCCCATCCTTCCTTGGTCTCATCCTTCCTCTGCTCCATCCTTCATTGGTCCCATCCTTCCTCAGCTCCATCCTTCCTCGGCTCCAGCCTTCCTCAGCTCCATCCTTCCTTGGTCTCATCCTTCCTCGGCTCCATCCTTCCTCAGCTCCATCCTTCCTTGGTCCCATCCTTCCTCAGCTCCATCCTTCCTTGGTCTCATCCTTCCTCGGCTCCATCCTTCCTCAGCTCCATCCTTCCTTGGTCCCATCCTTCCTCAGCTCCATCCTTCCTTGGTCTCATCCTTCCTCGGCTCCATCCTTCCTCAGCTCCATCCTTCTTCAGCTCCAGCCTTCCTCAGCTCCATCCTTCCCCAGCTTCTATCCTTCTTTGGTCCCATCCTTCCTCAGCTCCATCCTTCCTCAGTCCATCCTTCCTTGGTCTCATCCTTCCTCAGCTCCATCCTTCCTCAGCTCCATCCTTCCTCAGCTCCATCCTTCTTTGGTTCCATCCTTCCTCATCTCCATCCTTCCCCAGCTCCATCTTTCCTTGTTCCCATTCTTCCCCAGCTCCATCCTTCCCCAGCTCCATCCTACTCCAGTCCCATCCCTCCCAGTTCCATCCCTCCCCAGTCCCATCCTTTTCTGGCTCCATCCTCTCCCAGCCTCGTTCTTCCTTGGCAACATCCCGCCCGGCTCCCGGGACGAGCGGAGCAGAGCGGAGCGGAGCGTCCGGCCTTTCCGGCGCCGCTGCCCACGCCGCTTCCCCGGCGGGCCGGGGGGACCAGCCCGGTGCCGGAACAGAGGCGCCTTGTTGCACGGGCGCCTCCGGGGACCCCGCGAGGCTTCGGAGCCGCCCCCACCCCCGAAAATCCTTTTTTTATTGTTGTTTTTTTTTCATGTCACTTTTGCAAAACCCTAAATGCAAAACTGCGCCCCTCCTGCCTCCGAAAAAATAACTAAAAAATCACATTTATTTGTCGGGGGGAAGAGGGGGGGCGATGCCCTCCGCCCGCCGGCACCACGGGCACAAACTCGGGCTGCCGGGACGGCGCAAAGCCGGGAGCGAGCGGCGTCGGCGCCAGGAATTTGCTCCCGGAGCCGCCGAGCTACTTTTAAAGGCCGGGGCAGGCCCCGTCCATCACCTGACAGCACCCAGCACCCTCCCCGCCTGCAGCACCTCCGGGGGGGGGGGGTGCGACTCCGGCCAGGGTGCTGCGGCCAGCGGGGCTGGGGTGCGCACGTGGCACCGGGGGGGGGGGGCAGCGATGGGGGGGGGCCGGAGCTGGCCCCGGGGCGCTGCCACGGGCTGGAAAATGTTCCCCCCCCACCCCGCAACCTTGCAACGCCCCCACCACCATCGCCCATCGCCGCCCTGGGGGTGCGGGACCCCCACCCCCACCATCACCCTATTCTCCCCCCACCTCCCATGGCGGGGGGGACCCACGTTTGCAAAACTGGAAGGGGCAGATGCGGGGGGGGGGAGCTTGGGGACAGTTTGGGGGGCTTGGAGGGATCAGGTCCTGCCCCCCCCTAATTTGCACCCCTTGTTATTGGGGGGGGGGATGCTGGGCCCGTGTCCAGACAGATGAACGACTTGGGGGGGGGGCTAAGCTGATGTTGGGGGGAGCTGTCAGTTTAGGGCTTGAACCCCCTTTTTCAGCTACGAACCAGCCAGAATTGGGGCGGGGAGAGGGATGGGGGTATCTGGGGCTGGCAGGGGGTGCAGGGAGGGGTCCGGAGCTGGGAATGGGGGGGACCCAGGGTGAGGAGGGGCATTTAGGGCAGGGACTGTGGGGGGCCCAGACCCCCCCATGTAGGAAGGGATGGGGGGTACAGCCCCCCCAGGACCACCAGCAATGGGGGTATATGGTCCCACAGGACCCCTTGAGATTGGGGGGGGGATATTCAGCCCCCCGGTACCCCCAGGATGAGCTGGGGGGGATATGGTTCCCAGGACTCCCAGGGGAGGGGGGATACAGCCCCCCAGAACCCCCCAGGATTAGGGGGGGGACTCAGCCCCCCCCGATGGAGGAGTTCTGCCCCCAAGGACCCACTGGACCCCCAGGAGGGGGATTCAGCACCCCCCCGCCTGGATCTGAGGAGTGGGAGTGGGGGCTCAGGCTCTCCCGACCCCCAAGGATTGGGGGGGGGGGGCTCAGACCTTCGGGGGGGGGGTTCACTTCCCCCCCCACAGACCCCTAGGAGGAGTGCTCAGCCCCCCAGGACCCCCCACGATGGGGAGGGGTCCCGGCCTCCCAGCACCGTCCAGGACCCGGGGGCGACTCAGTCCCTCAGGACCCCCAGGATTTTTTTTATGGGGGGGGCTCAGACTCCCAGGACCCCTGGGACCACTGGGATGGGGGGCAGGACCCCCAGGACCCCCAGGACTTTGAGGGGGGGGTAGGAGAGCTCAGACTCCCAGGACTCCCTAGGATTGGGGGGCGGGGGGGGCATAGACTCAAGCCCCCCTCCCCTAGGATAGGGGTTCAGCCCCCCCCCCAGGCGGAGGGTCTCACACCCCCCCCAAGGATTCGAGGGGGGGGGTCTCCCTCCTCCCAGACCCCTCTGAGGCTCGGAGGGGGAGATGGCGGGGGGGGGGAGGGGGGGAGCCCCCCCTCCCCGACATTTGGATGTGGCCCGGGGGGGCAGTTTTGGGGGGGGGCCGGTGCCCCCGGCGCCGTTCCCCCCCCCCCCCCCCCCCCCCCCGCTGCGCCGGCGGCCGCGCTCCCGCCCCGGCTCGGGTTACAGCGAGGGAGGGGGGGCCGCGCCCGGCACATATAGGCGGCGGCGGGGCGGCGCGGCACTGCTCGGCCCGCCGCACGGTGAGGGGCGCCTCGCCATGCCCGCCGGCCGCCGCCTGCTCCGCCTCGCCGCCGCCGTCGCGCTCCTCGTCGCCGCCGCCGCCGCCCAGCAGCGCGACCTCCGTGAGTGGCCCCGGGGCCGCCGCGACCCCCCCCCACCCGGCCGACCCCCCCCCCCCAGAGCCGCCGCCGCCGTCGGGCCTCGCGGAGCGGCGCTGCGAGGGGGCGGCACAAGCGCTCCTGGGGGAGGGGGGGACAGCGGGGGGACAGTTTAAGGACAGCAGGGAGCAGTGGGGGGACAAGACGGGACGGGGGGGACAAGGTAGGGCAGTGGGGGACAGCGAGGGGCAGTGGGGGAGAGGATGGGACAGTTGGGGACAGGGGGGGGGACAGAGGGGGACAGTGAGGAACAAGATGAGACAGTGGGGACAGTTGGGGGGACAGAGGGGAGCAGTGGGGAACAAGATGAGACAGTGGGGGACAGTTGGGGACAGTTTAAGGACAGTGGGGGACAGCAAGGGACAGAAGGGGACAGTGGGGGCAAGATAGGACAGTTTGAGGACAGTGGGGGACAAGTTGGGGCAGTGGGGGGCAGTGTAAGGACAGTGGGGGACAGCGTGGGGCAGTGGGGGATAATATGGGGCGGGGGGACAGCGGGGGACAGCGGGGGACAGAAGGGGGAAGGGTAAGGACAGCATAAGGACCCTGGGGGACAGCGCAGGATAGTGGGGGACAGTGTAAGGACAACGGGGGATAAGCTGGGGGGGACAGCGTAAGGGGAGCGGGGGGCAGAACGGGGGGGAGCGGGGCGCCGTGGGGGCCAGAGGAGGATGTCCGGGGGGGGGGGGGGAGGCCCGGGGACACTGGGGTGCACGGCGGGGACACCGGGCCACGTCCCGGGCCACGTCCCGGGGACGGTGCTGGGGCCCTATTGGGGGGGGACGGACCCCGGGTGTGGGGCGGCGGATCGGGGCGGTGTTTGGGGCGGTGTTTTGGGGAGGGGGCGGGAGGGAGGGGACACACACACGCGAGACGGGGACACCCGCCACCCCCGCGCTCCGCTTCCCCGCGGCTCCGGCGCCCCCTTTTCCCGCGCTGGCCTCACCCCCCCCCCTTGCACGCCCCCCCCCCCCATGCCTCGTTGGCTGGCAAAAATCACCCCCGAACAGGGGCACCCGCTCGCTTGCACTGCACGAAACCGCGGGGGGGGGGGGGGGTCTGGGGGGGAGCCCCACGGTCCCCGGAGGTTCCCGTGGTCCATGGGGGTTCCCGCAGCCCCCCCCGGAGGTTGCTGGGGTTCCTGCAGACCCCCTGGAGGTCCCTGTGGACCCCGGGGTTCCTGCAGCCCCCTCCCCGGAGGTTCCTGCAGGCCCCGGGGTTCCCGCTGCCCCCCCCAGAGGTTGCTGGGGTTCCTGCAGCCCCCCCGGAGGTTCCCAAAGGCCCCGGGGTTCCTGCAGCCCCCCCAGAGGTTCCCACGGTCCCTGGAGGTTCCCACGGACCCCAGGGTTCCCGCAGCCCCCTTGGGGGGTTGCTGGGTTTCCTGCAGCCCCCCCGGAGGTCCCCGTGGACCCCGGAGGTTCCTGCGGGCCCCGGAGGTTGCTGGGGTCCCGCAGCCCCCCCCGGAGGTTCCCGCAGCCCCCCCGGAGGTTGCTGGGGTTCCCGCAGCCCCCCCGGAGGTTCCCGCAGCCCCCTCGGAGGTTGCTGGGGTTCCCGCAGCCCCCCCCCCCCCCGGAGGTTCCTGCGGTCCCCGGGGTTCCCGCGGGCCCTGGAGGTCCCCGAAGGTTCCCGCAGCCCCCCCAGAGGTTCCCGCAGCCCCCCCGGAGGTTCCCGCGGTGCCCGGGGTTCCCGCGGTGCCGCGGAGGCAGGCGGTGGGGAGGCGGTGGGGGGTCTGTCCTTCCTCCTCCTCCTCCTCCTCCTCCTCCTCCTCCTGCCCCCCCCAGCTGTGGCGCGGGTTGCGGGGGGGGGGGAGGTCGGGGGGGCTCAATCCCGCTTTGTGCAGGTTTGTTTGCTCAGCGGCGAGGGCTGGCGGCGACGCTTTCCAGATGGAGTTGAACCGCTGCCCTTATTTATTTAAAGCGGGTCCGCGGCGGGCGCCCGTGAATCGAGGGCTCTGTTCCGCTCCAGAAGAGCTTCATTCACACCCGGCCCCCCCCCCTTCCTCCTCCTCCTCCCCCCCCCCCCCCCCCGCTTCGGGGCTCCCCCAGGAGCTGCCCCCCGGCCCGGCCCACAAAAGGCCTCGCTGTCCGGCCCGCCGCGGCCCCCGCCGGCACCCCGCTCGGCGCCTAATGAGAAAAGCAGCCGGCCGGGGGCCGGCGAGGAGGAGCGCGTCGGGGCCTCCCCCGGCGGCGAAGGCCTCGCGCAGGGGGATTTCTTTTTTTTTTTTTTTTTTCCTTTTTTTAATTAAAAAAAAGGAAAAAAAAACCTTTTTTTAAAAATTATTTTATTTTTTAAGCGTGGCGCCGCTTTGCAGCCCCCCCCCAGCCCCATTGCTTTCTCGTGCCCGCCAGCACCCTGTGAGGGAGGCGCCCATCCCCCCCTCCTCAGGCCACCCCGGGGTGCCGGGAGGGCCTGGGGGCAGGTGATGCCTCGAGTCGTGCCGATGCCGTGATGCTATTTCTCCCTCTCCTTTCCCCCTTACTCCCTCTCCTTGCGTAATTGTTCCCCCCCCGCCCATCGTTTCCCCCTTCTCCTTCTCCACTTATTCCCCATTTTTTCTTGCCCGTCGTTCCCTCCTTCTCCTTCCCCATTTATTCCCCATTTTTCCTTGCCTGTCATTCCCTCCTTCTCCTTCCCCATTTATTCCCCATCATTCTCTCCTTCTCCTTCCCCATTTATTCCCCATCATTCCCCCTTCTCCTTCCCCACTTATTCCCCATCATTCCCCCTTCTCCTTCCCCACTTATTCCCCATTTTTCCTTGCCCATTGATCCCCCTTCTCCTTCCCCATTTATTCCCCATTTTTCCTTGCCCATCATTCACCCCTCTCCTTCCCTATTTATTCCCCATCGTTCCCCCTTCTCCTTCCCCATTTTGGGGGGATTCATCCCCCCATCCTCGCGCCTTGCCCCCGGCTTCGCCCCCGCCCCCCCCCCCGCCCCGCTCCGTCCCGGCCCCGTCCCGCCGCCCTTCCCGCTCGGCGCAGAGGAGGCAGGCAGCTGCGTGCAGGACGGGCAGAGCTATAGCGATAAGGATGTGTGGAAGCCGGAGCCCTGCCGGATCTGCGTGTGCGACACGGGGACCGTCCTCTGCGACGAGATTATCTGCGAGGAGATGCGCGACTGCCCCAGCCCAGAAATCCCCTTCGGAGAGTGCTGCCCCATATGCCCCACTGACCAGCCTGCTGCCAGCGGTCGTAATTTATTTATTTCCCTTCCATAAATAAATTACTGGAGAGAACGGACTCGGGTACCGGCGATGGATGAGCTGCGCCCGCTCATCCACGGCGTCCCGCTGGGAAAAAGCAACTTCTGCTGCAGCCCGCCCCGGCAACGGGAGGTTTTTTCCCCCCGAAACAGGAGGTTTTTCCCCCAAAACAGGAGGTTTTCCCTCCGAAATGGGCTGTTTTGCCCCAGGAAAGGGCTGTTTTGCCCCAGGAATGCCAGCTGGAAAAGCCCCCGCCGCCCGGGACATAAAGCTCCACCAGGGCCGGCCCGGAGCCCGCAGCCCCGCGCGGCGCCCAGCGAGGTTTCCTCGAATCCCTAGAAAACCAACTCCCCCCCCCCCCGGGTAGTTTTTCTTTTTTTTTTTTCTTTTATTTATCTATTTAATTATTTTTTGGCCCGCGCGCAGCCGGCTTTTTCCTAACCGCAAACCGCAGGCTGGGAACGGCGGCCGGCGAGCGGCCCCCGGGCGCTGCCAGCGCGGGAAAATCCCGGCGGCACCTGCCGCAGAACCGAAATTCCCAATATTGCCGGGGGCAAAAAATAAAAAAAAAAGGTGTGGGGGGGGAGAAAGCAAAATAGGAAGGGAAACGGGCACCGGGGGCAGCGGCAGCCCCGCGCGCGGCCTCAGGGCTGCCCGGGAGTCCCCCCAACCCCCCCAAAATGCAGAAGTTGCCTTTTTTTTTCCGGTTGCTTTTCCGAACGCTTCCCCCCGGGCGGGAGGAAGGGTCGAGCCCGGAGCGCTGCCGGCCGCTGCGGCCCCGTCCCGCTTTTCGCCCCCCCCCCCCCGCTCCCACCCCCGCAGGCTTCGCGGGAGCTTCCCAGTCTCCCACCCTGCACCCTCGCACCCCGGGGGGGGGGGTCCCACACGCCCTCCCCGGTTCCCGGGCTGTGGCTGGGGCCGTGTCCCCCCCCCCCCACCGCCGCCCCCCCCCGGCACGTCCTGCTGCTAATTTCTTTTTCTTTTTTTTTTTTCCTCCAACAGGACAACCTGGCCCCAAGGTGAGGCTGATGCACCCCCCCCCCTCCACCCCCCCCCCATGATGCAGGGCGCCCTCCCCACCGAGGGGCCCCATTTCCCGCAGTTTTTACCCCCCCCAAAAAAAAAAAACAAAAACCAAAACAAAACGGGACGCCTCGTGGCCTCGACGCTCGGTCCCCGCCGCGGCCTCCTGGCCGGGCCGGCGGCATCGTCCTCGCGCGAGATATGCCGAAATTCGGGCTGGATGGAGGAAACCGTGGCGCGGGGGGGGGGGGGAAATCACAGCATGCCCCCCCCCCCAAAAAAAGTGGGAAACCCAGGGGAACGCGGGTCCCGCTCACCCGGGCTTTGCATTTCAGGGACAGAAGGGCGAACCCGGCGATATCAAAGATGTAAGTGCGCGCCGGGCGCCCCCGGCCCCCCTGGCCCCCCCCGCCCGCAGCACGAACCCGGCTGACTCTGCGCTTTTACTTATTTCTTTCTTTTTTCCCCCCTCCCCCCCCCCCCAAAACCCCGCTGCTGCAGGTCGTAGGACCCCGAGGGCCTCCGGGACCGCAGGTGGGAGCACGTTCCTCCGCCGGCGTCGCTGGCGCGTTTGGGGATGGAAGGGGGGGGACGGACGGATGGACGGTGGTGGGAATCTGGGGGGGGGGCGTCTGTCCTGACCCCGTCCCTCATCCCCCTTCCCCCCCCCCCCACCCTCCCCAACCAGGGTCCCGCAGGCGAACAGGGACAACGAGGCGACCGCGGCGAGAAAGGGGAGAAGGTGAGAGGCGCCGC
The DNA here is from genome assembly GCF_028389875.1 of Rhea pennata. Taxonomy (NCBI): domain Eukaryota; kingdom Metazoa; phylum Chordata; class Aves; order Rheiformes; family Rheidae; genus Rhea; species Rhea pennata. Next base: position 3,100,409 of record NC_084691.1, on the reverse strand, counting down.
GGCGGGCGCGGGAACGCGGGGCGGGGGGCGGCCGGGGCCGCGGGAATTCGGCAGCGGGTGCGGGAATTGGGGGGCGGGGGGTGGTGAGCATGGGAATTGGGGGACGGGGGGCGGCCGGGGCCGCGGGAATTCGGCAGCGGGTGCGGGAATTGGGGGGCGGGGGGTGGTGAGCATGGGAATTGGGGGACGGGGGGCGGCAGGGACCGTGGGAATTCGGCAGCGGGTGCGGGAATTGGGGGGCGGGGGTGGCCGGGACCGCGGGAATTCAGCGGTGGGTGCGGGAATCTGGGGATGGTGGTGGTGGGTGCGGGAATTGGGGGGCGGGGGGCGGCCGGGGCCGCGGGAATTTGGCGGCGGGTGCGGGAATTGGGGGGCGGGGGGTGGTGAGCGTGGGAATTGGGGGGGCGGGGGGCAGCCGGAACTGTGGGAATTCAGCGGTGGGCGCGGGAATCCAGAGATGGTGGTGGTGGGTGCGGGAATTGGGGGGCGGGGAGCGGCCGGGACCGTGGGAATTTGGCAGCCAGCGTGGGAATTGGGGGGCGGGGGGTGGCCAGCACGGGAATTGGGGGGTGAGGGGCGGTGAGCATGGGAATTGGGGGGCGGGGGGTGGCCAGCGCAGGAATCGGGGGCCGGCGGCGTCCCGCGGGCACCAAACCGCCACCGCCGCCTCCCGCCCCAACTTCGGTGTCTCCCCCCCCCCCACAGGGCGCTCCCGGCCCCCGGGGCAGGGATGGCGAACCCGGCACCCCCGGTAACCCCGGCCCGCCCGGCCCCCCCGGCCCTCCCGGTCCCCCCGGCCTTGGCGGAGTGAGTATATGGCGGAGGGGGGTGGGGGTTGGCGGGGGGGGGGGGTCCTTGGCGCCCCGAGCGCCGCGGGGACGGGACCCTCCCGGCTCCGCCGCCGCCGGTGCTGGCAGAGAAGGTGGTGGTGGTTGGGGGGGGTGGTGGTGGTTGGGGGGGGGGTCGGGTCTCGCCGGTGCCCTGAGCTGCTGGGGTGGGGGGGGGGTCGTTTCTCCGCAGAATTTCGCGGCGCAGATGGCGGGCGGCTTCGACGAGAAGGCCGGAGGCGCGCAGATGGGCGTCATGCAAGGCCCCATGGTAACGCCGGGCGCCCGGAGCCGGCGGCGCGGTGTTGGGGGGGGGGGGCGGAGGAATTTTTTTTTTGTTTTGTTTTTCCCGGGAAAAACCTTCCTGCTGGGAATCGCCGCCCCGCGAGCGCCGCTTGGCAAGCGCTGCCCGAGCGGCGGCGGCGGCGGCGGCGCGAGCGTGGCCGGGTGCCGGGTGGGCTCCCGCGCCCCGGCCCCCGCTGCCTCGCCCGGCCCTCACGGCCGTCTTTCTGTCCGTCCCCGTCCCCTTTACAGGGCCCTATGGGACCCCGCGGCCCCCCCGGCCCCACCGGCGCTCCCGTAAGTACCTGCCCCCCCCCCCTTACCTCCAACGCCGCCACCCTTCCCGGCGGCTCCGGCGCCCGCGGCTGACGGCTCCCTTCTCCCCCCCCCCCCCCGCAGGGTCCGCAAGGATTTCAAGGCAACCCCGGCGAGCCCGGCGAGCCCGGCGCCGCTGTGAGTACCGGCGGGCGAGCCGAGCCGGCACGACCCCCCCCCGAAACCCCCCCCCCACCCCCCTCCCCTTTCCCGGTGCCGAAGACACCCGGCGCTCAGCCCGCTCCGTCTCTGTCCTTCCTAGGGTCCGATGGGTCCCCGGGGACCGCCGGGGCCTCCCGGGAAACCCGGCGACGACGTGAGTCTGAGAACGGGCGGCTCGTGCCGCTGATGCCGGCGGCGATGCCGGTGCTGCCGGCGCCCCCCCCCCCCCCAAATCCTCCCGGCCCCCGGAGCTCACGGCTTTTTCTCTTCTCCCCCCCCCCAACCCCGCAGGGTGAGACGGGCAAACCCGGCAAAGCCGGCGAGCGCGGCGCTCCCGGCCCCCAGGTGAGGCCGACGCCGGCGGCGCGGGGCGGTCGGGGACGGGGCGGGGGGGGGGGTGCCACATTCGCCCCCCACCCCACCCCATCACCACCACCCTGACCCCCCCCCCCTCCCCGCCACCCTTTCTCCGCGCTCTCTCTTGCAGGGTGCTCGCGGCTTCCCCGGCACGCCGGGTCTCCCCGGAGTGAAAGGTCACCGCGTAAGTCCCCGCCGGGCGTAACCCCGGTGCCCCCGCGGCTCGGCGCTGCCGGTGGGTGACACCCCCCCCCCCACCCACACCGCATCCCTGCTTTCCCCCCCCCCCTCCCCACTTTAGGGCTACCCCGGCTTGGACGGCGCCAAAGGAGAAGCAGGAGCCCCCGGAGCGAAGGTAACGCGCCGGCGCGGGACGGAGCGGGTGGCGAGGGCCACGAGCCCATCGCCGCAGCGTCGGGGCGGCCGCCCGAATCATTCCTGCTTTTTTTTTTTTTTTTTTTTTCCTCTCCCCCCACCCTCCCCGCAGGGTGAATCCGGCTCCCCAGGAGAGAACGGCTCGCCCGGACCCATGGTGAGACCCCGCAGTGGCGGGAGGGGGAAACCGAGGCACGGAGAGTGCCGGGGGGGTGGGTGGGGGTCACGGGGTGGGGTGGGGGGCACGGGGGGGGCACCGTTCCCGGGCCTCAGCTGCCTCCGCCGTCTCCTTGCGCAGGGACCCCGCGGGCTGCCCGGCGAGAGAGGACGTCCCGGCCCCTCCGGCGCTGCCGTGAGTATCCCGCGAAACCTGGAGCAGCGGGAGGAGGAGGAAGATTGGGGCTCCCCCCCCCCCGCCGCCTCCTCCTGCACCCCGCTGGCAGGGGTTTGGGGGAGGGGGTGAAATCCCCCCCCCACCCGGCCCCGCTCCGACACCCGGCGCTTCCCTCCGCAGGGCGCTCGCGGCAACGACGGCCTCCCCGGCCCCGCCGGCCCCCCCGTGAGTACAGGGCTCCGCGCCCCGTCCCCCCCCCCATCTCCGTCCCCCCCAAACCCCTCCGCCGCCGCTGACGCTCTCATCCTCCCTCCCCCCCCCCAAATCCGCAGGGACCCGTCGGACCCGCCGGAGCACCCGGCTTCCCCGGCGCCCCCGGCTCCAAGGTGAGGCACCGGTGAGGTTGGGGGTGGGAACGTGCCGGGGGGGGAGGCAGTGGGGTACCGTGCGCCCCCGCTGCCGCCTCCTCCCCCCCCCCGCCTCACCCCCATCTCTCGGCAGGGCGAAGCTGGCCCCACGGGCGCCCGGGGGCCCGAGGGCGCCCAAGGCCCCCGCGGCGAATCCGGCACCCCCGGCTCTCCCGGCCCCGCCGGAGCCCCCGTAAGTATCGTCCCGTTCTGTCCCGTCTGTCTGTCCGTCCGTTCCCCGGCGCTGCCGAGCGTTGGGGAAACTGAGGCACGGCCTCAGCGCCTCGTCTCCCTAGGGTAACCCCGGCACCGACGGCATCCCCGGAGCCAAAGGATCAGCGGTGAGCGCGGCGGTGGAGGGCGTCGGGGGGCCCTGAGCCTCCCCCCCCCCGCCCCACACACCTCCCCAGCGTGGGGGGGCGTGGGGAGGCGTGGGGGGGGCAAGGGGGATGTGGGGTGGTCGGGGGACGTGGGAGGACACCGCGATGCTGGGGGACATATGGATGCTGGGGCGGTGCCGGGGGGGGATCTGCGATGCTGGGGGACATGGAGGTGTGGGGGGACATGGGGGGACACTGCGATGCTGGGGGACATGGGGAGATCCGGGGGACATGGGGATGTTGGGGGACGTGGGGGGACCTGCGATGCTGGGGGACATGGGGGGACCCAGGGGACATGGGGATGTTGGGGGACGTGGGGGGGACACCGCAATGCTGGGGGACATGGGGGGATCCGGGGGACATGGGGATGTTGGGGGACATGGGGGGCACCGCGATGCTGGGGGATGTGGAGGTGTGGGGTGACATGGGGGGATACCGTGACGCTGGGGGACGTGGGGGGCCTGGGGGACATGGGGATGTTGGGGGATGTGGGGGGACCTGCAATGCTGGGGGACATGGGGGGCCTGGGGGACATGGGGATGTTGGGGGACGTGGGGGGACCTGCGATGCTGGGGGACATGGGGACGCTGGGGGGGGGTGAGTTACTGGGGGACCCTGGGGGGGGATGCTGGGGGGCCGCGGGCCGCTCGGGGACGTCGAGGACGCGGGGGGCTCACGCGGCGGCTGCCCGCAGGGCGCCCCGGGCATCGCGGGTGCTCCGGGCTTCCCCGGCCCCCGCGGCCCGCCCGGCCCCCAGGGTGCCACCGGCCCGCTGGGACCCAAAGGCCAGACGGTAAGTGACCCCCACCCCCACCCCAAACCAGCCCCCCCAACCTCGCCCAGGCTCTGCCCAGGCGTCTCGGCTCCTCCCCCTTGGCCGCAGGCTCCGCCCCCAGCTGGCCGTGGTCGGGGGCTGGGGGGTCCCCTCGGTGGGGTCCCCTCGGTGGGGTCCCCTCTCCACGTCACCCGGGGGCAGCTGCTTCCCCTGCCCCGATCCCCCTCGTGCCACCCCTGGGGACCGGGAGGGGGCCGGGGATGGGAGAGAGGATGAGGATGGAAATGGGAACAGAGACAGAGCTGGGAATGAGGAAGGGGGTGGATATGGGGACAGGGATGGGACAGGAGTGGGGATGGAGATGGGACAGGGACAAGGATGAAGGCGGGACAGGGACAGAGATGGAAAGAGAATGGGGACAGGGATGAGAGCAGGATGGGATGGGACAGGGACAGGGATGGGACAGGAATGAGGATGGAGACGGGATAGAGACAAGGATGAAGATAGAGACAGGAAAGAAAATGGAGACAAGGATGAGATGAGGATGAGAATGGAGATGAGGATGGAGACAAGGACAGGAATGGGAATAGGATGGGGATTGGTACAGAGATGGAGATGGAGACAGGGATAGGTCAGGGATGGGGATAAGGATGGGGATGGAGACAGGGATGGAGACAGGCATGGAGACAGGAAAGAGGATGGGGTTTGGGAATGGGTTGGGAACAAGAGTGTGGGTGAGGATGGAGATGGATGGGGACAGGGATGAGGATGGGGACAGGAAGGAATGGAGACAGGGAAAGGACAAGGACAGGATGGGGACAGGGATGGGACAGAAATAAGGATGGAGATGGGATAGGGACAAGGATGGGGACAGGGATGAGGATAGGAAAGAGAATGGGGACAGGAAGGAATGGGGACAGGGAAAGGACAAGGATAGGATGGGAACAGGGACAGGGATGAGACAGAAATGGGGATGGAGATGGGATAGGGACAAGGATGGGGACAGGGACGGCGATAGGAAAGAGAACAAGAACAGGGATGGGATGAGGATGGGACGGGGACAGGGATAAGGACAGGAAAGAGAATGGGGACAGGGACAGAGGTGGGGCAGGAGTGGGGATGGAGATGGGATAGGGACAAGGATGAAGATGGAGACAGGGACAGGGATGGGGACAGGTAAGAAAATGTGGACAGGGACGGGATGAGGATGAGGATGGAGACAAGGACAGGAATGGGAATAGGATGGGGACGGGTACAGAGACAGGGATGGAGCTGGAGACAGGGATAGGTCCGGAACGGGGATGGAGATGGGTGGAGATGAGGATGGAGATGTGATGGGGATAGGGACAAGGATGAGGATGGGGACAGGGATGGGGACCGGACAGCAGAGAGGATGGAGACGGGAACGGGGATGGGGAAAGAGTTGGGAGTGAGGATAGGCGTGAGGATGGAGACAGGGAGAAGGAAGAGATGGAAGGAGACAGGAAAGAGCCCGGGGAGAGAGACGGGGCCGAGGCTGGGCTGAGGCCGAGGAAGGGGCCGGGAACGGGCACGGGGATCGGACGGAGCCGGCACCCAGCCGCCTTCTCCCCGCTCCCCAGGGAGAACCCGGCATCGCAGGCTTCAAGGGCGAGCAGGGACCCAAGGGCGAGACGGTGAGTAGCTCCGGGGCCGCCCCCGGCACCTCGGGGTCCCCCCTCCCACCGCGAACCGGCGTCTCGGCGGCGCCTAACGAGCCTCTTCCCCTAACGAGGCCCCTTGACGGGCAGCGTCCCCCCCTCCCGCGCCGCCGAGCCCGGGAACAATAGCCGCTGTGTTGCTCCGGGTCTCGGCCTCCCGCTTCCCGGGGCCGGGAAAAATTCCCCCGTCGCTTCATTAACCAGCCTCAATGCGCCGGGGCCGGATCCCCGGCGGGTGCCGCTGAGCCCCGGCGCGGTCGGGACACGGAACGGCGGCACCTCCCCGCCCTCCATCCTCCCCCCACCCCCGGCCATCCTCCCTCCCCCCCTTCATCCTCCTCTTCCTCTCCTCCGCTCCGTCCCCCGCCACCACCCTGGGGTGCTGCCCTGCCCCACGGGTCCCCCCCCCTCTCCCCACACCAAAGTGCAAGGACGGGGTGGGTATGGGGGGAGCGCGGACGGCTGCACCGGCGGGTGTCGCCTCCCCGCGCCCCCAGGACGAGGAAGGCTCGTCGCGACCCGCTCTCCTCCTCTTCCTCAGGGCCCTGCAGGACCCCAAGGTGCTCCCGGACCGGCTGGTGAGGAAGGCAAGAGAGGAGCCCGCGGAGAGCCCGGCGCTGCCGGCCCCGTCGGACCCCCCGGCGAGCGGGTGCGTGGGCGCCCCGGCCCCGCGGCGCGGGCTGCCGACCTGCCGCCCGCCCTCACTCCTCTTCCTCCCCCTCTTCTTCCTCCCCCAGGGCGCTCCCGGCAATCGCGGATTCCCCGGACAAGACGGGCTGGCCGGCCCCAAGGTGGGATGGCCGGGCGACGCCGGCTGCGGGTTGCGGGGGGGCTCCCGGGCACCCCCGGTGAACACCCGAAAATCACCCATTTCCCCCCCCCCCCCCCGCAGGGCGCTCCAGGCGAGCGCGGTCCCGCCGGCCTCGCGGGTCCCAAGGGAGCCACCGGCGATCCCGGCCGTCCCGGAGAGCCCGGCCTGCCCGGCGCCAGGGTAAGCAAGCACCGCGGTGGGGACGCTGGGGCCGGCGCCCCGAAACGAGGGCCCCCCCCCCCCCCCGGTGCCGGCACCGAGCCCCACGCCGGCTCCCGGGTCTTTCCCGTTAAACGGGTGCCTCGGTGGGGTGAAGCCGCCCGGCCCGGCGGCAGCTGCCCGGAGGAAGAGGAGGGTCGCGCCGGCCCAGGCGGCCGCTGCCTCGTCCCTCCTGGCGGGCAGGAGAGCTCGGCTGGGTCAGTGCCGCCAGGGGAGGGGGACGGTGCGTGGTGGCTCATGGTCCCTCTGTGGGGGCTAAGATCATCTCTGGGGCTGGTGGAGGTGCCCCCCTGGGGCTAATGGAGGTGGCAACTGGGGCTCTTGGAGGTGCTCATTGGGTTTGGTGTGGGTGCTCCCTGGAGCTATTGAGGATGCTCCTTGGGGCTGTTGGAGGTGCTCGTTGGGTTTGGTGTGGGTGCTCTTGGGGCTGATGGAGGTGCTCATTGGGGTTGGTGTGGGTAATCTTGGGGTTCTAGGAGGTGCTCATTGGGTTTGGTGTGGGTGCTGTTGGGGCTGATGGAGGTGCTCATTGGGTTTGGTGTGGGTGCTGTTGGGGCTGTTGGAGGTGCTCATTGGTTTGGTGTGGGTGCTGTTGGGGCTGATGGAGGTGCTCATTGGTTTGGTGTGGGTGCTGTTGGGGCTCTAGGAGGTGCTCATTGGGTTTGGTGTGGGTGCTGTTGGGGCTGTTGGAGGTGCTCATTGGGTTTGGTGTGGGTGCTGTTGGGGCTGTTGGAGGTGCTCATTGGTTCGATGTGGGTGCTCTTGGGGCTGATGGAGGTGCTCATTGGTTTGGTGTGGGTGCTCTTGGGGTTGTTGGAGGTGCCATTGGGTTTGGTGTGGGTGCTCTTGGGGCTGATGGAGGTGCTCATTGGTTCGGTGTGGGTGCTCTTGGGGCTGAGGAAGGTGCTCATTGGTTTGGTGTGGGTGCTGTTGGGGTTGTTGGAGGTGCTCATTGGTTTGGTGTGGGTGCTGTTGGGGCTGATGGAGGTGCTCACTGGTTTGGTGTGGGTGCTCTAGGAGGTGCTCATTGGGTTTGGTGTGGGTGCTCCTGGGGCTCTAGGAGGTGCTCGCTGGGTCTGGCGCGGGTGCCCTCTGGGGCCACGATGGTGCTCTCTGGGGTTCGCCGGCTCCCTTGGTGCCTCCTCCGTGAGCGGAGCACCCGCTTTTCCATGCCGGAGGCAGGTCGCACCCTGGCACCCGGCACCCGCAGCCGTCCCCTATTGCCTCCCCTCTTCTCCTAGGGTCTCACCGGCCGCCCTGGCGACGCTGGCCCTCAAGGCAAAGTCGGCCCGACTGTGAGTGACGCCACGGGGGGGACAGGACGGGACGGGGAGGGGGACGGGGCGGCCAGGCGCCGCCGGGACCCGCGCCCATGTCTCGGCCTCTCCGCAGGGCGCTCCCGGCGAGGACGGGCGCCCCGGCCCACCCGGCCCGCAGGGCGCTCGCGGGCAGCCCGGCGTCATGGGATTCCCCGGTCCCAAAGGTGCTAACGTGAGTATCCGGCCCCGCCGCCGGCGGGAGCTCCAGCGTGGGGGGGCGAGGACGCGGGGGATTGAGGCGTCCCGGGATCTGCGGCATCCTGGGAACTGCAGCATCCCGGGGACCGCGGCGTCCCGGGATCTGCAGCATCCCAGGGACCGTGGCGTCCCGGGAACTGCAGCATCCCAGGAACTGCAGCATCCCAGGGACTGCGACATCCTGGGAACTGCAGCATCCCGGGGACCGTGGCATCCCGGGGACCGTGGCATCCCGGGAACTGCAGCATCCCAGGAACTGCAGCATCCCAGGGATGCGGCATCCTGGGAACTGTGGTATCCCGGGAACTGCAGCGTCCCAGGAACTGTGGCAGCCGGGAACTGCAGCGTCCCGGGGACCGCAGCATCCTGGGACCTGCAGCATCCCGGGAACTGCAGCATCCCAGGAACTGCAGCATCCCAGGGACCGCGGTGTCCCGGGAACTGCAGCATCCCAGGAACTGCAGCATCCCAGGAACTGCAGCATCCCAGGAACTGCGGCATCCCGGGAACTGCAGCGTCCCGGGGACCGTGGCATCCCGGGAACTGCAGCATCCCAGGAACTGCAGCATCCCAGGGACCGCAGCGTCTTGGGAACTGCAGCGTCCTGGGAACTGCAGCATCCCGGAGACCGTGGTGTCCCGGGAACAGCAACGTCCCGGGGACCATGGCAGTCGGGAACTGCGGCATCCCAGGGACCACAGCATCCCGGGAACCGCGGAGTCCCAGGAACCGCAGCATCCCGGGGACCACGGTGTCCCAGGAACCGCAGCATCCCGGGGACTGCGGCATCCCGGGGACCGCGGCATCCCGGTGACCGCGGCTCTCCTCTTCCCTCTAGGGCGAACCCGGAAAAGCCGGAGAGAAGGGCCTTCCCGGCGCCCCCGGGCTGCGGGTAAGCGATGCCGGTCGGCGCCGGCGGGCGCATCGGCTCGTGCCGCGGCCGCGGCCCCTTCCACCCCCGTTTTTCCCGAGTGGGGAGGATTGGGGGGGGGGGAGGAGGCATCGCACCGAGCTCAACCCGGCTTTCTCCTCCTTAGGGTCTTCCCGGCAAAGACGGCGAGACGGGAGCCGCCGGCCCACCGGGCCCCGCGGTGAGTGTCCTGGCCCCGCTCGCGTGGGGTCCGGGAAGGGCTCGAGCCCCGGAGCGGGGTCGGCGGTAAGGGGGGAGGGGGGTGCGCACCCCGATTCCCGCGGCGCCTTCCCTTCACCGCCGGCTTTTCCGCAGGGTCCCGCCGGCGAGAGGGGAGAGCAAGGAGCGCCCGGACCCTCCGGCTTCCAGGTGAGCGGCGGCGCGGCGCGAGCCGGGCTGAGCCCCGACGCCGCTCGGGACGCCGATGCCGGTGGGCGTTTATCACCGCGTATTAACACCGCCGTCTTCCCCCCTCGCAGGGGCTTCCCGGCCCGCCGGGCCCCCCGGGAGAGAGCGGCAAGCCCGGAGACCAGGTGAGGCCGCCCGACCCCTGCGCCTTTCCGCGGGCGCCCGCGCCGGGGCCGCTTAAACCCCGCGGCGCGGCGTGGCTGAAGCCCCCCCCCCCCTCCTCTGCATCCCGCAGGGCGTTCCCGGAGAAGCCGGCGCTCCCGGTCTCGTGGGTCCCAGAGTGAGTACCGTCGCGCGGGCGCGCTTCGGGCGGCGCGGCCGGCGCCGAGCCCGGCCGGCCCCGGTCCCGCGCCGCCGCCGCCGTCGCCGCCGCCTCGGCCCTAACCCGCTCCCCTCCGCGCCAGGGCGAACGCGGCTTCCCCGGCGAACGCGGCTCCCCCGGTGCGCAAGGTCTGCAAGGTCCCCGCGGGCTCCCCGGCACGCCGGGCACCGACGGACCCAAGGTGGGTGCCGGGCCAGCGGTTGTGTTATTTAATTAAAGCAAATTTTGATTCTTCTGGCCCCCGGCTGAGGGTGACCCGCGGCGTCTGCTCTGTTTTAGGGTGCAACCGGCCCCGCCGGCCCGACCGGCGCCCAGGGACCGCCCGGGCTGCAGGGAATGCCGGGCGAGCGAGGAGCAGCCGGCATCGCCGGCCCCAAGGGAGACCGGGTAAGTGGCTGCGGCGAGAGGCCGCCGCCGCGGGCGTCCCGAGCGCCGGCTCGGCTCGGCTCGGCTCGGCTCGGCTCGGCTCGGCTCAGCCCGCCCGTCTCCGTCTCGCCCCGCAGGGAGACGTCGGCGAGAAGGGGCCCGAGGGTGCCCCCGGCAAGGACGGCGCGCGGGTGAGTGAGACGGGGCTGGCGGCGGGGGAGGGGGGGATTAGGGGTCCGGGGAGGGGGGGGGGTGATGTGTAGCGATGCTCATCCTCATCTTCCTCTTTCTCCCGCAGGGTCTGACCGGTCCCATCGGCCCCCCCGGCCCTGCCGGTGCCAACGGCGAGAAGGTGAGCGCGCCGGCGGTCCCCGCCGGAGTCCGGAGGGGGGGAAAAAAAAACAACCAAAAAAAATCCACCCGCTCACTTCTCCGTCCTTCCTTTCCCAGGGTGAATCCGGCCCTCCCGGCCCATCCGGCGCTGCCGGTGCCCGCGGAGCCCCCGTAAGTGCGATGCCGGCGGCTCCCCGTGGCCCCTCTGTCGCTCCCATCCATCTGTCCGTCCGTCCATCCCCTCGGCTTAACTCCCCCCTTCCCCGTCTCTCCGTTGCAGGGCGAGCGTGGAGAGCCCGGCGCCCCCGGTCCCGCCGGATTTGCCGGACCCCCTGTGAGTACCCCAACACCGCCACCACCATCACCGCCGTCCCGTCCCTCCGCGGCGCCGTGCCGGCTCTCACGGCCGCCGCTCTCCGCTTTTCCCGTCCCAGGGAGCCGACGGACAACCCGGCGCTAAAGGCGAGCAGGGAGAACCCGGGCAGAAGGGCGACGCCGGAGCTCCCGGTCCCCAAGGTCCTTCCGGAGCACCCGGCCCGCAGGTGGGTGAAGCCGGAGCCTCCCGGATCCCAGCGTGGGAAAAAGTATCTGGAGCTGCCACAGCTCCCCCCCCGCCCTCCAAGATTGCGTTTCTAACCCTGTTTTTTGTGTTGTTTTTTTTCTCTCCCTCCCCAGGGTCCCACTGGAGTCACCGGTCCCAAAGGCGCCCGCGGTGCCCAGGGTCCCCCCGTGAGTATCGCCGGGGAGGGGGGGCCGCGGCGGGCGAGCCGCCGGCCCGCGGTCTGAGCCGCGTTTCTCTCCTTCCCCAGGGAGCCACAGGATTCCCCGGCGCCGCCGGCCGCGTCGGCCCGCCCGGCCCCAACGTGAGTTCGGCGACGGCCGCGCTCGCCGCCTTCCCGGCTCGCGGGACGCCTCCGCCTTCGCTCCCGCGCCGCGAGGTCGCCTCCGCCGCCGCTTTCCGCCCCGCGCGGGAGGCCGAAGGCGGAAAAACCGCCGCCGTTTGCACCGACTCCGTCTCCTTCCTCTCCAGGGTAACCCAGGTCCCCCCGGACCCCCCGGATCTGCCGGCAAAGACGGTCCCAAAGGCGCTCGCGGCGACGCCGGTCCCCCGGGCCGGGCCGGCGACCCCGGGCTCCAGGGCCCCGCTGGTCCCCCCGGCGAGAAGGGCGAACCCGGCGAGGACGGCCCCGCGGTGAGTTTTTCCGGGGGGGGGGAGTCCTCCGCCGTCCGCTCGGCGCCGACCCGCCGAGTCTCATCCTTCCCTCTGCCCTCCCTTTTTTTTTTTTTTTTTTTTTTTTGCTTTATAATATCTTTTTCGGCAGGGTCCCGACGGCCCCCCCGGCCCCCAAGGCTTGGCAGGACAACGCGGCATCGTCGGGCTGCCCGGCCAGCGAGGCGAGCGAGGCTTCCCGGGGCTCCCGGGGCCATCGGTGAGTCGCCCGCGGGGGCGACGTCGAGGAAGAGCCGGGCTGGGATCGCGCCCTTCCCGGCACGCGACGGAGGGTTTGCGCGGAGCTGGGGGGGCTGCCGGTGCAGGGGAGGATCTTGCAACCAAAGCGGATCGCAGCGGGGATTTAGGGTTGATTTATGTATTTTTTTTTTCTTTCTCTCCTCCCGTCTAGGGCGAACCTGGCAAACAAGGAGCACCCGGCTCGGCGGGCGACCGCGGCCCCCCCGGCCCCGTGGGTCCCCCCGGGCTGACGGGTCCCGCCGGTGAACCTGGGCGTGAGGTAGGCGAAACACCGGCGGACGGGGCCGGCACGAGCCAGAGCCGGAGCCGTGGCACAAGCCTGGGCTGCATCCGAAACCCCGGCGCTGGGTGCCGCTTCCCTCCCGCCCTGCGGCTCCTGGCACTCGCCGGGGTCCCCTCGGCACAGCATTTGCTTTGCCGGCGGTGGTGGTGGGGGGGGGGGGAATTTATAGCCAATTCCCGCGATTTTTGCATGCATCCCGCTCCCCTCCGCGGGGACGTAACTTCTCTCCTCGTCCGCAGGGCACCCCCGGCGCCGATGGGCCCCCGGGCAGAGACGGCGCTGCTGGCGTGAAGGTGAGTTCATCCCGCGGGAAAGCCGTCCCCGAAACACCCTTCTCCCGGCCAAAAAGTCCCTTCTTTGAGGGGCCAAAAAGCCCCTTCCCTGGGCCGTAAGCACCCAGGGTGCCGGCGCCGAGCATCCTTCTCCCTCCCGAGCATCCTTCGCCCCGCGCCGTCCTCACGGCCCCGGTGTCTCCGTGCAGGGTGATCGCGGCGAAACCGGTCCCGTGGGCGCTCCCGGCGCTCCCGGCGCCCCCGGCGCTCCCGGCCCCGTCGGTCCCACCGGCAAACAAGGAGACAGAGGCGAGACGGTGAGTGCGGGCGCCTGCCGGGCCGCCGGCTCATTAGGTTTCGGGGCTCGTTAAGCCAAGCGCCGATAACCCGCTGGGATAATTGATGGCGTCACCCCGGGGTGCAATTAAAAGCTCGGAGTAATTGGGAGAGCCGGGCGGGTGCAGCTTGAGCGGCTGTTACCAGCTCTGAGCGGGCGCCCGGGGTCCCGTTAGCGGCTGTCAGCGACTCGGAGCAGCTTCCGGAGGCTTCATTAGTGTCTTGAGCTCCGTTAGGTCTCTGCGCTCTTCCCCCGGGAGCCGTAAGCAGGGAAGAGCTGCCGGGATGTTTGCAAATCGCTTTAGGTGGGATTATTGGGAGCGAACGGCTCCGGCTGGCTGTATTTAAAGATGCTGTTTGGAGCCAGCCTGTTGCTTTTCGCCGGTGCAGCGGAGAGCTGGTCGGTGTCGGGCTCCGGCTCGGGGTTTGGCCGCCCGTCAGGGCCGGTTCGGAGATGTCCTGAAGACGTCGCCTGGCTCCCGCTGACTCCCCTCTTCTCTCTCCCCAGGGTGCCCAAGGGCCCATGGGTCCCTCCGGTCCGGCCGGCGCGCGCGGCATGCCGGTGAGTATCGCCCGTCGCCCGCTGCCGGCGTGCGCTGCGCCGGGCTCCCGCGGCGCCCTCGGTCGCCCGCCTGCGTCCGACGGCCGCTCCGCTCCGCTTCCAGGGTCCCCAAGGTCCTCGCGGCGACAAGGGCGAGACCGGCGAGGCCGGAGAGAGAGGGCTCAAGGGTCACCGAGGCTTCACTGGGCTGCAAGGGCTTCCCGGACCTCCCGTAAGTGTCGCCGACGCTCTGCGCTGCCAGAGCCTCCGGATTTCGCTCCGGGGTCGCTCCGGCCGCAGAAGGAGCCGCCTGTCGGCTGCGCTGCGGAAGAGCATCCGCCGCCTCCGACGCGGCGAAGCCACCGGCCGCTTTTCTCCTTCCGCAGGGTCCTTCCGGAGACCAAGGTGCTGCTGGTCCCGCCGGTCCCTCCGGCCCCAGGGTAAGTCCTGCCGGCGGGGTCCTCTCGGGGCGCCTCCGTCCTCGGTGCACCCTGCATTCCCGGCGTCTTGCGCTGACACCCTTTGGGGCTCTTTCCTAGGGTCCCCCAGGCCCCGTCGGCCCCTCTGGCAAAGACGGCTCTAACGGCATGCCCGGCCCCATCGGTCCTCCCGGCCCCCGCGGACGCAGTGGGGAACCGGGTCCTGCGGTGAGTGGAAGGCCGAGCGGCGGCTGGGGAGAGGTTGTGGCTGGCAAACCGGACCGTCAAGACCACGTCTTCTCGCTCTCATAGGGTCCCCCCGGAAATCCTGGTCCTCCTGGTCCTCCTGGCCCCCCAGGCACTGGCATCGACATGTCCGCTTTCGCCGGCCTCGGCCAGACGGAGAAGGGCCCCGACCCCATCCGCTACATGCGGGCGGACGAGGCGGCCGGCGGCCTGCGGCAGCACGACGCCGAGGTCGACGCCACGCTGAAATCCCTCAACAACCAGATCGAGAGCATCCGCAGCCCCGAGGGCTCCAAGAAGAACCCGGCCAGGACCTGCCGCGACCTCAAACTCTGCCATCCCGAGTGGAAGAGCGGTAAGAGCTGCCCGTCGCCTTGCCCCGTCCCTCTTCACCCAGCCTCCTGCGCTCCGGAGAGCAGCCGGATCTGCAGCGCTCTTGGCTCCTGGCCCATCCTGCTCTCTGCTTCCTCCTCCGCGCGGCTGAATCCTCCTGCGTGCAGCTCCCGTTCTCCCAGGAATTAGTTTCTCCCAAACCTGATGTTGACACGTGCCACTCGTCTTCCCCGCTGCAGGAGACTACTGGATCGACCCGAACCAGGGCTGCACCTTGGACGCCATCAAGGTTTTCTGTAACATGGAGACCGGCGAGACCTGCGTCTACCCGACCCCGAGCAGCATCCCCAAGAAGAACTGGTGGACCAGCAAGACCAAAGAGAAGAAACACATCTGGTTTGCAGAGACCATCAACGGCGGTTTCCACGTAAGCATCCCTGATGTCCGGGTTGTGCACCAGGCGTGAGAAGGGAGGCTGAGCAGGGGAAGATGCCCTCAAGGATCATAAACTGGCTGGTTTTTGAGGATTATCTTGGAAGTTTGGAGCGGGTCGATTTAGCGCTGCAAAGCAAAGGGAAAAGGCTGCGACTTTTGCAGCCATCCGGGAACGTTAGGTGTGGAAGTCCCCTCGAAAGGGTGGTCACAACCCCTGCAGGCTCTAACTTCTCCCCTTTTCCCTACAGTTCAGCTACGGCGATGAAAACCTGACTCCCAACACCGCCAACATCCAGATGACCTTCCTCCGCCTCCTGTCCACCGAAGGCTCCCAGAACGTCACCTACCACTGCAAGAACAGCATCGCCTACATGGACGAGGAGTTGGGCAACCTGAAGAAAGCCGTCCTCATCCAGGGCTCCAACGACGTCGAGATCAGAGCTGAGGGCAACAGCAGGTTCACATACAGCGTCCTGGAGGACGGCTGCACGGTAAGTCCCTTGGGGTGGGAGGGGTCCACCAAGCCCCATTCGGGCACGAGGAGGTGTTGTGGGTTCGGATGTCTCCGGGGTGTCTGATAACGTCCCTCCTCGCTTGCTTTCGTCGCAGAAACACACTGGCAAATGGGGCAAGACAGTCATCGAATACCGATCACAGAAGACCTCACGCCTGCCCATTGTAGATATTGCACCTATGGACATTGGTGGAGCTGATCAGGAGTTTGGCGTGGATATCGGCCCAGTCTGCTTCTTGTAAAAAGAGTTGTTTTATTTGTGTGTTTGTCTGTTTTTTTTTTTAATCCAGCCCAATACCGTTAAAAAACAAGCAAAAAAAATGCCCACCCCCAAGGACCTGAGTACTTTCCAATCACTCGTACGACTTCTGCACTGAATGGCCGAAACGACCCCCAAATTCCCCTCGATTCACGTGCTTCCGTTTGGGACTGTTGCCAAAGTCGTCACGGGGCAGACTGCGAAATAAAACCACGGTCTTATTTATTTATTGTCTTCCTGTAAGACCTATTATTGGGTCAGGTGGAGGTGGGAATCTAACTGGCAGGTACGAAGGCGCCTCCCCGCAAAAGGGATCTCCCAGGTCCGGGTATAAACTAATCCCCTCCCATCCCCATCCCTCCCCGTGTGTATCACCAGCAGGAGTGCTATGTATAATACAACAAAAATGGTGCTATTATTGTAAAACGAGTCTGTATTTTTTAACATCGATTGATATAAAAAGAAAAAAAAACCTTTGGTGGAAAGTACAAGTCTTGTCTGCGCTGTTTCTTTTCGTCTCTCGCCGGAGGCAGCTGCTGCAGGCTCTGGCCCCTTGCTTTCAGATTCCTGGCTTGTCTCTCTTCCTCAGCCCTGATAAAGGAAGCTTTAAGGGTAGATCTCGAGCTTTACTGGTTTGAAGCTAGCTTACAGGAAGGGAAAAAACCCTCAAAAAGAGAGGAGGAAAACAGGAAAAAATAAAATAAGTGAAAAAAAAATCTTGAAATGCCAGGAACAAACATCTTGCAGCTGCAAGGTGCCTGTAGGATCATTTGTTCCCCCTCACCCCTACGATGGTGCCAGGGCAGGTTGAGGCACATGATTTCTCTTCTAGGGGTGGGAAAGCAGTTAAAACTCAGCCTCCCTCTTCCCCTTGGTTTTACTGGGACCAAGTCTCACAGAAACGGGTCTGGCCACAGCCAGGGGGCGAGCAGGACACGCAGGGAGAGGTTTGGGGGTGGATGGGTTTGGGCGAGAGCTGTTAAATGTTTCTCTTAACGTTTGCTAAAACTAGGTGCATGGATTGATCCCCCAAAACCTCTCCTACCTCTACTTAGCAAGGAAACAGGGCTATTTTGTGCATGTAAAATATAATTTAAGGATACATTTTGCAAGGTTGAAGGTGGGTAGAGTTCACAGCTGTTGCTTCTTGCGGAACAGCTCCATCCCTCTGCCTCCCCCCAAATTCCCGACCTCCCTCCCCAACCTGCATCCTATTTGCTGCATTAAAGGCAGAATGCTTTTCCTGTTAAAAAGGAGACAAGAGACCACCACTGAGTTTGTTCTCTTCACACTAATTTCCACCTGACGCCGTAATCTTTGTTGAACGATGTTTTTATCTGATCTAAGATATGTCACGACAAACAGGAACAGGCACAAATAAAACCTTTAATTAAAGAAAAAAAGTTAAACCAGCATGGTTGTCATTGCATGGTTCAATAAAGTTATATATGTAAGGTCTCCTCTTACATACACTTGCTAACTAGAAGAAAAGCCTCAGTAGCTGATTCTTTTCCTATCTTAAAAGAAAAGTTAGCCCACAAGGTGTTACAAACCCACTTGGGTGAATGGTCAAACAGGGAGCTGTTGACTTGCAGTTTCACAAGATGCATGACAGGGCTTTTTGTTAAAGGTGGGTTTTTTGCAGTAATTGACAATATGAACACTGCAGTTTTCCATTAATAAAAGTGACTTGAAAGGATAAAAAAACCCAGACTTCTTAAAAAAAAGCTACTTTGGGGTCTGCATCATGACTCTGAACACTCGCAGCTGGCAACACGGCAGCAGCCCCTCCCTCCCCCTGTTACAGCACACAAAACAGGCTTTGCCAGATTGGGATCTTTTTTAAAAAAAAAAAACATTGGCAGAAGAAATTCATTAAAAAGGATTGGAGGATTAAGAAGGATTTTCAAAATAAATGCCCCTTAAAAGGCCAAGTGCTTTGCCACATGACCCAGCGGGCACCCCTAATTACCAGGGCTCTGGCTCACTGCTGGCATCTGACACACCACCAGCCCAAGGCAAAGCAGCTTTCCTGCTCTCCCACGCAGCAAAGTTAAGGTTCCCACCGCAAAGCATCCCGTGAGCCCCCCAAATTACCGGTGAACTTAAGGGCTGCCTCCCGCTCCCGCTCCCCTCCCCTCAGTAGGTTGCTTCGAACAACTGGTTGCGCTAGGAGCTGGAGAGCGTCGCTTATCGACAGAGCAAAGAGGCAACGTGGGTAGCGGGAAGCTGCCACTGCACTTCGTGGGGCACCATGTGCCACCCTAGAGGGAGAACCAAGCCAAGAAGGACCGAAAGCTGTGGGGCTGTTGAAAGGCAGGAAGCCAACAGCTTGAAAAACAAGGATAGAGAACATAGTTGGTTATTTCCTCATCTTTTTTAAAAAGAAAACAACTACACAGCTCATCATAATTACAAGAGCTGAATTAGGTTTTAGGAAATTCATCTGAGAAACTAGTGATGGAAATCACAGAGATCAGCGGCAGCATGACAGCCACAGAACTTGGTTTTGCATATCCTGTCATCGGTTCGGGCTGTCCCACGCGGAAACAGAGGCTCTGGAAGGAGCATGGTTTCCCCATTCCTGCAAGATCTACTGCTCTGGTTGAGTTTCTCATCCCTTCTCCTTTAACACAAAAGGCAATGAACTGGCTTCCGTGCAAAATAGACATGTAAGACCCCACAGGTACCACCCCACGGGAGAGTGCAGAGAGACAGACTCCAGTTATGACACCCCTGGTGTCCAGCTCCAGCCCTCCCTTCAGAGGGCGGGATAGCTCCGCTCCGAGTAGAGTCCCTTTGTCTTTTCGGAAGCTTTGCCTTTGCAACCATGATACTGAGGCTTAAGAACTGAACTTTCCTAGGGAAGACTCTTCATTGCTCTCCACAGGCTTAGAGCTGGTTTTCCTGCTCAACCCCCATTTCCCAAAATCATCAGTGAAAGAATAGGTGCTTCCGAGTAAAAGGTGCGGGGATGCAGCCAATCACAATATAAACACTAATTCCAGGACAGAGTCTAATTCCAAAAAGAGAAACTCACAGCTACTTCCGTTTCCAACAAACGACACTGCACAATAACATACAATTCAGATTTAATAAGTAAATTCAGTTCTAGAAATTCTGCTAGGCGTAACTGCCACTTCTTAAAAAAACAACACATTTTTTTCCCCCACACTCACCCAAAACAAAGCATCCTTCATTGAAAAAACACCCATGATCTTAATGGTTTCCTTTGCAGCCTTTGTGTTTTGTTTCCACACATACCCACACGCGCTAGCGCAACCTAGCTCACAAGGGATAGTCAGGGAAAGATGTAGGTGCACTCCCAGGAGGCTGCAGTGATTAAATTCCAGGAAAACTATAAAGGGCAAAAGCAGGATGTGCAATCCTCTAAGCTGCAAATGGTGCAAGAAGTCTGTAGCAAGAACTAAAGTGGGTGCTGTGGTTAACTTTCACATTAGGTTTATGTACTCAATATCATCATTCTGGAACAAAGGGCTCCTGTAAGGTAAGCCTTTGAAACAAGAAACTCATGCTAACTTGCCCCAGATCAGTTTAAATCTACACTCATTTGCCTGAAGGGCCCTAAAAGGAAACCAAGACAGCAGCACTTGCATATTTAGTCTTTATACATCCTTTCCTGTGGGGAAAACCCGTGGCAGTATAAAGAATAGCATTCTATAATACTGTCCCTTCTCAGATCCGTCCCAAATCTTTGGGAAAGCAGCAGGCACAAAGTGAGGGAGAGGAACTGACAGCTGTCGAACGCTGCGTACGCCCCAAGCAGCGGCTTCAGAGCTATGCGTGAGGGAGGAGGGTCCAAGCCGTGCAGCCCCTTAGCACGTCCCCAGCAGCACTGCACTTCCTGAGGTTGTCTTTGTTGAGACTGTAGCTTTGGTATCGATTCAATGTCTGCAGCCTCAGACTGCTGCCAGCAACCAAAATCTGCGCAGCAGAAGCAGCACGTGTAGAAGGAAAAGGAACTGAAACCATCGATCTAGTGCAAGTTATACGTGCACAGATAAAGCCTGAACGCCTTATCTCCACATTCCTTGCAAGAGACTATCCCTTTTTTATCAAGTCCTGCTTTGAAACCTGCTGCTGATGTGTTGCCACTGAACAAAGGATGCATCTATTAATTGCACAGAACTAATTAGTTTGCCCTGAAAGAACAGTGCTAAGCTTCAGAACAGCTGCAAAATTCAACTCAATGTTTTACCCTTGGACTGCAAGGCATGGTGCTTCATAGTCCTGGTCCCCTACCAAATGCTTGTTCTTTGGAACTGAAGACGAAGGCAGGCTCAGCAGGTCCCTTACTTTGCGAAGGGGCTTGTTTGCTTGCACGTGAACAACGCCTCAAACAGATTTTGGGGAGAGGCCAGCAATTCAGCCAAGCCGCACAACAAGCGGTGTGAAATGGACCCAGAGCTTTCAGGTATCTCTGCCAGGATTTCCCAAAGTTACCAGCGATCCTCCTGTTTCCATCTGAAAGTTCACAGTCCTTTCCACAGCTATCTATTTCACATGGGAAATTTGTCTGCACATCCACCTCCCCCAAAAATTATCAGCCCTGTCCTCGGGGCGTGCTCTTCTCTTTGGTTACCCTCGTGCTGACGGGGTCGGCAGGGAGAGAGGCTCCGGGAAAGCCGTGGAGTTGGTGCTGCAGTCCACGTAATGGTACTTTTCCAAGGCGCTCTGGGTCACGTGGCCAATGTACGAAAGCTTCACTGATGTTCTGAGAGAGAGCAGAGCAATTTAGGGAAGATGGGACCAACGTCAGGAATTTCTCTATTAAAACACAAAAATTCAGGAGGTTTTGCATTTGAAACAACTCTCCTTCCCCCTCAAAAGCTGTGGATCCTCTCAGAGATACATTCAACAAGCGCACCCAAGACTGTTCACTGTGGTGGGTTGGGATACACAGAGCTAGCAAATACGGACCCTAGAGCACACGACTAGTCATGAGAGCTCACATTAGAATAAACTGCTGTCTTCTCCTTCCCACTTTTTTTTTGAACCCAACTGTGTCAACTGGCAGGAATTAAAGCTGACACAATGAGCAAGGCTGGGGAGCTTGCCAAGCAGGATTCTCTTGATGGACCATAGGTTTGCTGCACAAAAATTCCCCTTCGAGTCAGGGGCAGAGAGTAGAGAACAACGTACCTCATAAAAATCACTATGTTATGTACCTTGACCTTGGGAAATGTGCAGAAGAAACTGGAAGAGACCAAAACAAAAAAGCAGGTCAGCAGAGTCTAAGCAGGGTTTAGTGCACAAATCTCAGACATCTGTATTTCCCAGATATCTTCTGGTGACATTTTCCCATTTGTGTGAACTCAGCTGGAGACATGGCCCAAAAAAACTCTTGATAAAGCGACCTTTCAAGTCATTTCCAGCAAATAGTTATTTTCCATAAAATATCAGAAAAATCAAGTCTTTCCCAGAGTGAATTCTAATTAAAGCAGCTTAAACCTGCCCTCTTCCCACGTATCCAGAAGAAATAGTAAATCCTTACTACACGTAAGAGAAAGGTCCACCTATCTCTGCCTTCACAGTGAAATTCACCTGCAAAGGTAAAAGAAAAATACATTCGTATATAGCTTTAGTGACTCAGGAGACTCCCTCAGTATCAGTTTAAGACCACCCCTCTGAGAATCTTTCCTCCTTTAGGTTCTGTGTTGGCTGGCACGCACAAAGCACAGACTATTCTAGTGCTAAGATTATTTTGCCCACCAAAGCTTTGGGTATAGATAAATTAGGATTAAGTTAACTGGCAATACTGGCTAATTTTGACATCTGATGACACAAACAGCATATATTACAAAGCCTCAGACAGTGCAATGAAAAATTAAATACCAGCTTGTCACTCAGCGGCTGGATGCGGGAGACATTGGTGATCTGCTGGGTTCCAACAACAGTGTTCATGTACTGGACCTGGCTAGTCAGGCTGGTCACTGTAACCGCGTAGAAGTTGGAGTTTTTGATCCTTAAGGTGGCCTGTTTTGAGAAAGATGGGAAACATGAGCGGTGGTGGCCTCTCTCACAGCTGAGCAGCAAAATCTCTCTCCTCACACACACACAGACACGCCAAAACTTTACCGTGATGGCAAGAACGACAACAGAGTTCTTCTTGTCAAACCAGACTTGAACCACTTTAATGCCATCATCATCCACAAGGACAGAGTGCGGAAACAGAAAGAAAACCACCAGCCCTGATATCAGAAGGCAGAGCAGCACTGACAGCAGGACATACTGCTTCCTGGAAGAGGCAGGAAAGGATTTCAAACACAAGGTAATCTTGGAGTTTCAGATGCTGTGTTAGGGCAAAGTATTTAAAATTCAGCCTAGCCAACAAACAACACCTATCTGCTCTTCCCTGGGAAGGGCACAGAAGTGCTACTCTTATATTCTCAGTATCTGAAATTGCTCAAAATCATTGCCCTTCACACAGTTTATTTCTTGATAATGAGTAACTGAAGAATCATTTTCAGCCCTATAATGTTTTCCACAATCTAGCATTTTCATTGCTGTTAAACCAGCTTCTTTTTTAAAGCTTCACTGAAGGGCACAGGGACAAAGGGCATGAGTAGTATCATTGTTTCTGCATTCACCCCTACAGTGAGATTCGACAGGCAGTATTTAAAGTTACATTTTAAACTGTATTTATTGGCATACTTAGACTAAAACAAAAACACTAGATGAAGGAAAGACTGCAGACTGGGTGAAATGTTTAGCTGTGGCCATAAATGACAAAGAGCCCCATTTGTTCTTTACAAAAAGATAATTACATTCATCCTGTGCACTTACGTTCTCTGTGGACGTAGCCGTTGGTCAGTGTAGGGTATCAGAGCCACCAACTCATTTACTTGTTCTGAAAAGCAAAAGGAACGCATTAGTCTGCTCTGTTCACTTCCAAGATCACTCTTCTTTGCAAGGATTATCACATTCTTGGACACTGGTGAATTCCAGACAAAGTTTATTCACAGCCCTATACCAGCCACACAAGAATATGGCTTTTCTAAAGTGCTCCTTACACATCAACACAGAAAGAAGTGAAAAACAAGCATGAAAAAAAGCCACACTTCAGAATTTAAAAAGCACTTTTAAAAACAATGCAGGTATTTTTGAAGAAGAGTCTATAACAGTTATTTCAGATAAATAAGGAAGATTTTTGCCCCATGCACGTGGTATTTAAGTCTGAATGGAGATAGTCACCTGTGGGAATACAGCCAGTGCCTTGGCAAGTGGGACAGGTGATGCTGTCCTGACCTGTGAATTCAACATATGGAAACTTGGCAATGTCTTCCTCACGATCCCGGCTATCAAGTAAGTCATCATCATCATCAGCGTTCTTCCTCTGCCTCGAGGTAGCGTTATTAGCAGAGAGGGAAAGCAGGGAACCCATCGCAGCTGCTGTAGAAAAGCCGCATAGCCTAAGACAAGAGATAGAAAGAGCAGTAAAGGTCATTAAAGAAGCTTTCAATCTGCTTCCGGCAGACAAGGAAGCATACTATACCTAACTATAGGCACGAAGGGCATCACTGGCCACAGGACACCTCCTTCAGACAGCTCCCTCAGGGACTCACCCCCTCCAAATCTCCTCTAAATATCCCCCCCCCAAAAGGGCTCCACGTCCCCTCAGATGCCCCTCAAAAGAGAGTCCCCACAGGGACTCATCCCCTAATACATGCAAAACCTGAGACATCCTCCTCAAGGATCCCTCAACAGCAGCATGTTCCCACACAGTCCCTGCAAAAACAGAGACCTCCTAACCACCACCCCCCCCACGACCTGCCCCCAGCACCCACCACACTCCCCCCCGAGAAACCTATGCCCGCTCAGACCCCTCCAAAATGACAGACCACCCCCTCAGACATCCCCAGAGACCCTCACCCCTCAGAAGCCCCCAGAAGAGACCCACACCTCCTCAGACCTCCCCCAAAAGAGACACTCCCCCCAAGGCGCCATCCCCCAGCACCCACCACAGAGACACTCCCCCCCCAAAGACCAATACCCTCTCACAACCCCCCCAAAAGGGATAAACCCTCGCAGAACAACCCCAAAACAGCCCCCTGAACCCCCCCAAAAGAGACACCCTCCCCCAGCACCACCACAGAGACCTCCCCAGAGGGAGAATCCTCCCACCCAGACCCCCTAGAAAGAGACACTTGCCAAAATCCCCTCGAAAAACAGACCCCGCTTTCAACTATCCTCCAAAAATATATATGCTCCCCTCAAATATTTCTCCCTCCCCCCAAAACAGAGCGTCTCCACCCCTCCCCCCAGCCCGACCCGGCCCCTCAGACCCGCCGCCGCCGCCGCCGCCTCCCTCCGCGCGCGCAGCCGCCGTCGCTATGACAACGCCGGGCACCAGCCCGTGGGCGGAGCCGAACGCTAGCCCCGCCCCGCCCTCGGCGCACGCGCAAAGCACGCCGCGCGCCGGGCGGGGCGGAAAGGGCGGGCTTCCGCGAGGCCCGCCCCCTCGGAACGCGGATCCGCCCCCGCCCTGCGCGCGCGCGCGCGCAGCGAAGGGGGCGGGGCCTCCCCACCCGGGGAGGTTATTGGGCGGGGCTTGAGGCAGTGACGCAAGGCCACGCCCGGGCGTGCCGCTCCGTTAGTGCGCCTGCGCAGAGGCGCGGCAGGGCGGTGTCCGCGACCACACCTGTTAGGGCGTGGTAGACAATGCGCATGCGCCGGAGCCACGCGGGGCCGTGCCCACTCGGGGGGCGGGTTAAAGCGCTAAGCAGGGCGTATCCCATGTGCGCATGCGCACTGACGGCCTCTGCGCGGGGGGGGGTGGGGTGGGGCACGCGCATGTCTGTTGCCGCCGCGCACATGCGCAGGGGCCGGACGGTGGCGCGCAAGGGCCAGAAGGTCCCAGTGAGGCCCAGTGTGAGGAGCGGCCGCCCAGTAGCGGGGCCGCGCGCACCAGTACGGGCCGTGACAGCCGTGTGTGGGCGCTGCGCGCCCGCGGAACGCGCAGCGCCCCGGGCAGGCGCCGCCCCGCGGCACTGCGGCCCCGGCCGGCCGCGGGAGGTGTCGCGACGTGCGGCGGTGCTCAGGCAGGGCCGAGCCGCGGGCTGGGCCTGAGCCCCCCGAGCCGCCGTGGGGCCGGCCCCACGCCCGGGGGGAGCCGTGAGGTGCCATGGGGCCAGCCCTACACCCGGGGGGAGCCGCGAGGTGCAGTGGGGCCAGCCCCATAACCAGAGGGAGCTGCGAGGTGCCATGGGGCCAGCCCCATAACCAGGGGGAGCCGCGAGGTGCTGTGGGGCCAGCCCCACACCCGGGGGGAGCCGCGACGTGCAGTGGGGTCGGCCCCACACCTGGGGGGAACTGTGAGCCACCGTGGGGCCAGCCCCATAACCGGGGAGAGCTGCAAGGTGCCGTGGGGCCAGCCCCATAACTGGGGGGAGGCACGAGGTGCTGTGGGGCCAGCCCCATAACCGGGGAGAGCTGCAGGGTGCCATAATGGGGCACCCTGAGCTGCTGTGGGGCTGGCACCACACCTGGGAGAGCTGTGAGGTGCCAGGGGCTGGCCCCACAGCCAGGGAGAGCTGTGAGGTGCCGTGGGGCTGGCCCCACACCCGGGGGGAGCCGCGAGGTGCCATACTGGGCCACCCCAAGCCGCCATAGGGCCGGCCCCACAACTGCTGAGCTGTCGTGGGGCCAGCCCCACAACCAGAGAGAGATGCAAGGTGCCACTCTGGGCCACCCTGAGCTGCTGTGGGGCCGGCCCCACAACTAGGGAGAACTGTGAGGTGCTGCACTGGGCCATCCTGAGGCACCACGGGGCCGGCCCCACAACCGGGGAGAGCCATGAGGCAGGATCCCGGGCCACTCTGAGCTGCTGTGGGGCTGGCCCTACAACGGGGTGGGGGGAACTAGGCGCCACGCTGGCCCTCAGGCTCCGAAACAGCGTGCCGAAGGTGCCGGTACGGCGTTCCCCCCGCAGCGCCGCGCACGTGCTTTCCACACCCCTCCGCAGCGGTTAACGCGCTAAACCCGAGCTCCCGGAGACCAATTACCCAAATGAACCCGGCGTTTAAGGCGACAGCTCCGAGCGGAGGGAAATTGCCCCCATTTGGATGTGATTTGCAGTAACTGGGTTCACGGGGTTCCTGCGCGGCGGCCGGGGCAGTGGAGCGCGGATCTGCAGCGGGATGCTCGAGGCCGCCCTCGCAGCAAGTGTTTCCTGCCCCGAGGCAGCTCATCCAGATAAAATTCGTCTTTTCCCCGTTGTGGAGCCAAGTCTGCTTTTCTGCTGGCTGCCCAAATGGGAAGCAGAAAAGCCGCTGCTTTGCCCGGAAGCAATCCCAGCGGATTGCTTGAGCACAGGCACCGGCGGCTGCTGCTAGAAAATATTTTAGAGAAAATTGCAGTTTCCCCCCTCAGAAAAACCAAGTTAAGGGTCAGCCTCAGCACGGCCAAGCCCAGCCTGCATCGCCCCACGCTGCCTGGAAGCTCTCATGGCGGAAATGCCGCCAAGCACTGATCTTTGCTCCGGCTCCTTAATTGTCCCTGCACAAACCCTCCTGACTTTATTATTTTTTTTTTCAGTTTTATGGCTGGAAAATCCTCACCCGGCATCCGTTTGTCCCCGCTTTGGCAGAGCTCAGCCTGACATGGGCTGCACCGAGTCCGGCTGCTGCCGGGGGCATCCCAGCGCTCCCATCCGACCATGCCAAACCCCTTGGAAAATGAATAAATAACTGCTGGGGCAATTTCTCAGTGTCCTTGATCGACGTTGTCCCCCGAGGACGAGCAGCGTCACATCCTGGAGATGGGCTGTGATGCTGCAGAGCATCTGGGAAGTTTCTAAGGCTCAAATTTACAGAGAAAAGGAGTCAAAACTGCCCATCGTTCCCATTGCCCTCGGACCAATAGCTCTGAAAAAGGACGCAAAATGGTCAGTTTGGGTCTTCTGGGGTTTGGGACTTTGGGTACGTGGGACCAGGCGGGGCTACAGGATGAGCCTGGACGTGGGTCTTCCCGGACTGCGCTTCCCCCCTGGGTAATGCAGGGCCTGAATAATGTAGGGCTGTGCCCCCAAAACGGCAGCTGGCATTTATAAACCCGGCAGTGCTGCAAATCCACAACATCCCGTGCAAATTATCGTTTTTCTGCCGCTATAAACGTGAGATCTCAGTGGAAAACTGAATTCCTTCCCCTCATAACCTACAACTGCTTGACCAAAACCATAAAAATAAAGTTTATTGCAAGAAAATATTCCCAATAACCTTGCATGCTCGAGAGAGAGATGCCTCCCAAGTGCCAGGGACTTGCTTTGTATCTGCTCTCCTTGCTGCCAACTTCTGCTGCTGGTGGAAACTTTATGGATCATTTATTCTCTCCTTCCCAGGAGCAAAATGCCAGCGTGATGGAGGTTTCCTGGCTCACCGTTCGCAAGATGCTAATTGCCTGCCCGTAATTGTCAGTGATGGATGGTTGTGCATCCCTGATCGCTCCCGAGCCGAGCGGGCGGATAGCCAGGCACTGGCTCTCTGCAGGCTGGAGCGAAGGCGCTGGATGCTGGCCCTCAGGACCCTACGGGGCAGGAGATAGAAGGGGCAGGTGCAGGATCGGGCTGCCGCCCAAAACCACCCGCGTGGACGGGCTCCGCAAACTGCACAGGCAGAGTAGAGCCCGCACCGAGCCCCAAGGCACAGGCTGCAGGGTGAGCTCAACCCCGTGTTAGACACCGGAGCTTCCCCGGGGACGGAGCCGTCGGCGCGCTCATCGCACCGGCGGGATTTTGCAACGACTTCCCGAGAAGCCTTCGCTGCCCGGAGGACAAATCGAGCGCGTGAGTCACCCCCGGAGAAAGCCAGAGGATCCCGCGCTCGGGCTGCTGCGAGAAGCAGGCACGGCGCCGGGGGCGGATCGCTCTCGGCAGGCACGCGGGGACCCAGGTGTCCGTGACTGTCCTGCGCTCCGGGTTTCGGCAAAGGGGGCGGCTGCGACCGCGCAGTCGCTGCCGAGCGTCTCCCGGGAGCGCTCGCCTGCCCACGCAACCAGCCCTATTACCCCATTAGCTCCCAGCTGCAAAGTGATTCCCATTAGTTGCGTTTTCGGAGGCGTTGCTTTTCCCCGTTTTGTTTCGCGTGGAAGGTGATGTTTTCCCAGGCTCTGAGCCCCATCCCCATGGCCAGGGCTGGACCGTGCCACAGGAAGAGCATCCAAGGAGGATTTTCTCCCTCCCCCTCTTCTGCCTCCCCCCTTAGACACCTTGTTGCTCCTGTCCCAGGCTGTGACACCCCCAGTTTAATTTGCTTTTTTTTAAGGGAGCTGAAGCAGGTCCCTGCAGAAACCTTCAATGCAGCAGCACTGGCAGAGCAGAGGGGCAACGTGCCGTCACGTAAAGCTGGAAATAACCCTGCCGTTACCCGTCGCTAGCCCGGCCGTACTCCTTTTAACACAAACGGCTTAAACTTTAGGGACTTTTACAGCCAAAGTCCTAGAAGGGCAAACTGAATCATGGAGAGGTTAAATGACTTGTCTGAGGCCGAACAGGAAGCCTGTGGCAGAGGAGAGCTTTGATTTCTCTCTCTCGCGAAGTGGTGTACCAGCTGCTGAGCCATCATTTCTCTCCATTAACCCTGGCGTTTCCCAGTAAAGACTGAGCAAGATGCGAGATGAAACTCGTTAATGTCGTCAACCTGCAAGAAAGTGATGTTTCATGGTAAACAAGCAAGCAAACCCAGGCGCACAAGCCCGTCGGTCGGTAAAACCGCTCTGTGCCAGCCTGCGAGGTGCATGGGCACGGAGGGGCCTGTTTGAGCATTTAGTAGCATTAATACTGCTCACCCACACTACAAGCAATTGCTGTTTGCTTCGCACACTTTGCGCCAATTTCGCAATTTCAGAATTTTGCACCAATTGCAAGATTTTGGACCTTGCGTGCGGATTTGTGCGTCCTTTGGGACTGACGTGGGAGAGGTTTTGCAGCCCGGTTGCACGGCTCTTTGCATGGCTTTCCCCGCAGCGAGGCTGCCCCTTCCCGGTGGGTGCAGAGGGAAGGCAAGGCGAAGGCAGCGGCAGAGCAGCCTGGGTTCAAGGGAAGAGCTGGATAACGGCTATAAGCCACCACAAGCCACAGCAAGGGTGTAAATTAAAGCTCGCAGTGGTGTAAAGCCTCCCTCATAGCTTCAGGCACAAACTGGTCCACATACACAAGAACAGCAGGGTTTGGCAGCAGAGCTATCATTTATTGGTTTGAGGAGCACGTTGCACTACTACGCACAAGTCGAGGTCAGTGGATTATTTGCTGCGTTAAGGTTTAAGACACAGGGCTAAACCTTGCAAAAAAGGCTGCGGTGGTTTAAAGTGCTGGTCCCATCTCCCCTGTGCGAGCCAGCGCTCCCGCGGCAAGGCGACGGGACAGGGCCCGGGCAGCGCTCCTCAGCCACTCCAGGGCAAAGTCGCCCCAGCTGCTGCAGGAGCGTCTGCCCGTGGCCTCTGCCCACTCCCTCCAAAAGTTCTGTGCTGCCGAATTGCCTTTAATGAACTCCCATTTCCTCCCAGGCTTCCCCCCCCCTCCTCTGATTGGCCTCATTAAATCAATTTAAAAACGTTTAGCAAAATGTTTTCCCTGGGCAAATTAAAGCAGTTGAACTTGCTGATTACGGTTCAGGGGTGGTGATTGCTGTCTGCCGTGACGCTGGCTCGGCCGCCCTCGCTGTCTCCCTACCCGAGAGGTTCATTCCCCCGCTGTGCATCGGGAGCTCATTTTTTCCTGGGGTTTTGGGTTTAGAGAACATGTAATAAACTTTGAGATTGTCATGGCAGGGGCTTTCTTGAAGCATTGCTCCCTCCTTTGTCAAATGTTGCTGATTCCTGGCCACACTCAGTGATGTGTTTTTGAGGATGGAAAGTGAAGAACCGTCAAAGAGCGTGAGTGTTTTCAGACCTGGGGTGTAACATGTCCAGGCAGTGGAGCAGCTTTGGGTTGGGGCTGCGACACCAGCCAAACCTGTTCATCCCAAACCCCCACGCTCCAGCTTGACTCACGTCACTGGAAATGTGATTTTGGGTGGCCGAGGTCCGTACTTGTGATCCAGCTGGGGAGAGGGATGGCAGCAAATGCTGCTTGGCCTGGCCGGCTGTTCATGGGCAATAGTCCGTGCTGGCTGGGACTCGGGCCTGCTGTTGGGACTGCAGAGACCCTCTGTCACTGCCGTGTGCTGCCGCGATGCCTAGAGACCTCAACTACCACCCAGGTTCTGTAGTGACAGCCAAAACCAGGTGTCCTGCAGGACCCTGCCCCCAGACTCCTTCCTGTCCTCCCGGGGGTGTCCAGGGAAGTCTGTGCTTGGGCCAGCGAGGCTCAGCTCCTGTGTGGGCCATGAAGCCACTGCCTGTGACGCTGTGGCTGTCACGTTTCCACGAGGCACCTGCCCACCCTTGGCTGTACGCATTTCTAGCGCTTGGAGCTGCGCCTAGGACATTAGCAGACACTAACTAGCCCTCTCTAGTCCAGAGGCAGAGGATGAATCAGCTTTCCACCCATTAATCTGATCTAAGCATCAGAAAAATACGTGAATTCTCTCAAAGCTGTTATCAGATAAAGGATTTGCAGTGTGCGTTGGCAGGGCTCTCAGGTGTCCTTCCAAAAACGGGAGAGGAAGATAAGCCCTGCACGTACTGCAGTAGCATAAGCAAGATGGAGGTTGCTGTGCGACAAATTCGGTGAGTGCTCCCAGTGCACAGTATCTTTTACTTAGAAATCCGTAAGGGAAGCAGCCTCTGAACCACTGCCAGCTTTGGCGACAGAGCTGTGCAGCACCTGGATTTCCAGGAGGCACCACAGCAAAGGAGAAATAGGGCAGGGTCACCCAAACATGCTCAGGACCCCGCAGGATCCCATGTTACAGAGACACAGTTTGCCAGGCCATGCTGGGGAGGACACCAGCAGTGTTCGTCCCTGTCCCAATAAGGGACAAACCGCAGGCTGGGTGAGCAGAAGTGAATGCCACGCAGGCTGCCGCCCCTGGGCTCGCAGCCTTCAGACCCCACTGGGCTCTTTGGGATGGCTGTGCCCCAAAAAGCTGTACCCCGAAAGCCCCCACCGGCACCCTAGGAGCTGCTGATGGAGCCCAGGGCTCCCTGAGCCGTGGGTGCGGGGCAGCGTGGTGGAGGGCTGGCCCGTAGCGGGGGCCGAGCTGGGCTGGACGGCCCCGGCGTGGCCTGGGACCCTCCGGCGGGGCAGGCACCCACGTGCGATCTCCCGCCAGCCCGCGCCCCGCCCCCCAGGGGGCGGGGCTTGACGCTGAGCGGTCCTTATAAGGCATCAATGGGCGGGTCCGAGAGCACCTCGCCCCCTAGGGGGCGTGGCTAAGGTGCAGTCGCGTTGTCATTGGCGGGGTGGGGCGGGGGCGGGAGAGTGGGCGGGGACCCGGCGAGGGGCGGGGCGCGGTGCCGGCCGGTTCCCGTCAAAAGGCGGCTCCGGGGCGGTGGGGGAGGGAGGGGGCGGCGGCGGCGCTGGGAGCGCAGGTACCGGGGCCGCGGGCCGAGGCACCGGGGGGCTGCGGCGAGGGCACCTCTGAGGGAAAACCGGCCCTGCTGCCCGCCGCGGGCCGGCCCACGGGGGTGGCGGGGGCTCCGGTGCCCACCGGGGCACGCTTGGGGGCGGGGGGGGGTGCGTCTGTGGGGACCCTGCTGCCCCCCGTGGAGGGGGGGGCGCGTGTGGGGTCACCCTTGGTGCCCCATGTGCGCCCCTCTCCCGGTTTGGGGTACCCGTGTCGGTTTGGGGGGGGGAGGCTGTTCCCCGTCCCTATGTTTTCCCTCAGTTTGGGGGTCCTGTGTGGGTTGGGGGGTCCCCCCACTGCCGTGTGTCCCTCCCCAACCTGGGTAGCATGTGAGCGCTTTGGGGGCCTCTGTGGACCTTGCACCCCCCCCCCCGGGTTTGTGGGTCTTGTGTTTATTTGAACCCCCCTCAGTGACTCCTGGAGCTGATGGTGCTGTAAAGGTATGGGGAGGACCCTGTGCCCCCCTCTAAAGTGAGGTCCCATTTGTGGGGGGACCCCGGTATCTCCCCTCACCCCCCTTTCGATGAGGGTCTCAAGGGCTGAGAATGGGGCCCCCTTGCTGTGGAGGGTCCACAGCCCCCCCCCATGCTCATGCCTCTCTCCCCCCATGTGTTAGGGGGTGGCTCCTGATTTGTGTCCAGGGGGTCCCTAGTGCTGCCCTGTCTCTAATCTGCCCCTCCACACACATGCTTTGAGCCCAGAAATGGGGGTTCAGCTTGGAGTTGGGGGGGTGCAATTGTGTGCCCCCCTTGTGGAGCCCCTTGCAAACTTCACGCTTCTGCCGCTGCCTCTGGGGTCCCCGCTGTGGGACGTGACACTCGCCCACTCCCCCTGTCCTGTCCCTGCTGTCTCCGAATTTGCAGCACCAGTGACTTACCTGGGTGCCGCCATGGGGGGCTCAGGCCCCCCAAGGTGTTGGCATTGGCGTGCTTGCCCTGTGCTTTAGGGTTTCCAGCCCGTCTCTTGCCCACAGGCTGGTCTCTGACTCAGGTAAGCATCTGATTAATGGCCAGCTTTAAAGCACGTTTTAAAGTCAGGCTTCCGATTAAGTGTCTTGAAGGTGTGTGTGGGGGAGACATCAAATGCCAGACCGAAATCCAGCTGTGGCAGTAACTGTGCTTGTCTCTTTTCTCCCTGCCCGATTCCCCAGCGGCTTTTTCACCTGTTGCTGAGCGATCTTGTGTGCCGCGTCGAATGTGACTGCCAGAATCCCTCATCGCCCGTGAGCTCCCAGCGCGAAGGGAAGGCGAAGGTACCAGGAACCTTTCTGCATCTCCTATGCAGAGGAAGAAGGGGTTTCTTTCCCTAGACTGAGCAGGGCACCTCTGCATCAGGAATGAGTATCTAAAGGGACTTTGGCGGGGGGGGAGTGTTGGGCAGCTGGTTTAGGACAGGTAGAGGGGACAGTTTCCTGTGGTGAGCTGTGCCTTCCTCTTTTCCCCTCGTTCAAGCCCTAAACTGTCCGATAGAGGCTTAGGCTGGAGTCTTCAGCATTAAGTTTCTTCAGAAACTGGTTTTCGCGAGAATTCAGCCCTGGGTTTGCAGCGTTTGCTGGCGTGCTCTCCTCCCACACGAGCTGGGCAGTGACTCATCTTCCTCCCAGGGCTCGGTTAAAGGAGCACCAGCAATCTCGGGGTAGCGTGCGTTTCCTTCTGAAGGGAGACATCTGCTCGGCGCCCAGCTCCGGTCTCGGGCGGCAGATCCTTGTCAGCGCTTCCTCCGCTGAGGAGCGAGGGTGAGCCGGGCTGACTGGGTTAGTGCTGTGAGTGCCACTGCACGTGTGGGGAGCCTAAAGAATATTTAACCTGTCTGCTCTGGTGGGGCAGGAGGTTAGCTGTAACTACTCACTAATACAAAACCTCTTCTTTCTCCAGAGCAGCTGGTTACCGAGACAAGTCAGTCTGGGTTTGTAGCTATTCTGGATATATCATGTTAAAGTGTACTTAAATGGGAGCTAGATTTTCCTGGATATAGTAGTACTTTTATCAGGGCAACAGGCAAAATGAGTGCAGCTTTCCACTGCCCACCTGCCTTTCAGAGTCTCCTTTTAAAGCTGCTTTAACCTGTGATGGTTAAAGGTTTGGTGTTTTGTGCCTTACCTCTCTGCTTATCCCTCGCCAAATGTGTGTCCTCAGTTCAACAGGGTATTGCATGTGTCTCAGCCAGCTGCCCCTTGCAGTCCAGAGGGGAACAGCAAGATCTGGGTCCTGGCTTGTAAGCAAAGTGCTTCCTGCAGTGCAAGCACCTGATGTGACTGCAGTCTAGTACCTGGTGGTATGGATGTTTCAGGTGAACACTTCTTTCAAATGTGCTGGAGTGCAATAGGCTGAGGTTTGGTAATTTTGCAGGCTGTGCTGTCAGCTGTGTATTGCTCAGACAACTGTCCCTCCAGGGAATCCAGTACCCTGAAAATCAAGGAAGGTCCATCAGGTGCAGGAGGCGTAGTCAGATGTCTGCCCAAGATCATGCTTGCCTGTAAACAGATCAGCTGTAAGATCATGCAGCAGGATTTCAAATAACAAAGGCACGAAATGGTAATAGATTTTTCATCAGTCAGGAATTTGCCTTGAGTCAGTTAGCTTTTTACTAAGTGTTTTTGCTTTAATCCCAATGTACTTAGTAAAAAGCTGGGAAATCTAACCTTTTTTTTTCCTGTTTAATAGCTAACTTTGGAAAAGTGGCTATTCTTGTCACTGGTTAGAGGTGCACTCGAGAATAATTTTTAACCTGCTATTGCTGAGCCAAAGTGAAGTCAGTCTAGCCCAAACTTCCTGTGGCTTTCAAAGGGGAAATGCTAAAGTGTCAAGTCACTGGAAGAGAAATAATCAGGCTTAAAAGAGGCTGTAAAGGGGTCTGTTTCTTCTGTGCAGCATCTGAGCAGGATGGCAAAGGGTGGGATTTGTCAGCTGAGCTGCGACACATGTTTTTCCCCTAGTTGTGCAAGGCAGGGGACCCCGGTTCTACCAGCCGTGGGGCTGCGCAACAAGAGCCTGGCGCAGGCAGCTGTGCTCAGTGCTGCGAGAGGGAGGGGCTGTGCATCTTGGGTGTCTGATCAGTCTGGCATAAACAGACTTGGTCCGATTATGGCCCCAAACGAGAGCCATGATTGCGCTTTCCCTCCCTCGCTGCTGCTGATCAGCTGCTGCGGTGGCTGGGGAGCAGATGTGCACAGCAACGCTGGGTCTGCTTTGTGAAGGGGCGCTGGATGCTGTTGAAAGGTGTTTTCCTGAAGCCCTGTCTTGTGGGGAATTGAATCCCGCTTCCTCAGGCGGTGTTGTGTACGGGGCGTCGTGGCTTGCAAATGTTCTGTGGGAAGTGGGTTTTAGATGATGCCTGTCCGTATTTGAATATGATGCAGCTGGTAAGTGAATAAATGCATGCAACATCAGAACTGCATCGTGTTCTGGGCTGGGAGCTCTTTCCCTGTTGCTAGGGACGTGTCTAGGTGCCGGCCAGGATTTCTTCCTGTCCTGTGGGACCATCTGCTCCTAGAGATGCAGGTGGCAGCCCCGGATGGAGAGCTGGCCGCGTCGCAAAGCAGGCGTGCAGTTCATTCTTGCCCCTGTAGATGCGGGGACCCTCTGATTTGGATGTCGTCAGCCCTGACTTCTGCAGAAGTGGCTCTGCTTGCCATGGGCTAGTGAGTCTTTCATAACCATAGCTACGGGGCGGGGGGATTTATCCCTTTGGGTAACCCCAGAGTTGTCTCTTGGGTAAGAGGCGCCAGCAGAGCGTTTCAGCACTCTGCTCTGGGGATTGCCTAACTAATGTGAAACAGCTCATTCTCGCCATGTATCATCAAGGCAGAAACATTTGGGGGCAAAACAACTCTGTTTTTGGGCAGCTGGTGAAAGTTGTTGCGACAGCTGGCTCCTTGTCTCGCGCCCACGGAGGGGAGGCTTAGCATACCTGGTTTCTGTTGCTCATTTTCCTCCCCCTTGCCTGAGAACATTTCTGGGGACTTGACTGGGCCTTGAAGGGTTTCAGAGCTGTGATGCGACTTGAGTGATGGGAAATTCTGGATTTGATCTGTTTCTCGCTCTGCCATCCAGGACGCTAGCTTTTGAAGGCAAAGCACAGCCGCGTTTCAAGGGGCACCGTGCCTGGCAGTGTCCCCAATTCCTCTGCTGCTCCCTCAGCTCTGATTCATGCCAGCTGCTGCTCTTGTTCACTAGGCACTGGATCTGCAGTGGTCACGTTTGTGTGACGGCTTCCGTGTTACAGTTCCCAATTGATATCCTTGGTGCCCTTCCAGCTGTGGTCCTCTCTGGCGTGACAGCAGCCGTGTGGTGCTTGTCCTGACGCATGGGCACCCGCTGGTATCTGACAACACCCAGTGGTGGGGGTGAGAGATGGGCAGTAATTTAGAACAGTTTTGCAACCTGAAAATGACAAATACAAGTAGTGGCACACTACTCTGACTAATTGCCTCTAGACTAGAGATACCGAAAGACCTCGGAAACACCTGTAGCTTATAACTGAGCATTAATGCAATGAGTGTGGGGAAAATTCCATCTAGCTTGGGATGTTTGCATTAAATTTTTGTCTCTAAAGAGGAACCCAGCCTGGAGAATGCTGCTGCTAAAGAAACCACAAGTCTTGTTCAGTAAAGGTACTTTTAATTTCTAGCTGGTTCTTCAAAAACATCCTAACCAAACAAAATCCTCAAGTATTAGAACTGTGTGAGGGTAGTAAGTCTGAACATGTAATGCATTGATTAGTGCCTTCATTATCCATTTTATGACATGAAGGTGCTGATCAGGCCCCGTGGAAGAATCCAAGGTGGCTTCTGGCATCAGCCTGTTCCTCCTCAGCACCGTGCTCTAAACTGAAAGTAGTTTTTCCTCTAGATATTGCTTACTAGAAGGAAGAAATGGCCTTGGTGTGTGTTGAGAGCTATAAAAGGAGTCCAGGGACTGGGACATGTCACTTGTATTTACCCAATTTTTCCAAATTTAATGGACTAGCTCATGCCTCAGTCAGTGTAGGGACAGCAGAGCCTAGAGCCTTTGCTCAGGAAGGAAAGTCTACTGAAGTATTAAAATTGTGCTAACACTAAGGTAAAATGATGCAGTAAGAAATTAAGTCCAGCTATTTTTCAAGAGTTCATTGGGAGGGGTTATGTTAAGGCAAAAGTAGAGCATCTGGCACGCAGCAACAGCCTGTGGGGTTGAGAGAGGGAAGGACTGTTAAACCAGGGTGTGAGGAAGATAAAACTGCAAGGGGAACAAAAGTCCAGTGAGATAAGGAAGGTCAAAGACACTTATGGGCTTTAAGATGAAGTTTTTCAGCAATGACCTAAAGAAGCAGATGCAATGACTGAGGGTAGGTTACCTCAAAGTCAAGAGATCCCAGGGTAACTTCAGCTGAAGGAGCAACATAGCAGGGTAGTTGACAGTGACGCTCTGATGTGTTTCCACCATCGTTTTATGTATCTGCTGAATCAGTTGCACCTCAAACAGTTTTCTTATCTGTGCTGAACACTGGTATCAAGGTAAACCTCACACGTGGAAGTGACTTTTGGCTATTAATAGTTGAGAACAGGGCGTAAAAGTGGTAAAACAATATGTGGCGTATTAGTCTATGTACCTAAAAGTAGTATCCTTGTTTCCAGGAATATATGTTTTCTGCTGAGGACGTTGGGACCTGCTGACACTGGTGAGTGGCTTTCCTGTCTTAAACTAAAGTCCCGTGAGTATTTTAGTTTCACAATTTCCAGAGATTTTTGGAGAAACTCGGAGGTGACAGTACAGCCTGTATATTGGATGAGGTGAGTTTGGTTTTAAAGGGTGTTCTTTACCTGTGAAGTCTCTCTACTCTTTTCTCTTCTGAAAAGCTGTGCCTTTTTGTAAGGATTCTGTATGCCGGAAGCATGCACTTTCCTTTGCTCCAGGCCTTTCTGTTCTGACTGGTTCCACTTAGGTGCTCAGCCTGTGTAGGTGCTATTTCAGTTTCTCAACGCAGGGCTGCAATGCTCAACGCCTTCTCCTGCTTCATCAGTTCTCCCCCTCCTGCCACCACCTCTTTCTGCCCCCCTGCTTGGGCAAGAAGCAGTGCCTCCCGCGATGGGCGAGGTGATCGTTGGTGCGGAGGTGTGACTGTTCTCTTGCCTGCCAGGCTGGCTGGCGTCCTGTGCTGTCCCTCACCCTCTGCCAGGTGAGGGAAACGGCTTTGGGCGCTGCGTCCTGTCTCCAGGCCTCTGAAGGTTTCACTTCTCTAACCTGCTGCAGAGATGTGGATAGTGCTGACATGGAGGGGTCCTTATAAATAAGCACTCATGGCTCTATAACTATGCCCGTTAAAACAGCCATAGATAAGATACAGGCATGGTACATATTTAGACTTGCTTAGTTTTGCAGAATATGTTGTGGCCTTGATCAGACCGGGGAGCTCCATCTCACCTTTGTATCGGAATAGCATGCCCCTGTGGGCAGAGCGCTGGCTGTGACCTGTGGAGCTCTAATACGGCGCGTTGGGGAACGTTGTCCAAGGCACCCTTGGCTTTCCTCGAGCATCGGCCGTTCTCCAGTAGCACTGGTGGATGGGAGATTGGCTTCATTTAGCTTGGGTCCACCTTCTCCGGGTAAAGGGAGATCTTATTTCAGAAGTCGTTTATGGTTTGATAGCCTGGCTTACTGTGCATCTGGAGATTGTATTGACTAGCTCATGATGCTGAATTGAAGTTTCTTCTGTAGGGAAAGAGCCCTTCTCAACACGCTCCTGGCACCTTGCTTTCCTCTGGCCTTTTGGCCTGCGGGGAGCTCTCTGACCTGTCTCTGTGCTAAAAGCAGCCTGGGAACTGGAGTGTCGAGTTGCGATCTTACTGGCATGCTCAAAGGAGGGGCGATTGTTTTCTGAGCTGCTCAGACGTTCGAGTAATCCTGTGGTCTGTTTGGTGTCAGACGGAGGAGAAACCAGTTTGTTCTCAATTCTGCTGTCTTGGCCTCTGCACCTCTCACCTCCCACACTGTCCTCCTTGTTGACGCTGCACATTACTGGAAGAAGGTGAAAGAACTGGCATGGTTCAGCTACAGTCCTGGGCTGCTTGATGCTATTAAAATATAAATAATCACTTGCTACAGTAGAGTGGGAGACCCTTTATCTGTAACAGAAGAAAGAACTGTGCATATGTGCAGGGCTACTGCACTGTGAGAAGCACTTCCTTCGGTTTATTCTGCCTTGCATGGATGGCAGAATTTCAAAACAGTGAAGTATGTTGTGATAGTAACAAAACCTCAGGTGTCCGTGACCTTGGTTGTGTGATCTTAGATACAGAAATGCAGCAGAGACAAAGCTAGGCTGGATCAGAGGCAGGGCACCAAGTGCCTAAAAGCATGGGTAACGCTAAGGATGCGTGTAGACCTTCCTGTAGGAGTGGTGGTGCCTAACTGCTGGCAGGTCAGGGTTGGAGCACTTGGCGAGCTTCTGCTCTGCTCTCAAACGCCACATTTGCAAGCACAGAGTGTTGTTTCTCTTTTACTGCGGCCCAAGTGTGCCTGGTCAGAGCAGTTTCTACTCCATGGCGAGCTGAAGTGAAAATGGCTGATCTGGGGGAATGGGATTGCTACTGCTCTTCCTTGGGAAGGAGAAAAGCAGAAGTACCTGCAGACTTCATAGTGCAGGAAGGCAGTTTTAATGCCGTTCACCCACTCACTTCCTTGAGCAGCAGTAAAATTGCTGGAGAAGGAGCTGCCTGTCGAGGGCAGGGCATGACTCTGCCTTGCTGTCACGTGCTGCAGCGCTGCTTAGCTCTGGATTTACCCGTCAGCTCGTCCAGACTGAAGCACAGATCTAGGAGCCAGCGCCTCTTAATCACGCTCTCTGGGCACCTACTGCAGGTAAACAGCCTTCCCTGTCTGGGAGAACGGTCGGACTGGACTGGGAGGACTGAGGATGCCCCAGAGCTCAGCTTGTGGGTCTGACCCCTCCCTAGGGTTCCTGGTATACAGCAATAGGCTTTAATTCTGACAAAAACTTCCTTTCTTACTAATGACAAGGTTTAGTGGTCACTTTGCCTTTTTTTTCCCCCCTCATCCTGTAGGTGAGAGAACATGGGGATGTCCTCTTGGTTTTGTCTGATTTCCATTTTGCTTTTTGCACTGTTCCACCTCCTGACTTGGTGCTGTGGTAGGTTTTAACGTGTGGCTGTTGAATTTCTGGTTGTCCATAGCTGTCCTTTAAGCAGCTTGAAGAGATCTCCAGTTGAATGCGGTGGCCCAGCTCGTAGAGGGAAAAATCACTACTCCATTTGCGGCTCTCAAGGAAAATAAGGTTTGTAGGGAATGCTTGGGCTGGAGAGGGGTATGGGCGGATAGGACAGACTTCCACATAGAGGAAAAGTGGGATAATCTGAAGGCAGAGAGCTTATTCTTAAAAGCAATGCCTCATTGAGGAGTGATTGCTAGGGCAAGCTGAGCTTCAGGAGCTTGTGTACAAGGCAGAGACGCTTCTGGGCAGCTCTGGGAGCTAGAGTCTGGTCTCTTGATCACTTGGCAGCTCCTGTTGTGTCACATGCCTGGCTGTGGGATGGCCTCAGAGGCCGTACGATTCAGTCTTTGGCTGCCTTAAATCTAAAACTACCTGCTGTCGTGCACTAGTCGTCTTCGGTGCAGGCAGGTCTAGGGATGCATTGACTTCACGTCCCATCTTACCCAAAAGCTGTTGGCTCCCGTGGTCATGTTGTAACTTCCCACCCAAACGCGCTGGTGAGACTTTCAGTCCTGTTATGCTGTGTTGAGGGAAATTGCATTTTGAGAGTTAATCTTTCCTCTCCTAGAATGAGACTTTTTCTAATGCCACTTCCTGTCTGCTGTAATGACAAATTCCTGGGAGCTGCACTTGGTGAGGAGGCTGGACCCCCTTTTAAACTGGAGGTGGAGGGGGCAAGTCTGCTGGGTTTATCTGCATCCCGTAACAGGCTGGTCAAGGCTTGTGTTTCTCCAGTGTTGACTTAATGACTAAGGCATCACAAATCAATCCTTCTCCAAATGCGGCTTTCTTCACGCCTGTGTCTTTCCTCACCCCAATAGATGAAATGTCTGAATTATTTAGGAAATGCAGCTGGGTAGAAAATCTGTAACCAAAGCAGGTCGAGCCTAGATGGATGCAAATGGCTTTAAGTTGCATTTTTTTTTTTCTTTTGAGAACTTTGCTTGTCAGCGAGTAGATTCATGAGTGTAGACAGGAACTTTAGGCATCCTGCAGCAGGCATCTAACACTATCTGCTTCCAGCACTAATGGACCACAGTTGCCAGGTTTCTGCCTACTTCTGGGAATCGCTTCAAATCTTGTCTTTTATCTTGTGGAATCTTGGTGAATTGGTTTATTATTTCAAAGGCCACCGGAGCTGATTGGCAGCCTCAGAAGGTCCCTATCTCTTTTCAACATACGTTAGCGCTTTGTAAATCCGATGCCCAGTATTGGAGACCTTGAATTCTGGACTCTCTGCAGAGCTCTGGGTTCGTGCCTTGCGAAGTGAAGATGTTCTTGTATATCCTGCTATTGACTTCTAGAAGAAAGGTCACCTCAGGGGCTTGCCTGGCTTAACGCACTTCTCTCAAGCAAATCCTAGACTCTGGAAGTCTGAGGTATGGCTGTGCTGTAATATCTGACCTGGTTTTGTTGGTTCTAGCTGTGGCTGTATCTGCTGGCATTTAAAGGGAATTTGTGTGGCTTTCTCAGCCTGTCCTAGTCTGTATGAAAGGAGCCAGGAGCTCTTCCTGCTGAGGAGCTGGACGTACAGCTCCTGGCACCTGCTCCGGTTTAAGGGGATGAAGGACTTGCACTCTCTATTTGAACTGGTGAAACTAACACAGCTGATCTCCCAAACCTTGGTCATGGCTTCAGGGCTCACTACTTCTATGTTGTTTTTTTTTTTTTTTGGTGGTAATTCACAGTTTATATCAGCTGAAACATTTTTCTTCCATCTCTACTAAAACCAATGTTGGCTTGATATAATTAAAAACAAAATTTTTCAGTATTGCTGAGGAGTCCCGGGGGGGTTGTGTATTCTTAGTGTGATTTTTATCTCTCTGGAGAGTGCTAGAACAATTTGCATTCTTAGCAAGAACCTGTTTGCATATATTTCGAAATAAAGGAGAAACATTTGAAGGTGGTATTTCCCACGTGCAGGGACAGCTCCTTTCTGTTGGTCTGTCCTGAATCTTTGAAATATGAAACAGGATTCCTTGGCTGCTTTTACTGTGGAATTAGTGATTAGGGAGCCAAGGTACAGGTGAAGGACAGGCAATTTGGAGCGATCAGCTTAGATGATTGAGATCTAAGAAGACTTTTTGGCGATGTTAAGCATCGCAGGGAAGCGTCTCCAGAAATAATTACCCTTATGAATTTGTGAAACTGTTGGAGGAAAACATTCCCTTTGACCTGTCCTTGCTGTGCCCTGCAATTAGCCGCATGCAAATGCGGCGGTGTTATTTGCTCCTCTACTGTTGTGCCCCATAACAGTGATATCTGTATGGAAATCATGTTGACTAAGCTAAAGGTAGTTTCCAGTGGAAAAATTAGCTTGGAGAAATTGCTCTCCTAGATAAGAAATGGAAATGTGAAAGAAGGAAATAGCTGTTACAGGCTAGTCCTATCTGTAATTAAAATTGCCTTTCCTGCCCCTTTTGGCTTGCGGAGACGTTTGCTGCTGATAATTTGTGAATGAGTTAGAGTTACAGCACCTTAATGCCAAATACTACACAGTGCAGCTGGTATGGATTTAATTTAAGAGCCTGTTCTGTGGTTAAATGCTTTGCTCTCAGCCAGCTCTGCAGACCTGCTGGGTTCCCGTCTGGGAGCTCGGGGAGAGCAAACGCCCGATTCGGCGATACGGTACCGCTGCAGCGCCTGGCCGAGCGTCGCGGTACGGGAGGGAGCGAGGCTTTGCGTTGGCCTTGGATTCCTCCTGTGTCA
Organism: Rhea pennata; assembly: GCF_028389875.1. NCBI lineage: Eukaryota > Metazoa > Chordata > Aves > Rheiformes > Rheidae > Rhea > Rhea pennata. Next base: position 3,058,080 of record NC_084691.1, on the reverse strand, counting down.
AACGTCTCCAGGGCTATTGCCCAGCTCCCCCTGCCTGTTACTAGCACCCAGATTAGGAGTTGGTGAGAGGAGAAGGGAACGGTGGTGCGCACCTGAGCGGACCGTGGCCCGGCGGGACCCCTCCAGGCGCTTGCTGCAGCCAGTGCCCTTCCCCAACTGCCCACTGTGTTTCTTCAATAACCTGGACCCCGAGCATGGAGCTTTTAATTTTGGTAAAGCCGTAGCGGGTGGAATAAGTACCAGCTGCCCTGGCTGTGGTGCTGTACGAAGTGAGACAGTGCCAGTAAACATGTGTTTGCGTTCACCACATCCGCCTGAAAAATAAACAAATCTACAGCTTCCTACGGCAGTGCCACAGTGCTTCCAGCCAGCGGCCTGAGCTCGTCATGTACCACCTTTCAGCAGCTCTGGTCTTGACTGATTTTTTTTTCTCTGCTAGCTTTATTCTGTAGCCATGGAGCTCCTTGGGACAGTCAAACAGGGCTTCCTGTAGTCAAGCAATCCATCTGAGCATGACTGCCGCCTTTCTCCACTTCCCCAGCCTGCAGTAAGTCATAAAAGGCGCTGAGAAATCTGAGTGAGACTGATGCTGGGCTGGACTTTATCCTTCTCTTTCCCTGAGCTAATGAGTACTTTGGGCAGGGAAGATTCTGGATGTTACTTCTCACGTTGCTTTTAAATAGCTGCCTTTTCTTTAGCAGCTTCTCCCGGAGAAGCAAGTGAGGAGTTCTTGCAACCTCCTGTCTGCAAGGAGATCTGTTGCTGGGAGCTTGGGATGCCTCTTGAGGAGGCCACTTAGATGTGCCCAGGCACAGCTGGGAACAGGCTCTTCCATTGAATCTGGGCAGAGCAGCTTGCGGGCTGTTTCGGTGAGTCAGAAGGGAAGCTGGCCAGGACTGAATCCTTTCTGTGAACTGGCACTTGTGCACCTACTTTCCTGGAAACTAAGCTGAAATATCCTGTATGTGACTTCTTCCAGCATCTGCTTCTGCCCCTAAGTTCCAAGTGTGCAATAAAACCTGATTTCCATGCTGGTGTCAAACTGGCTGTGACATTAGTGTTGAGAGCTTTGAGCTGAAATAGGAAAGAGTTTCTAGCAGTAGCTTGTCTGACATGCAAGCGTTAACATGCCGCTACATTCACTTTTTCTGCAACGATTTTTGACCGACGTGCACAGGCCATGCAGCAGCCTGAGCAGCTACAGCAGTGCTGCCCCTCCGCTCCCTGCGTGCGCAGTGTTGCAGAGGTGGCGTGATGGTACAGGTGCTAAGTTTGGAAAACTTGGTGCCCTTCAGGTTTTTCCCATAGTGGAACAGGAAGAGGTTTGTCCTCATTTGGGTGTAGTGTAACTGGATTTTGGCCTTAATCAAAGGACCGTGTTTTCAGTGATAGGCAGTTGTGTCAGTTGGAAACTCCTTGTTGCTGTATATAAGATGATAGCACAAGCTAGTTTTGAGATAATCCAGTTTAACATCTTACAGCTGCCTCTTCCCCCCCCATTTTTTTTATCATAAACACGTGCAACAGCTTGAGTGAAGGGAAACCAAACAACTTTCATTCTGCAAATGCAATATTTCTCTTTTTTGCCTTACTCAAGCTTTTTGGCCTGCAAGGCATGGGTTGTGTGACCACTGTCACTTCTCATTCATGACTAACATCCTCCCGTGGTACGGCTCAGGAAATGAGGCAGTCTGCTGCAGTTAGCACGACTGCAGCCATGGTGGTCTCCCCATTCCAGTCAATGCTGAGCTATTTTCGAGGTTGCTATTTGAGTCTAATGCCTTGTGAAAGAGTTTGTTTATTCTGCGTGACTTGCAGAGTCCGAGGCGATGCCTCCTGCCTCCGTGAAAAGCTGCGGAGCAAACGGTGGCCGTGGGCACGTGATCCTCGCAAGGAGGAGAAGCAGCAACCCTCGCACGGCACGTGCCTGCGAAGTCAGCGTTTCCTCGCAAAACGCGCAGACGCGGCGCGGCCGCGCGGGGAGGCAGTGGTCAGCGCTGGTGTTGCTCCCCGTTCAAAGCACGGGGGATGTCGGGCAAACGCTGTCGCAAGTGAAATGCAACTCGTTTAAGTGCCAACTTCTAGTGGGCTTGAGTTGAGCGGGGAAGACTGCTGTGTTGGTGTGATAGGGAGGGTAACTGGCTCTGTGGAGCCCGAGCGCCCTGGCTGGCCTTGTCTGACGTGTGGGACCCCTTGCAGATGCACGGTCCCTCCTCTGTCTGCAAGGGGCTTCGTGACAGCTGGGAGCTCAGACGGTAGCTGGTTTGTTTCCCTTGCAACTTCCCACTCTGTGCTCCCCAGTTCCTGGGGTGAGTTGCCCTAGCACTGGTATGTTTGACCTGCTCTGCTGTTTGCTTTATGGGTTGGCAAGCTTTCACCCTTCCCTCCTCCTCTCCTTATTCTCCTGCCTTTATCTGTAGCTGCTAAATCCGACGCAACTCACAGCTCTCCCATACGCTAGAATCGGATGGTTCTTCTGTTTGGGTGAAGAGCTGTGTTTCTTCGGATGGGGCAGACAACTCGGATGGTTAGGAAGAGGGCAGGGAGGTCTCGGACAAGGCTGGGAGAGCTGCCTCCTGCTTTCCAGTTTCACCCGAACGCTCGCAGCAGCCATCTCCTGCCATTTCCCACAACGGGGGAAGTGGGAATTGTTAACCTCATTCCTGGAAACCTGTCAGGGCAGATGGAGTCTGACCCAGGCGTGATGGAAAGGCTTTGCCTTGGGCTAATGTGGGAGGAATGCCAGCCACCTCGCCTTGCTCCAAAACCCAGCCGGGGACCTGCTGCCGCCGGACACCGGCTCCGGGGATGCCAGTGCCTCTCTGACCTGCAAAGGGACACGACCGATTGCTGTCTCTGTACTAGCTCACACTGGAGCCAGTGGGATTGGGAACTTCCAGACTGTGGAAATGTTTCTGACCCAATTGCTATAACGGGCCAGAACTAAAATTATGGAGGATGCAGTTCACATCGTAGCTGATATCTGTATATATCATAAAAATAACAGTAAAAGCTTTTAGAGTTGCTTTGCATGATGTCAGGTACTGACTCATTGCTGCTTGTTCTCATGGACTTTTTCCCACAAAAAGCATCACTTTGCCGAAGCTGTTTAGTATCTAAAGGCTTTTTGTGACTGATTTAATTCTAGAAATCTTTGGACTCTGAATCCCTAGATGGATCAGTGTCACAGCTACTAAATATTTAAGTGCAACAGCTGCTTTGCTCTAAAGTGACATTACAAGCAATCTAGGGTGATGCTTGTTCATGAGGGTCTTCACTAGCCAGCTCTTCCCCTTGGTCTTGGGGACTACGAGCTGGTTTAATTATACAGCCAGATGAATCTAGGAACAGGGTTTCAGACAAGCTGGAGAAGCCCCTGATCTGGAGAGCATGAGGTACCGAGCAATCAGCAGAGCTGTACTGGAAAGGCTGCTTAGGAAGTCCAGATGCCTGATGATTGGAGCCCATCGCAGCCCGTCCTGGCCTCTGACTCAGTGCCGGAGGATGCTCCACCCTTCCTGTTGCGTATTTATTTTCACCTTCTTTGCGATGATGCTGTCAAATCCTTTAAGTGTCTGGAAACTCGTTGCATTTCAGGCTGGCTCTTGACTCGTGCCAACTCCACCGTGTTTGCTCCTCGGGGCAGGGATGGCTGCTGTACTGTGCTGGGGTCCGTGGGCGCTCCTGCAATGTGATAATTGAGGGCTCCTCTCTGTTATTACTCTTATCAGTGGCCTCTGTTCCAGGTGTGGTTTGCCAGGCTTGCTCATCCCGGCTGGCAGATGGTCTCAAGACCTGGCGCTGCGTCTGCAGACGCTTGTGTCAAGTCGGTCCCAAGAGGATGTGGCTTTAGGAGAGGCTCATCAGCCCCAGAACAGGGGCAAAGCCGAAGCAGGGCTGGCTCCAAGCGATTCCTTTTCCAGCTTCCCCCGTGCCTGCTGAGATGACACCAACAGATACTCAGTTGTGTTGTAAGGCCACGGTGCGGGGAAGAAGCTAAAGGGGAAGCTCCACCAGCCTCTGTCATGCAGCTGCATGAAAAGTTGCTTTAATTTTCTTGTTGAAGGAGAGTTTGAGAAACAACATGCTGCTCGCATAAAATTGTATATTAAGGCAAGTTGGCTGCCACTAATGTGGTGCTCATGGTGTCTTCCTTGGCTCGCAGATTCAGATGGTTTTCTGCCGTGAGTGTCCTGTTCAGTCTTTTTGTGGCGTAAACGACAAAGCGTCTCGCCAGCGAGGAGTCAGGTTGGAGGTATTTTTGACACAGTGCCCAAGCTGTAATCTGGAAATCTGTTTACTTCATTCCTTCCATTCAGGGGAATGGTGCTTAGAAATATTTTCTGTTTTTACCTTCGCGTGTAAGGATTTGTTGCCTAATTGTCTTGTGAGACCTCATAAAGATACTTGGCTAATGTGGTAAAAGAGCTTGTAAATGCCCAAGTGTTTTTCTTTTGCCTTTCTGAGCTAGTAAAGCTGTTGACAGAGGTTGCATGGAGATGCTCACCTCTGGCTGCCCCTAGTCCTTGCCACACACCTGCTTTCCTGGCCCCTCTCAGGGGCTGTGGAACAGGCTTCTCCTGCGCTTTCCATCCGGGACACTCACAACTGACATATCCAACCGCTACAGTTTGTGCGCAGACTCCAAATCCGACTCCTGTCTGTGGCGGGTGCGAGGTGAGGCAAGAGAAGACATGTCCAAGATCTAAGATCTGCCCAATGCATGTGTGTGTTTGAGGACTTGCTGTTGTATCTCTGGATTAGCGAGGCTGGGTGTGTTTTGCAGCCTACCTAGAGGGCTGCGTGCTTGGCAGCTTCTGCATGCCTTCAGGGTCTCCTGGTGCCACTCTGTGGCTTTGAATTTCTCTCCAAAACCCCGGGAGAGTGATATTCCTTTGCAGAAAAGTCAGGAAGGGCGATACTCAGGGTGACAGTGCTGTGCTGAGGACCCTTGGTCTGCGGGCAAGTCAGAGCCTGGAGACCCCCAGTGTTTGGAGACAGTCTTGTATCTCTCTTCCCCCTCTAGTTTCCCTGTTCACCAGGTTAAAGGGTTCTGGACACGGTAGCGAAGAGGGCAGACTCGGTCTTGCCTTGCCACTGCTTTTCTTCCAGCTTCGCCACGAAGGAGGTGGCTGCTCAGATGTTGGCCCCTAACTGTGTTAGCGGGGAGCGCTGGCTGTAATCGAGTTCAGCGTGCCCTTGGGCTTGCTCTGCTCTAAACGCTTCTTGCGGTTTTAGAGCAAGCCTGAAAAGTGCCTGATTCCTCACAGGTAACGAGATCAGCATCCTGCTCCTTACAGTGGGGTTAGGTGTCTGGCTTTGAAACTAATGTTTATAGCTCCTTTGGTTGTTGCACAGCTGCAGCCTCAGACCCTCCTCTGAACGTCTCACTGCAGTGATATAAATTTGCAGTCTGGCGGCGTCTGGCCTCTTTGGGGTAAGAAGTGTCACATTTATGTCGCCTGGCACAGAGGAGCCTCCGGCCGTGGGATGGGGGCGTCTGTAGATGCTCCAGGAGGATTTGCCATTAATCAAATTAATGGCAGAAACAGTGGCACAAGCTGTCTTGCATCAGGTAATAAATAGCTGCCAGTCTCCCTACGCTGCCCTTGCCTGGCTCTCGAAGGTCCCAGTCCCTCTGGGTCTTGGGGAAAGTTGGAAAAATGCGTTTCCAACCTGGAAACAGAGGTGAGCGGTGTTAAGAGGAATCCAGCTGCACAGTGGCATGGGGGAATTTCACCTGCTGCATCTCTCTACGTGCCACATGCAGAGCCGCTTTGCTGGCGCTGGGCTCCCAGTGTGCGTATGGAAGCAATGCTTTGCCTGCCCACGAGGCCGTCGATCAGCTGTCTAATAAATCTCATAGACAGTAGCTGAATAACAGGGCTCCCTGGAGCTACAGAAGGAAATGATTTAATTGCCTTTTTCTGGGGGAAAAAAAAAAAAGGTAGAGAAAGGAGTTGCTCGCATGCCACTACTAGATCGTATAAATAGCCTGTTTTGTACTGGAAAAGGGCTCTTGAAATGCAATTGCGTTGCCAGAGGCTCTGAAGAGACTGTGTGGAGCGTTGTGTTTTCACGTGTCAAAAGTGGTGTTAACTGAGTGTGCGAGCCAGGAAAGCGGAGAAAACTCCATGTGAGCAAGCGGGTCTCTCCAAGACTCGGCCGAGTCATGAGCAGCGTCGGGGTGAGGATTTACTTTGACTTCAGGAACCAGCCTCTTCCTTTCAGGCAGTGTGGGCGAAGCTTTGTTTTATTTGGCGGGTTAATTTACCCCCCAAAATGCCTTTTGATGGGGGAACAAAGATATTGAGAACTTTCACAATACGTAACAGTTTAACAACGTTAGTCTTGAAGTGCCAAAGAATAATCCCTCTTTTTAGCTAATGAAATGTCACCTTTTCTTTTCTGGGAAGCTGTCAGCTCTTTGCTTTGACTCCCAAAACTGAAGAGAAAGCCCACTGGGGCTTAGTTTCTCTGCCAAATTTCAGTCTGGCAAAGCCCGGACCTCCGGGGAGCGGTTGGTGAAGCACGAACTCCCTTTCTTGCAGGCTTTCACGGCTTGGCTGGATAAAGCCACCGTCTCGCTTCTAGGTGTAACTAAACCTGTGCAGGGCATGATGCGATGAGGTCTGACCCCATCGTGCACAGCTGGAAACCCCTGCTTCTGCCCTAAATCCTGCTGCCCTGCTGACTTACCCTTCCGAGTGTTGCAGGCTCCCATTTTCCACAAGTTCAAGGCTGCTGTGCAAGACTCAGCTTGCTACACACGCACAGTTATAAACAAGTGCTCTACAGCATTTCCTTACGCTGGGAGTTGGTGTTAAAGGTATTTCTGGCTCTGTGTATCGGGAAACCTCGGGGCCGAGCAGCTGTGCCACAAGCTGTCTCCCACGCTGAGGTTTATGCATCAGCCTTCGGGCCAGTTTCTGGCTCGGGTTTTGTCGAAGCTGGTGTGTGTTAGCCCTAGCTCTGGCCGTTGCCAGCAGAGCAACAGGCACTTTAGGACTGCGATGCTGGGAAGGATAATCACTGCTGTGCAGCCACTGAATAAGAGTGAGTAAGGCTTTTAGCACGAGCTAAAAGCTCCTCTGAAGCCTTTTCCCTTCTGCCAAGTTGGAGAGCCACACACGCGAGTTTTGCAATTCTGCAAGTCAGGGAGAGAGAAAGGAAAGTGATAAAGTGTGAGGAAAATACTTCAGTGAAATACTTCCTACGAGAATGAGTGGCTACTGAGGGTAGTCAGAGATTCATATAGGCTTAAAAGCGAACAGCCATCCTTTGGGCTCAGCGTGGAGGAGGAAGAAGAGCTGACGCTGTGTCTGGCTCCCTGGGCAAGCAGTAATTTTCCGTGTACTCCTCTGTTTTCCTGTAGCTCTAACGTGCTGCCATCGAGGGGGAGGCATCATGCGGCCTCGGGCCGAGTCATCCTGACTCGTGTGTCTGGCCAGCAGCAGTGAGTCCCCTTCCTGGGTAAGACAGGGAGAGACGGAGCTGGGACTGGCTTTTGTCTCCAACTTGATGCGTCCATCTTGCTTCCCAGCTGTCTCTGCCCAGGTATGGGGACTTCAGCTTCTCTAGCTGCAAGTGGCTCTATCACAACCCTGGCTGTAACGCTGCTCAAAAGGAAGATTGGAGCACAGCCACCAGCAAACAGAGCCCATTTACTTGTACCAAACCGTTCTTGCCCCTCGGGGTCTCATTCAGGCTGGGCAGGTGAGGCTTTCCCATGCGCTTCATCCTCAAGCAAAGCAGCTTCTGGATTGCTGCTTTGTCTGGCCACGTCCCAGCGACGGGCTCTGACCGTTAATTACAATTACACGGCGGTCCCTGCCAGTGTGTTGTGGCCATTCCAGCTCTGCTATGGTGACAGCTTCATACAAGCCAGGATGGATCATCTGAAACTTGAAATTTTCTGACTGCTTTGCAGATTCGGTACATGAGGATGCGAAACCTTAGATGGAGCAAAGCGCAGTGGCGTAGAGCCAACCTGGGGCTTTACTGGGGCAAAACCCAGGTCGCTGCAGCTCTGCTATAACCCACTGCCAAACTGGTGCGACCTTGAAGCCTGCTCGGCTGAGGCCAGCAGTCCTAATGCAAACGCTTTCCTCTCTTGGAAGGGGTGAAGGCTAAATGTCAGCGAGATGAATGAACGACCTTCCACGGGGGTGGAGGGAAACTCCCGTGAGCGCTCCACCCTGCACAGACGTCACTTCCATTACGGGGCTGAGTAACGTTTTCCGAGAAGTCAGAGATGGTAGGTTGTAGTGGCAGTATCATCCCTACAGGAATTGAGTTGGGCACTGACTTATGAACCTTGGTGACCAAATCTCCTTTTACTTTTTAATTGAGAGCTGGCAGAAGGAGGTGTGGGGAAACACCTGTCCTGTGCTGGGCAGGTAGAAATGAGCTTTCCCAGAGGCCAGCAGCTTGACAGGTTGTGGTTGGCATCAGCTTTCCCTGCGTGGAGTAGCTGGAGGTGAGGACGTCCCTGTGCCCAAGCCTGGGTGGCAGAGCAGGCAGCAGTTTGAGGAGATGCTTGGGGAAGGCAGAACATCACAACAAAACCTTTTCCTGGGTCTGGCCCAATGCTGCGATGCCCGGGTGCTGGCGTGCCGCTCTTCGTCCATGAGCGGAGTTGCTAAAGGAAGGAAACGACGTGAGGAGGGAGGAGGAACGCCGTGTACGCCTGTCTCGGCGTCGCGATGATCCCGTTGACTTTGAGCACTTGTGCTCAGCTGAACGAGGAGCGGCGTTAGAGCCGCCGCTCGGCTCTGCTTAACGCCGTCCCACGCAAGGCGGCAGGTCTCGCACTGCTGCACGCTTGACAGGCTGAATTGTGAAATTTAAATTTATAGGAAAATATTACTTGAGGTTAAAGGAACGAGCTGTATGTCTCTCCCTGTCGTCTTTTCTTCCTGTACCCTTGCTCTCGCAGACAGTAGGCGCCACGATCGCTGGCGCGTTCCTCCGGCTCTCCTAGCAACATGCCGGCAGCAGGCACGCGCCGGGTGCTGCGCCATCGCCCCCATAACCTGCGGGCAGGAGGGGTGGTGGGAACCAGACAAAGTGGTACTGGGGTGGTGTGTGGGGGCAGGTTGTTTTGAGATCGTGGCAACCTGTTCAGCACGTGTTGTTTGCATCTCACCCGGGGCTGAAGCAAACCGTGCCTTGGGTGTGCAGTCGGACGGTCACCGTTGACTCACCAACCTCAAAAGTTTTGAGCTGTTTCAGACCTTATTGCTTATGTCTTCTTGGTTGCAGGTGGCTCCATGTCCCATGTCCAGAGCACCTGGGAAATGCACCAGCAGAACATGGCTTATCTCCAAGATACAGGTTAAATAACTTTTCTCTGCGTAAAGGGTATTCTCCTTGGGGTTGGGTGCTTTTTTCCAAAGTGTTGTGGGTGAGGACTGCTAGCTAAAGGTGCTAGGAGTGTTGGCTGTCCTCAGTTTCAAGGCAGGCACACCTATAAAGCTAAGAACTGAGAAGAATCTAGCCCTGAATGCATTCTTTGGATGTATATGACTGGATTTAAACTTCATGGGTGTCTTAAGCTCCATTTGCAAGAAGCAGTCTGAGCCTAAAGCTTGCTGGCCCTCAGGGAAACTCCAGATCCTCAGGAGCTTTGGAAATTAGGCAACCCCAGGTACTCTGGGAGAATCTCCCCTGTGCCTCAGCCGGCTGGAGAGCCTTTAGGCATCATGTGCAAGCTCAGGGTGTTGCGCAGAGCCGCTGTCCCCCAGCAGGGGATCAAGTGGAGCCCAGGCTTTTGGGGGATTGGACAACATCAGTCTGGCAGATCTGCACTGAGACCTGAATTAAGGAGTTGGCCTGCTTCTTCTTTTTCTGAACTCATTTTAGTTGCTGCTTTGACCTAATGGTTGCTGGTGTGGAGTCACTAAGCAGCTGATACAGTGTTTTATTCAGGATAATTCTAGCATGTTAGCTGAAAACCTTTGGAAAGCAGGCTAGACCTACACAGACAGCAGCTATCTGCCATGCCTCTTGAGGAACTGCTTAACTGTAGTATTAAAAAAGCGTGCTAGAAAGCATCGACTCCCAAATTGTTTCTCCCAGGAGGCACAAAAAGAGAAACTCTGCCCTGTGTATGGGGAAACTGTGGTGCAGAAGCTGCTAAGAACTTGCTGGGTAAACAGAGTTAAAATATAACCAGCCCTATCTAACTGCTGGGTGTACTATCTGAAAACGGTCTCAGTGTGGTTTTTAACTGAGATTTGGCACCATGAAAACTCCTAACAATTGTTCTCTTGGTAGCTTTAGATACTCCATCTTTCTAATAGCAGATAGATTTCTGCCAGGGGATACTGAAAGCCAGGAAAAGTCTATTAAAAGCTCCCCCTCGATATACTGCTTCTCAGCCACGTCGCACATAATCCATAGCGGGAGCCCTGTTTCCGTCCTTGCTTGTTTATGTCCATGTTAAGGATCTTTTAAACAATGCTCAATTGATTTGCGTTTGGGATTTTTCTCGCTTACGGGAGCTGACATGAGCGTGTTGGTGTCACTTCCTGTTGGTGCTCAAGGGAAATTTCGCTCACGCTGATGGGCGGCACGACCTCTTTTCCCTGAGGTTTCGCCGCTTCAATCTGGGTGAATTTTGGTGCCTTCAAGGCTTTTTGGAAGCAAAAGCAAAGGAGTGTGTGTGTGTGGAGGGGGAAACAGAAGTTCTGGGTTGGCTGTAGGAGTTTTCCCACTGAAGCACAGCAAAATAACGTGAGAGTCTTCCAAGGTGCGTTCCTATGGCTGTGAGTATGGGAAGGGGGGAATCGGCAACATCTTTGCTGGATAGAGGAGCAAAATGTGTGTGCTCAGTGTAGACCAGCTAGCCCCTGCTTTAGGGTGTTAGCATGCAGAGCCAGAGAAACACAGAAGCTTTGCTTGCCTGGTCACACTGAATCCCAGGAAAAAAGAAAAACTTTATTTGCATCTAATTTGCTTTTTTAAAAAAAGCCGTGACAGATATAAATGGGTGCCCAGCTTTCTCTTCTCCCCCTCTGCTCCCGCAGACATGGAGACCATGGCAGCTAGCACCTCGCTTCCCGACCCCGCTGGCGACTTTGACAGGAACGTGCCTCGGATCTGTGGCGTCTGCGGGGACAAAGCCACCGGCTTTCACTTCAACGCGATGACCTGTGAAGGCTGCAAGGGCTTCTTCAGGTGAGTGTGGGTCTCTGGGGAGGAAGGGTTAAAGTTTTCCTCCGCAGTCAGCAAGCTTTGAGGAGGAGACGATGTGATCATCGGGGCGCTGCGGGGCTGCTGTTCGAGCTGTCGGCTTCCCTACAACGCTGGGCTGCAAACGGGTTTGCCAGACTTGTGCACGTATTGCAGACCGCCCATTTTGATGATGGAAAGGTGTCTAAGCCCTTCCCTTCTTGTGAGTTGCTGTGACAGCCCGCTGCTGGGAAACACACTGTTTCCCATTAGCCAGAGGTTTCCATCCGTTCGGAAGCCTCGCAGACCTCTGTGTGCTGTGCATGGTGCAGGCAGCAGTGGAACAGCCTCCAGCATGCTGTGGTATGTGCAACACCTGGGCCTGGTTAAAAAAAAGCACCTGAAACCAGCAGTCTTTGGAAACTAAACCTGAACAGCAGCCACAAACTCTTGCTTTAAAGCAACATGCCTCTGAAATCTGCTCTGAAGCTCTGAGTGTTTCCATACTGGGGCTTGTATGGGGTGCTCTGCCCAAGTGCTAGACTTGGTGCTGAACTCTTTCCAAACTTGGAGGCAGTTTTTTCACTCGCATTACTCTGGTGACTCTTAGGGGAGTTAAAAGCAGACATAGGCTGCATGTGCAGCCTTTTCTGCTGGCAGGTGGGGTCTTGAGTGGTCTCAAACTGGTCCTAAGCAAGGCAGAAACGTGCCTAGAAGCTGTGGAGGCCTCGGAGTTGCACACTTGTGGATATTTAATGGCTCAGTTTTAGCCAGGTGTCTGTGTTCCAGGCAGCACTCCTGTAGAGAACCGTTCACGTGGGAGTTCACATTGCTTGCACCAAGTGAGAGAATGACTAAGCGCTGGTGAAACAGAGTAGGATAATGACTGGTGTGGCACTGGCTGAGAAAAGCCTTGCTCAAGTGTTTTGCACTGTAATGAGACGATGGCAGCAGGTGGCTGTGGGACTGCAGAGATCAGTCTGCGCAGCTCTAGGTGGTGAGCTGGACAAGTAAAGCAAAACTTGCAGAGCCGAGTCATAACTTCACTCGCAGGGATTTGGGGGCTAGAGCGGGGTTTTCACATACCGCAGTCTTGCAGCCTGTTCTCGAATCAGGTGGCTTCAAAGGCTGGTCAACCCGAACAACAACATTTTCCTCAATTACTGATGCCGAATGGGTAACTCCTTAGGTGCTCTCTTCCACGCTGTGATTTAGTGTCTTTCCCTGTCTCTATAGCGTCCGCAGCAGCAGGGGGAAACTGCCTCATTTTGTCCTCTGAAGTGGCCGGTGCTGCTTGGTGAGCCTTTACTGGCTGTGGTGTGGCTCTGAATGCTAATGGTGCAAAGCCCTGCACCCCCGACTCGGCAAACGCTGCCACGTTCCCCCATCTCTAGTGTTGCACCAGTGTAACCACGTCAAACGTGGAACACTGGTGTTTAATTCTATGATTCTGCGTAGCCACCGTAATGCCAAAGAAAGCCATAGTCCTGAACTAGCCCTTCATGCTCCATATAAAGCCTTTATTTTCAATTTAAGCTTTTTATTACTACTTCAATCTTCCTTTCTAGACGTGCTTTCCCAATGCTAGGTCTTGCTCTTGCTTAAACGGCCTTGTTTACAAGCCCTTTTAAATCATGGAGTTAATTACAGGTTTAATGCTTGCTGCATCACAGTATTCAAGTGCCTTCTATGGGAAAACACTGCAGTGCTGCTGTGGGGGAGGTTGAGCCCCTAATACGCTCCCCCCAAAGCTGCAGTTCTGCCTTGGACATAGCTGTTGGGTTAAAACTTCCCAGCATTAATTTAACATAACCCAGGGCCTTCTAGCTCGTTTACTTAATGACTCTGCAGAGGTGTTAGGAGGCTGGAGGCACCTCTGGGTGTTCAGATGTGCACATAACCTGCAGCATGAACAGACCTGAGACAACCTTTGGCCACTTATTTCAAAGTCCGCTGTATACTAATGAGCCTAATGGCTGCTGTAGCCTTTTATTGAGCTTTGTTGTTTGCTCAGGAGCTCTTAAAAGGGAGCTAAATTGGAGTGATTTATTCTGCTGTGACTTGGCTGAAGCATCCAGAGGTTTCTCTGGTTTCTTCCGTGCTCCTAGGTCTCTCTCCTTTCTCCCCCAGCTCAGTGGCACTGGGCAGTAATAGCAGAGCTGCTTGGAAAAGCTCAGAGTATTTCAAAACCTAGTAACTCCCCACCCATCCTGTCTACATCACTGCATCTTCCACTCCTGTAATCCTCCTCTATTGTTCTTTGCTGTGTTCTCTGTGAAACTGTTTTGTTTCTTGGCTGTTGACATAAATCTGTCACTACTTTGCGCTTCTCTGGAGCTGGAGTTCAGCTTCAGACAGTCTGTCCCGTTACTGCAGCCTCCTGCACCCGTGTGGCTGCGAGAATCGCTGGAAAGCGGGCAGCCCTCAGGTCTGGCTCTGGATTTCTAGATATGGGAGGGGAAGGATACTGAACTCTAGGGTGGTGCAGAGGCCAGAAGTGATCCTAGACCACGGGGTGCGGGTGTCTGCACCCACCTGGAGATGTGCATCCGCCCAAGGTATGTCTGCAGCCTGGAGACACCTGGGCCAGCTCTGTAGTGAAGGTGCTGCGGGTGGAAACAGGGCAGCAGGAAGCAGACACCAGGCACGCTCAGCCCCTCTGGATTTTTTTTTTCCTCCCCCTTCTTGGCTTCTTTCAAAGGGCTGTTGCTAATGTTTCCCAGAAAGAATGTGTCATGGGTCGCTAAAGAAATCTCAGGGCAAGGTGCAGTTGTCTGACCGGCTCCTGGGATCAGAAGAGGGAGTTGGAGCTGGCAGGATTTGGGAGAGAAGATGCAGATTGAAAGGAAAGCGGTGCCAGAGAAGCCGCAGCTCTGCTCCCAGCACTGCCGTGGTGGTTGGTGTGTCAGGGGACTTCTCCGGGAAGGAGCAGAGAATTGTCCTACTCCAAATGGCTTTAGGTATCTGCTTCTCTCCTTGAAGCAAAATGACTCCTTGTGTATTAGCTCTGTGGTCCCCAGCTCATGGGGGAGGAGGGTGACAAATGGGACAGGCCAGGCAGGACACTGCAGGGTTTGGTTATGAGTAGAGTTAGCTCTCAGGAAACTGGGTGTTTCATAAGTTCTCTAAATGTGAGTCGTGTGTGTAGCGAGAGCCCTTGCCGCTAATAAAAATGCGGAGGGAGACTTGCTTTGAAGACCAATCCTGGCTGGCAAAGGGGGAGGACAGAGTGCACCAATAATACCTGCAACGCGATGCAAATCTGCGCCTGGCTCTACCCTCCCTCCCGAGGGGGTGGCCAGGGCCAGTATTTACCATCTGTCTTTTGCATAATTTAAAATTTACAATACTCTAAAAACCATTTGGGGGGGGGGGGTTAACCCTGCTGTGTGCATGCTAATTAGGACCACAGGGCATCTTTCTACTGAAGAACGAAGGCAGAGCTGAATTGCTGCTGTTACAGGATAGATGCTGAGATTAGTGATGAGGTTTCCTGGCTCGCAGACCCGAAGGTAGGCAAATTGCGGTCTCTTCTGTGGCTGTGGTACCCTCGCTGGGGACAGATCCACTGGGCAAAGCAAAACCAAAAGGACTGTTTCTGCGCCCGTGAGATGAGCGTCCTGCAGGGCCCTGGTGGGTGCCAGGTACCTGCCCTCCGAGCAGACCCTCGGGCAGCCTGTGCCTTGCAATGCTTGTGTTTGCATGTGGTCCCTTTGCTCAGCAATTCCCAATTTTTTTTTCTCCCCTCTCCAGCCCATATTACAGCCAGCCCTGACCTCAGAGCACATTGCTCCTAGCTCTGCAAACCTGAACTTTCCTTTCCGCTGGACACGGACGTGTTTACTCTTACCCACAGGCTTGGTTTGGGCAGGGAGGGATCTAGATTATTTTTAACATTCGGCAGCGTGCCTGGGACACTGATCTAAATGAGCCTTGAAATGGCTGGTTCTGGAGCTCTGTAGAGAGACACCGAAGCCCACGGAGCTGGACAGCGTGTACTCCCGCTGCGTGCCTGGGGCTCGCTGCCGCTGATGTAACGCTGTGGCCTGTCGTTGCCGAGGGCCCTTGGGGCGGAGAAGAGGCTTCTTAGAAACCCTCTATTGTGCCCAGCTACCCTGTATTCTAATAAACTGCAATTTTCATACCAAAACCATAATGTTTGCTTGCCCTCGTGCCCGGGACTTCTTTCCCTGCCCAAGGGCCTTGTGTTTCTCTCGTTGTTTGTACATTCTCCAGCTTTGCCCCAGGCTGCGGGGGAAAAGACAAGCCAGCTGCCTGCCCTCGAAAGCTCAAAAAATGCCTGAGCTGCTCACCGAAACTGGGACGTTTCGGGGTGTTTGTTTCCAAATCCTTATGCAGTTCAGCGGTGTCTGTCTCCCTACCTGTAAGAGCAAAGGCTCTGCTGTTCTTGGGGGAAACTTGGAGACAAGCAAAACATTGCGAACGAGCCGTTGAACGAAACCAGTTCCTAACTGGATGTTGCTGGTCTCCAGTGTTGGGTGGATTGCAGAGGGCTCTGCCATCCCCCTAGACTGTAGTCGGCCTCTCCTGTATTAATTCTCCTATATGCATTTATTCAGCTGTTAGGTTCGGGGAGAGTAAAAAGCTGTTTGTTTACATCAGCCTTTCTAAAATAGCCCCTAATTGCATGCTGTGTGCCGCTCCGGTCCGCAGCCCAAGAACACATTTTATATTTAAACGCTATAAGCGCAGACTTGGCGGCGTTCCTGGCCGGCGGCCCGGCTGCCATCGCGGTCTCGGCCTGCCGGCATCCGTTTGGCGCATCCACGATTCCAGCCTCCCGGGCCCGGGGGTCGCGTGCCGGCAGCGGAAGCGATAACGGCGTCGCGGGGTGGGGGGGGGCTTTGCTAGAACGATCCCTTCCAGCGGGGCGACTCTTTATCTGCGTGCTGAAACTTGTGCCGCGGATTTAGCGATAACTTGCGTGCTCAGGGCTGGCCCGAGCTCAGCTCGCTGGCGGCAGATCCTCGAGTAGCTTTCTTCCTCCAGAGCGAAGATGTAGCATCTCCGAGCGGAGAAACCGCCCCGATGTAAAAGCGCGGCTGTGCTTGCAGTGTGTCATTAGTGGATCTCACGGAGAACAGCCGCATTGGGAAGCAAGTTTTAGCTGGAAACTGTGGCTTTGACCCTTTGTACTTGGAAGATTTACGGTCCTGATTGTAGCAGTGGATTAACGTGGCACGGTGCGGTTTTGGTGGAAGAGAGGTTATTATGTTAAGTGTTGTTTCTCTTGTACCCTGCAGTGAGATTTCTTTCTGTGTACACAGAAGCATGCGCTCCAGCCAGTTATTCTAGCAAAGCAGGGCTTTGAAGGCTGGTAAATGTTTAATAACACGTGTTGCTTTGGTACATGCTGGCCTGTGTTCTGGTTTCTTTTGCAGCCGGTGCCTCAGGTATGGGTTCTTCTAGAACCCTTCCAACCTTTTTCTTTTTGTCTTCAAAATACCTATTGCGAACCAGAAGGCTGCTGGTGAACTCGGAGGCTGTGTCCTTTCAATGAGCCCTACTTTTCTGTGCTGTTAAGAAGCACTCAAACCTCTAAGAGCAGGCCAGTAGGTCTGTTCGTGCAACCTGGTGCAGCTTTTCCTGCTTATTCTTTCTGAGCAACTGTCAGAGGACGTTTCCGGCATGTTCTTGGCGATGTCTTTCCAGCAGTTTGTAGTGCAGAAAGTTGCATTTGTGTTTGTTTCCCATCAACGTTTAGAGCAGTTTCTTACACAATCAAACAGGGGTGACTAACCCAAGACGTCTTCTTCTGCTCCCCGCCAGGAGAAGCATGAAGAGGAAGGCGATGTTCACGTGTCCGTTCAACGGCGACTGCAAAATCACCAAAGACAACCGGCGGCACTGCCAGGCCTGCCGGCTGAAGCGCTGCGTGGACATCGGCATGATGAAAGAGTGTGAGTACGCGGACGCGCCGGCCCGGGCGGAGCGGTTCGGCTTTGCGCCGTGACGGCCTCTTCCTTCTCGATTAACCCACGGCGCGGAAGGAAGGCACGCGAGCGTGACGCTTGAGAGCTTTACAAAGACTTGGCCAGGCTCAGAGAGGGCGCAGAGGGCGGGGGATGTTGCTGGGTGATGATTAAGAGGAGCCGATTTAACGGTTGAGGCTGCTCCTGTGTTGGTTAGCGACCTGTGGGGTCGGCCTGCGTTAGAGCCAAATTACCGCTGCTGGCTGTTGTTGGGCATCTGCACGGTGAGAGCAGCTAATTCAGCTTAATGCCCGGTTAGATGGACTGAACTTGCTCTTGTCCTGCCTATGCGAAGTCACCGTCCTCTCACAACGAGTCTTTGCGCGTTCCTCCCTGTATCCAAGCCGGCAGCGAGAACTGAACGGGATTCCCCGTTACCGGACACACTGCGCTATATTCATTTCCGTGAGCATGGAATTTGCTGGCGCTTTCCTCCGGGCTATCCCTTTTGCATCCTTGTTCTTGCAGCGTGAGCCTGGCCACGTGCATGGCAGAGACTTAAGCAAATAGGAAAAGGAAGCAAAGTAGATTTTAACCCAATCCAAACAGACTAATGTTGGCCAAATATTTATTTTCTTCAATGATATTTATAGACAAGCAGCTCTTAAAAATAAAATCTGTTTGGCACACTTCCTCCTACGTACACGCTCTTTCCACGTCCAAAGGCTTCAGGAGAAGACTGGTGTTCACATAGTGTTCAAACCAAAATAATAGCCTTCTGCTAGGAAACTCTGCAAACAAGACATCAGGTCCTATGATTGATGGACCTGAAAAGTTGACCCAGCTTGGAAAATTTAAGTGGCGCTTGCTGCCTGACGCGATGAGTAGAGAGCAAACAGCGCTTGACATCACAGGGCGCCGCTGAAGCACAGCTCTGCGTCCTCCGGAAAAGGAGAACTTGCAGGAGTTTACAAAACACATGCCTAAATTCCCACTTGTCCATAAGAGTCGAGCAGCTCCCCGCATCCTTTTAAGCTAGCGGCGATGCCCCAAAAAGAGGTAGAGAAACAAAGACTTGGTAATACACCGTGGCTTTTGCATGGGTGCAGGGAGGGTCGAGCCCATGGTCGCTGCTCTGTGGGGAAGTGCAGATGATTACGTCCCATATTTTGCACTGCAGAAGCAGTCGCTCGCTTTGGTTTAATGTTTTAAGCTATGTGAACATTTTGGGTGAGAGCAAAGAGTCAGCCTAGCTCTTCATAGCTGCCTGAGCAACCTGGAGAAAGCTCCGTGCAACAGGCAGACTTGGAGTTTTCCTGCTTTGGCATTTATTTCTGCATCTGAGCAGCTTTCCTAGGGGTTGCAAATGATTGAGATGACACCGTTAGGTGCTTTCTGCTTGAAAATCATCTCTGGAGTGTCATCACGTGCCTTTTCCAGAGCAGTAGGAGACCGGTTTCCTTCGTCGGCCTTTTCTTTTCTGCCCACGTTACCTTGTGATCGTTACACGTGAAGCCTCGCAGGGAGAAAACGCGCCGTCCTTGGCCCCTAAAGGCGCCCGGCCGAGGGCCTGAGGCTTCGGTTGCTGCGGCCGCTTTGGCGTAACTGTTGCAAACGAGGGGATTGTGTTGACTTGCACCAGCTAATTACCCGGGAGAGGAGCTGGCCAGGAACATTCGGCGGCAGCGATGTGAGGAGTGTTTCCACCCCAGCCAGGGCCAGGTCCTAGGGCTACGGTGGCTCCTGCAGGAGTTAACTTGTAAACACCCTGGGTAGCAAACTGCTGCTCTATTAATGAAACCTAACCTGGAAAGACTAAAAATAGCCTTCCCGTGGACTTTGCTGCTTAAATGCAAGGGAACAAAGTGTGCTGCTATTTATTTTTAGGTTGAGCAGGGAATCTTTAAACTCATGATGGGGGTTGGTGTCTTCTCTGAGCACTCTTTGCCGCGACGGACGCCACGGCAGCTCGGTTTTTGCTCTGGTGCTGATGGGATCCGAAGGAGAAAACATGACCGGCGTGAGCAGCATGAGGGCAAAGCCTGGTGGCCTCGGCGTCTGCGTTAATTTGGGCTCCGATGCAGACAGCCCCAGGCTGCGGAGCTCTCGCAGCCTGAACCCATGCAGCAGCACGGCCGCCTCGCTTCCCAAAATCAAGTGGCAGAAATCGCCCTGGGGCAAAGCCCCCCTGCCTCGAGGAGGGGGCTGTTGGCGTCCCCCACCTTCGCCCTCCGTTGGGAGCTGGCGCCGAGGGGGGCAGCGCCTTCCCGCACGGGAGCAGCGAGGGTCAGAGCCGGCCCCGGGGGGCTGGAGACTGCGGCGGGCTGTCGGCAGCAGGGCGGACGAGGCAATCAGATTGATTTATGGCCCGGCCGCAACGCCGAAGGTTCGCCCCAAGCTGTCCGCAGGCGACGTTAGCAAATATTTGTGGTTTTCCGCCTGTCTTATCGGCGTGGGGTAAAGCTCAGGGCGAGCGGACGGGGCCGGGCAGCGGGCGATAAGCGGAGGCGAGCTCCGTCTAGCAGCCTGGGCGGCAAACGGAGGAAGGAGCGTTTCTAGACGCCGCTTTCCGGAGCAGTTTTCCTTTTGGGGCAGCCTTGCTGGCGCCTGGCTGCCCCCTTCGCTCACCCTGTGCTAGACCCCTGCGAAGCATCTGCTGCAGCGGGATAGCAGAGGTGGATGGCTAAAACTACCTTAGATCGGCTTCGAAAGCACCTGCCCGCGGGCTTGTTCTGCACCTGAATCGGCTTCAGAAACCTTCCCAGGTTCACCGCAGCACTGGGAGCAGAGCCGCTGGCCCCGGCAGGGCCGGTTGGGACGTGCGGATCACCTGATCCCGCTCTCCGGAGCGGGTCCAGCCGCCGGAGGCGGGATCTGCCTCCCACCGGGCACTGAGTGGGGGCTTTACCGCTGGCTGGCCGGGGCTGGGTCAGCAAGGAGCTAAAGGGGAATAAAATGTGAACAGGTCTCTTGGTGTTGGCCGAGAGCCCGTTCGCTCCCCTTGTTTTGGGGCTGGGAGCCGCGTCCGCAGCGTCCCGCCGGGGTGCGGGGCTGGCCGAAGCGCCGGCCTCCGCAGCCGCCCCTAACCTTCGGGTGAATCGCGTCTCGCAGCCCCTCTGCCCCTGCTTTTATCGGGTTTGCGGGGTTTATGACGCACCGGCACGGCAGACGGGTTTCTTCTCGGCCGCCCTGGAGCTTTCCCGCCACGAGGCCGGAGTTACGTCCTCTGTGCCGCAAATCCCCAAAAGGGGAGGGGAACGGAGCAGAAATATCGTCAGCTGGGAGCCAGGGCAAGGAGTGGAAATGGGAAGCGGGGGAATTTCCTGAAGCAGCCTGGAGGGATGCGCAGAGCGGAGCAGGCAGCTGAGCGGGGGCGGCCGCACAGGGCCGAGTTAAGCGGACGTGGCGGGGGGGACAGGATCGGAAGGGGATAACCCTCTCCGAAGCTCATCTTCCTGGCCCGACCACCCCGGAGGCAGCCGCGTCCCCTCGCCGCACAGCGCAGAGCCCCCTCGAAAGCCATCCAAAAGCTATTTCCAGCTCAGTTCTTAACGACTCGTCGTCCTCCGAAGCGCGGAGCGGTGCTGGGAGCGGCGCCGGTTCCAGCGTTCCTCCGCTTCCCTGAAAAGGCTGCTGTTCCTAAACCAAAAAAAAAAGTCCCCGAGGCCCCGAACGAGGAATGTGTTATTCCCCGCTCCGGGGAGCCGCGTTGTGCAACGCCTGTGCTCCGGGCCCCGCGCTGACGTCGGAGCCAGGCGAGGAGGCGCAGCGGCAACGTTAGAGGAAGCGAAGAATTGCGGCCGCCCGGGAAAACGTCATTCGGCGGAGTTTGGCGTTCACGCGCCGGCTGGGAAGCGTCTCTGCTCCCCGTGGGCTTTTGAAGCACATGCTATAAATGCCCAGCGTCCTCTGTAATTAGAGCGGCCTTGGAGGCCGGCAGCGGCTAAGCATCTGGAAAGGCGTCTCCGAAAGCCGTGCGAACGTTCCTTCGCTTAGCCGTGGCTCAGCCGCGTCGGCGGGACGTGACCTGCTTGGCAGGGGAGCGAGCAGTAGCCGGGGCAGCTGCCATCAGGGCTCCGCTTTGCCCTCCGGTGCTGGTTCAGGAGCTGTGATTTAAGCCACTGCTGTTCCCCCCCTTGCTTTCCCCCCCCGCTGCAAGCTTTCCTCCTCTCTGATTTCCAGGGACACTGGGACAAACGGGGGACCTCGGTGCTCCGTTACGTAGTCCCCGTAGAGGGGAATCTGGCTGCCTTGCAGGGTAGGGCTGGCATCCGTTCGCCCCCCAGGAGCGATGCTTTGGGAAGTGCTTTTGCTTCCCAGCTCCTACCAGCCGGAGAAGTGTTGGAGACTCCGTGTTTCTCCTGGCAAGCGCTGGAAACAAATCTGTTTTGACAGTCCTCTGTAAGCAAACGTTTCCGATGCTGAGCGTTTAAAGGAGGCTAATCGCAACGAGGCCAAGCTGAAACCCCAGTCGTGGCGTAACCGCTCGCGAAAGCGGCAGCGTGAGCGGCCCAAAAACGGGACCAGCGTAGGAGCATCCAGCCCTCTTCCTCCCCTCCCGTCTCCTCCTCCTCCTTCACTTGAGGGGTGAGTGGCTCTCGGGTGCTGGGGGTGAGCGGGTCGTGTCCCAGTGGCCGTCCTTCAACTCTAGGCTGCACAAGGAGGAATTTGGAGCCGCCGGAGGAGCCGACCAGCCCAGCCCTCTCGCCTGGTTGCTGCGATGGGGACTAAAGCAGCAAGCGAGTTCGAGGGGTGGATTTCCCAAAGGCAGAGGAATGCCTTGCAGTCTCATCCCAACAGCTGCTCTCTCCAAACAGCCCCGTGGGTGTTTGCTAATTTCTCCAGAACTTGCAGGATCTGGAAATCTGCAGGATCCTAGATTTGCCTAATTTGGACACCTGCGATAATCCCTGCTGCAGCCCCGATGCTCAGCGACCTGGGGCTGAGCCCTCTCCCTGCGGGCAGCGGGGTCCCGTTCCTCATTCCTGAGCGTTTCCTTCATCACGTGTAGCTCCCAGGTGGGGTCTGATGTGTTCCTCTTCCTCCCCACTGGGTTTTTCACCTTTGGGGTCCACGATCGGGCCCAGCTTTGCTTACTAACCCCTTGTTCGCACTGCTCTTCCCCCTCCCCGCCCTCTCCAAGCAATTGCGCTGTCTCCAGGGAGCTAATCCTAATGTGCCGATCACGGGAGCGACCTTTCGGCCCGAACCATGTGTTTCCCTGCTTCTTAGACCTTCCAGTCCTCCCTGAGATTGTGCAAGTTTTAAAATGTATTGGAAAAACGCTGTCGGCGAAACACGGCAGGAGGACTGAGGGCTGCAAATAGCTCCTTCGAGCGACCGCCTCAAGCCCCAGGCCCCTGTCTCCCTGTGCCAACCTCTTTGCTCCAGATTCCACCTCGACTCGCCCAGCGTCAAATCCCCGCGCAGCCTGAGGCAGGCAGAAGGCCGCCAGTCATCAGATACTGCGCTTGGGGTTTTTTGCTAATGGCTGGTTAAAAAGCTAATAACGTCCTGACAAATGCAAAGTGCTATTTTTAGGGCTTGCCTTTCGATTTTGCTTTGCTGGCTCTGTGTGTTAAAGAGAGCTTTTGTGAATCTTTGACTTTGGGTGAGAGCATAAGGTTGTTGCTACCCTAAACTGGGTCAAGGTATAAAATCATTACAGTTCTCTGCCACTTTTCTTCTCTTTCAACCTTGCTGTGCAGGAATTTAGGATCCTTGTGCTTCCTTGTGCTGTCTTGAAGCTCTTCGCAAAGGCAATGTTGGTTGATGCTTCCCAAAGTAAATGGGGAGAAGCGTTGTGCATCACCTTCGCGTCCAACCCATGGCTGCTGCCCATGGATGTCACCCATAATACAAGCAATATATATCTGTGCACGGAAGGAGGGAGATGCTCGAGTGTTTCCTTAGCTTATTTGCGATGGGCCAGAGCTGCAGAAGCGCTGCCAGATAAACGGACTGTCCGGTCCCCGCTGCAGCGCCGTAGCCTGAGCCGGAGGCTGAGCGGTGCCGAAGGCGGCCGCATCGGGCTCCCTCTGTTGTCAGGCGCTGAAAACGGCGCGGGGAGCACGCTGGAGCGAGGTGAACCCGCTGGCCCGTGTCTCGCAGGACGGTGATTTCTTTCACCCGAAGGCACAGAGTAAGCAGCGAGGTTGCCGTCCAGGGCAGGCGTGCGGTGGCGGCGCTGGTACGACCTCGCTGCACCTGGTCCTCCCCCAAGAGCACCCAGGTGGGCTATAAACAGCGCCGGTCTCGTGGCTGGAAGCCCTGACCTGGTGGTCGAGGAGAAGAGCAGGATGGAAACGATGCAGTTTTAATGATTCATTAGCGATGAAACGGCGATGCTGCTGGGTGCTGCTGGCTGCCACGGCCCCGGGGTTGGTTCAGTCTCTGCTTCCGTGTGCTGGTTTCTGACGCTTGTCCCTTTTCTCCCCTCCCACAGTCATCCTGACGGACGAGGAGGTGCAGAGGAAGCGCGAGATGATAATGAAGCGCAAGGAGGAGGAAGCGCTCAAGGAGAGCCTGAAGCCCAAACTCTCGGAGGAGCAGCAGAAAGTCATCGACATCCTCCTCGAGGCCCATCACAAAACCTACGACCCCACGTACTCCGACTTCACCAAGTTCCGGGTACGGCCGGGGCACACCGGCCCCCATTCCTGTGCCAGGATCCCAGCAGTGCCCCCCTCGTTCCCCATCACAGCTGCCTGCTGGAAAATTCAACTAGCAGTGGTTGTACTGGAGGGCTCTCTGCTTAGGCACAATCTCGGCTTTTGAGCAGAAGCAGCAAATGTTATTTACTGGGATTTGAAAGTCTTTGTTTCTGTTTGGCACCTGCAAATGCTCAGTTCGAAAGGGGAGGCCAGGCCCCCAGGCAGCACGGGCAAACTTCCCGCAGAGAGCTTGGCCGCTGGCTACAGCGCCAGATAAAACAAGGAGAAGCCCTTCCCTATCCCTGCTCCGCTCCCAAATCCAAGCAGTTCCTCTCCCAGATACACCTTCCCTGTTTCATCCCCCAAATTTCTTGCTAGGTTGACTCACAGCCCCAGGAGACGAGTTAGAAGTCCCAGTGCCAATATCTTGACACCACTGGCGGCAGGTGAACGCCCGTTACCAAATTGCTCTCCCAGCTCTGTTCCTCATATCCTGCTCTCTCCTCCAGCCGCCCGTGAGAAGCAACACCAGCAGCAGGGTGGCAGCGAGGTCCTCCTCCATCCTCACTCAGGACTTGTCATCGGAGGACTCCACTGACCTCTTTGGCTCCGATGCTTTCAACGCTTTTCCAGGTACCGCGCTCAGTGGGCGCCCACGCGCTGCCTGGAAGTGCAGCAGGTTTATCTAAATCAAGCCATTTAGACGCTTGTTTTCCCTCTTCTGGAGAATTTATTTAAGAGCTGCCTGGGGGAGGCTGTTTGTGAGCTAAAAGCACGTGAAGTGCTGTCCCCACGGACCTCTGTGTGCCTGGGCTCCTCAGGAAGGCTGAGGGGAGCGTGAGTGTGAACGCTGGGCTGCATCTGCACTGCCCCAGACACGATTGATGCCCGGACCACTGGAGGACCACGGGTTGCGGGGTGTACATGCCGGGGCTGCCCTTACGCAGCCCCATGGAGCCCCTTTCCCAATGCACGGCCGGAGCCCCAGCAGGAACGAGGGCACCCAGACACCCCTCACCTGCTCTGTGCGGCCCGTGCCACCCGAATACAGCGCACAGATCCTCCCCGCAGGATGGATGCCGGGAGCCACCCGTCTCGCAGCGTTTGCGCACCGGGCTGGCGTCTCTGCCCTCGCCCGGGATGGGTGCCCGTGGCTGAGGCACCTTCTGACCTGCCTGTCTGCCTCTCTGCAGAGTCCGTGGAGCCCCCGATGTTCTCGAACCTGGTCCTCTCCGAGGAGAACGACGAGAGCACCTCCGTGAACATCGACCTCTCCCACCTCTCCATGCTCCCGCACTTGGCGGACCTGGTCAGCTACAGCATACAGAAGGTGATCGGCTTTGCCAAAATGATCCCGGGATTCAGGTGAGATATCGCTTCCAGACACAGAGTGTGTGGCTGTCTGTTCACTGGAATTGATGCATTTCTTGCCACCCTCCACAGACAGTTCATTTTTCTCTCTTTCCTCTTCACAGCTGTACGTCGGGCTCTGTTCCCTCCACAGCTCCATGGCTACTTTTGTGTTTTCTCTCTCCCCTCCCTTCTGAGGTTCCTCTTTTTCTGTCTTTAGCCTTGCTCTCCTGGGCTCTGTCAGCAAAAATGCTTGAGCTCCTGAGAAAGACACTGAAGGCCATGCAAGCTGTCTCTGTTCCGGTTTGTGAAGGACCGTGGATCCTGTTTAACTCCAGCACAGCAAGAGCAAGGCTGGTGCCCAGGGCTCTGGGTGATGCCGCTCAATAAATGTGGCTGCAGAACCACCTGCTGCTTAATTTTGTTAGAAACTCAGGCAGAGGGAGAAGCTGGGATGGCCCTAGGATGTAGCCAGAAAAGGCACCAGGTTACTGAGAGAGAACCTGGCCCATGAACGTTGTGAACTTCTCCCCTGCTCATCAGGGAAGTCTCACGCCAACCCCTTTCCCCCTTTGCAGGGATCTGACAGCAGAAGACCAGATCGCCCTGCTGAAATCCAGCGCCATTGAGGTGATCATGCTGCGTTCAAACCAGTCCTTCACCCTGGAGGACATGACGTGGACCTGCGGCAGCAACGACTTCAAGTACAGGATCAGTGATGTCACCCAAGGTAAAGGTGCCAGGCTCGGAGCAGCCCGTGCTGCTGGGCGCTCTCCCGTTGGCCGCAGGCCAAGAAATGTCATCCCCAGCCTTAAATTCAGATGCAAAAATCCAGCACTGAGTAGTCTGTAAACAGAGATGTGTTGGCAGGCTGCAAGGCCGGCGAGAGCCAGCAGTAGCTCAGCAGTGTCACGGCCAGGCTGAGCCCCCCTCCCGGTGTCAGCTGGGCTCTGTTTTCCCTCCGAGCTCCGTGCTGCGGGATGCGTGTGCATCTTGCAGTCTGCCTGGATGGCTGGAAAGAGCCGTCAACTCCCAAAGGAAAACAAAGCCGGGAGCGCGGTGGTAACTCAGAGCTGCCTCCAGCCTCCCTGCCCTGCACTGGGGATTGAGTTTGGTTTGCACCGAGCTGTCGTGAAGGCTGGAAAGCTGCTCTGCCTCCACTCTCGTGTCTCAGCCATGGGAGGTCTTGTCTCAGAGCGACTGCGCTAACGAGGCCTTTCTCTGCAGCTGGCCACAGCTTGGACCTGCTCGAGCCGCTGGTGAAATTCCAGGTTGGCTTGAAGAAGCTGAACCTTCATGAAGAAGAGCACGTCCTCCTCATGGCCATCTGCATCCTGTCCCCAGGTAGGAGGAAATTCATGCCCAGGGGTCACTAACCTGCCTGGTTTTTGCTCTGCTAATGCGCTCGCCCCTAAATATGATCATTCCCTGCCTCTCTGCCGTGGTGGGACGGGGAGGGAGGGAGTGACTCCGTGTCAGAGCTGGCAGCGGTGCCCTTTTCCAGATCGCCCCGGCGTGCAGGACACATCGCTGGTGGAGTCGCTCCAGGATCGCCTCTCGGAGATCCTGCAGACCTACATCCGCTGCAGGCACCCCCCGCCAGGCAGCCGCCTGCTCTACGCCAAGATGATCCAGAAGCTGGCCGACCTGCGGAGCCTGAACGAAGAGCACTCCAAGCAGTACCGCTGCCTCTCCTTCCAGCCCGAGCACAGCATGCAGCTCACGCCGCTGGTGCTCGAAGTCTTCGGCAACGAGATATCCTGACTCCGCACGTGGGGCTGAGCACCCACAAATAAAGGGATAAGTCAGCCCGGCTTCCCAGAGGCAGCGAGCAGCGGGATGTGACCCTGGGGCAGCAGTTTGTACGTAGACGGTTTGATTTCACACTACTGGCAGTTCTGCTTTGTTTTCTCCTCCACGGTGGCTGGGTTTGCTCGCTGCAGAGCGGTGACAGACCCACTTCTGTGTTTGGTCCCTCTTCCCCTACCGTGAGCGACTTGTCTGCCACCTGCAAGAGCTGACTTATCCCTTTATGGACGTTTTGAGGCTGTCGTTGTGCTGGGCTGCCTCAAACCACTTCTTTCCGAACTGAATGGTCGGGCTACTTGGAAAGAGAAGTGCTGGGATTTTGCACGGGGAAGTGGAGCTGCGGCGGCGAGTGCTCGGCGCCGCCCTCCGCTGCCCCTCTGAACTCTGCAGCACAGACGCCGCGTGTGTTCAGGGCTGCCCGAGAGACCCCCGCGCACGGCCCCCGCCCCCCGCCTTTCAGAAAGGGAAATGTTGAGCGAATTGTGCACCTCGAATCCCTGCAAAAAAAAAAAAAAAAAAAAAAAAATGCCGTGGTCACCCCGGCCGAGGCTCCGCTGCGGGCTCCGCGTCGCTGCGTGCATCGTCGACAAAACCCGCTCCCGTGAGCCGCTGCGAGACTGGTAGGAGGCCGAAGACGCGTGTCAGGGCTCGGCTCTGGCTCGAAAGGAGAGATTTGTCGTAAACCTTCAGCGGGGATATTTGCGTTCCCAACACTACTGCCCGGCGACGAGGGAGCGGAGGGCTGCAGGGGGGAGCAGCCAGGCTCCGTGCCACGGCGAGACCCCGGCGCCAAACTGTCCTCAGCAGGTTTGCCAAGCCCGCGCCAAGCCCGCGGAGCCTCCTCCGCGCTCTCGGACCTCGGGGCCGCGAGTCGGGAGCAAAACGCCCGCGGCAGCGGCGCAGCCCCCGGGGCGCCGTTGCCCTCCGAGCTCGGATCCGGCCTGCCTTGGAGGGTTCCCGCGCGACGCTGCAGCAAAAACAGCCCGGAGGCTGCTCGGGGCTGCCCCCCGTACCCCTCACCTCGCCCTGCTCTCCCCGCTCGGTGGCGCCCCGCGGGGACGCCGGGGCGATCGGCTCCGTGCTGCGACGCCGCCTCGCCTGCGTGCCAAAACCTCCCAGCGCTTCCCGGCTGCCGGAACCTTGCTCTCCCCGGCGGCGTTTTAAGATTAGAGGAAAACAATTCTCCCAAGAAAAAGCAAGCGGCGTGATGGGAGCAAACTTCCCAGGAGGGATTCGGGACCAGGGACCGGGAAGCAGCCGAAGTGGGTGAACTCCGGGCCCGGCGGCAGGGGAGGGGGCGCAGGGGCAAGGGTGGGCTGCTGTCGCATGCGTGGAGCTCGCGGGGCGCCGCGGGAGCCAAGGAGTGCCTTGGAGGGCCGCCGGCGCCATCCCGGCTCCTTTCCGCACCGGGAAGCATGGAAAAGCCGCTGCGACCCCGCCGCCACGGGGAAGGCGACGGCCCGGATCCCAGCTCCGGCCTCCCTCCTTGCTGCCCGGGCCCTTCCCGGGGCCCAACCGTGCCGCCAGCCCCAGCTCGTGCCTTTGGACCGGGAATCTCCGAGCGGGGACTGGGCTGCCACAGGGAACAGCCGCGCGGCACCGCTCCGAGCTTTCCCTGGGATTCACCTGTCCCGAAAAGGGCCGAGCGGAGCCGCCCCGTGCAAAGAACCGAGTTAACGTCGCCGGGAGCCGGCGGGAGGCGGATTTTAAGGACGGGGAACGCCGGATCCGGCGGCGATGCACTTTATCCGGGGGGGGGGGGGGGGGGCCGGGCCGGGAGGCTCCCGGGGCGGCGGCTGCTCCTGGCGAATAAACCTGACGCTTGGGAAAAGCGCCCGGCTCGTTTTTGGGGGCCGCCCGTCCGTGTGTCCGGCTGTCGCCGGGGCTGCGTGTCTGCGCAGGGGTGTCCGTGCGGCGGGGGAGCGCGTGGGGCCGGCCGCGTGTCCGTGTGTCTGTCCGTGCCCGCCTGGGTGTCTGTGTGTCTCTGTGTTCGCATGTCTGTCAGCACGTCAATCCCTATGTCCGTGTGCGTGTCCCTGTGTATGTCTGTCTGTCCATCTGTCCACATCCCTGTGTCCATACGCATGTCCCATGTGTCCCTGTGTCCATGTGTCTGTCCATGTGTGTCCACGTCCCTACGTCCATCCCTGTGTCCGTGCATCCGTATGTCTGTGTGTCTCTGTGTCCATGTGTGTGCCCCTGTGTATGTCTGTCTGTCCATGTGTCCACGTCCCTGTGTCCATCCCTGCATGGATGGATGCATGGATGGTCACATGCATCCATGTGTCTCTGTGTCCGTGTGTCCCCGTGTATGTCTGTCTGTCCATGTATCCACATCCCTATGTCCATCCCTGTGTCCATGCATCCATGTGTCTCTGTGTCCGTGTGTCCCCGTGTATGTCTTGTTTGTCCATGTGTCCGTCCATGTATCTCTGTGTCCGTGTGTCCCTGTGTATGTCTCTTTGTCCCTGTGTCCGTCCATGTGCGTCCGATGTCTGTCCCTGTGTCCATGCATCCGTGTATCTGTGTGTCTCTGAGTATGTGTCTGCCTGTCCGTGTGTGTCCACGTGTCTCCGTGTCCCCGTGTACGTCCGTCTGTCCGTGCGTCCCTGCGCGTGTTCCCGTGCGCACGCACGTGCCCGTGGCGGGGGGCGGGGCTGGGCGCAGCGCAGGGCGCATGCGCAGCCGGGAGCTGCGGAGGAGGGGCGCTGAGGTGCTGGCGCATGCGCGAAGCCACGTGCGTGGGGGGGAGGAGCCGTCGTCATACGTGCGGGGGCGGGGCCGCGCGTGCGCAGTGCCGGGGTGGGCGGGGCCGCGCGTGCGCGGTGATGCAGGGCGCGCTGCGCGCCGCCCGCCGCATGGCCGCCGCCGCCGCCGCCGCCGCCGGGAGCGGGGCCCGGGCCCGGGCCGAGGGGCCCCGCTGCGAGCCCGCCCCGCGCATCGGCACCCACGACGGCACCTTCCACTGCGACGAGGCGCTCGCCTGCTACCTGCTGCGGCAGCTGCCGCGCTACCGGGTGCGGCCCCCCCCCACCCGGCACCGGGACCGGGACCCGGCGCGGCCCCGGGCGGCGGGGCGGGCCCTGCTGTGGCCCCCCGGGACCGGCCTCCTTGAGCAGGCTCCCCCCGGGATCCGCCCCCGGTCAGGGCCCCCGGGCCTGGCTCCCCCTGCCCCGGGATCCCCTCCCGTCCCGGTGCCTCAGGGCCTGGGACCCCCCCGTCTCGGTTCCCCGGGGCTCGGCTCCCCCTCGGGGACCCCTCCCCGCCTTCCCGTCCCGGTTCCCCGGGGCTCGGCTCCCCCGCGGGGACCCCTCCCCGCCTTCCCGTCCCGGTTCCCCGGGGCTCGGCTCCCCCGCGGGGACCCCTCCCCGCCTTCCCGTCCCGGTTCCCCGGGGCTCGGCTCCCCCTCGGGGACCCCTCCCCGCCTTCCCGTCCCGGTTCCCCGGGGCTCGGCTCCCCCCACCCCACCCCGGGATTCCCAGGCCCGCGCTGCCCCAGGCCCTGCCCCGTGGGCTGCTCCCCGGGCGCCCCAGCTGGGGACCCGGGAGTGACCTCGGGGCCGCCCCCCCCCGGCAGGACGCGGAGGTGGTGCGGACCCGCGACCCCCAGCGCCTGGCCCAGTGCGACGTGGTGGTGGACGTGGGGGGCGAGTACGACCCCGAGAGACACCGCTACGACCATCACCAGCGGTGAGAGTTCGCCTGCCTGTCCCTCCCTGCCCGAGACCCCGGGTTCCCCGGGCGCCTGGGCGCTGACCCCGCCGCCCCGCAGGTCCTTCACGCAGTCCATGCGATGCCTCCGTCCCGACAAGCCCTGGACCACGAAGCTGAGCAGCGCCGGGCTCGTTTACTGCCACTTCGGCTCCCAGATCCTCGCCAGCCTCCTGGGGCTGCCGCAGGACGGCCCCGTCGTCACGATGCTCTACGATAAGGTACCGGCTCAGCCCCCCCGGGGGCTTCCCCGCGCGGAGAGTCGTCCCGCTGCCGGTGCCCGACGGGGCTCGGGGCTGGGGGGCAGCACCAGGGGCTGACCTGAGGCGTCGTTTCCCCCCCCCCCCCCCCCCCCGCCTCCGCCGCCCCCAGTTGTATGAGAACTTCGTGGAGGAGATCGACGCCATCGACAACGGCATCTCGCAGCGGGACGGGGAGCCCCGCTACGCCCTGACCACCAACCTCAGCGCCCGCGTGAGCCGCTTGAACCCCCGCTGGAACGACCCCGACCAGGACACCGAGGTGGGGACGGGGGGGCAGCGCACGCGCGCGACCGCTGCTGCCGCCTGCGCGGGGCCGCCGCCGACCCTCGGCTCCGTCCCGTAGGCCGGGTTCAGGCGGGCGATGGAGCTGGTCGGGGGGGAGTTCATGGAGCGGCTCGACTATTACCACCGCACCTGGCTGCCCGCTCGGGCGCTCGTGGAGGAGGCCATCCGGCGACGCTTTGAGGTACTCCCCGTGCCGGCTTTGGGGGGGCCTCCGGGGTCCGAAAGCAGGGGACGAGCTTTAAAGGAGCAGGGAGGCCGAGTCCCTCTGGTTACAAACCTCCCTGCTGGCCCCCGTATAGCACAACCCCTCCGTATCTCTGCACGCGGCTGCGCAGCACCCACCTGCACCCCAAAATCCCCGTGCGCGATCGTGCACCCCCGAGCTCCCTGCACAGCCCTGCGCACGGCTTGGCAGAGCGCCTGGGCCGCCCCGGCGGTGCAAGGACCTGGATGGACTGGGAGAGACGCGCGTTTTGGGATTGGGGGAGGGGGAAACTGAGGCACGGCGGTGCCGGGGCAGGACCCAGGTGTCCCGGCCCCGCGCGTTCAGCCTCGGCCCCGCCACCCAGGTGGACGCGAGCGGGGAGGTGCTGGAGCTCCCGCAGGGCGGCTGCCCCTGGAAGGAGCACGTCTTCAGCCTGGAGAAGGAGCTGGCGCTGCCCAAAGCCCTCCAGCTGGTGCTCTTCCCCGACCGCAGCGGGCAGTGGAGGGTGCAGAGCGTCCCGGCGGGGCCGCACACCTTCGAGAGCCGGTGAGACCCTCGTCCCGCGGTGCCCGGGCATCCCCCGCGGCCGAGCGGCCCCCCGAGAGACGGCGAAGGGGCTGCGACGGGGCCGGTTTTCACCCCCGCTGCCTTTCCTCTCCCTCCGCAGCCTTCCTCTGCCCGAGCCGTGGCGAGGCGTCCGCGACGAGGCTCTGTCCCAGCTCGCCGGCATCCCCGGCTGCGTCTTCGTTCACGCCAGCGGCTTCATCGGAGGCAACCGGACGCGGGAGGGAGCGCTGGAAATGGCCCGGCGGGCGCTGGCGCAGCGGCCAGGCGGGGAGACGCAGAGCGGCTGAACTGCCCTGAGCCGACCCAGGCCTGGGACAGGACCCTCCCCCCGCTCCCTCCTTCCGCCCCATCCAGCACGGGGGGCGTTTTCAGGGATCGCTGCCAGGAACGGCCCCGCTCGGCCCGCGTGACTGACGGGATCGCAGCGGGACAGCGGAGGCGCGAGCCGCCCGCCCGTGGGGGCTCCCTCCCGCGGGGCTGGGACGGCGCCCGGTGCCAGCGGGCCGGTCTGAGCCCAGCCGGATCCCGCGGCGGGGAGGCTCTTCAAATCCGTTCTGTGGAGGTTCCCCTCCGCCTCCCTCCCTTATGCGTCAGTCTTGATGGGTTCCCACCCACAAAACCAGTAAAAACCAGTGTGTTCCCAGCGTGTTTGCTGCTTGGGCCATGGGGCTTGCTGGATTCAGGGGGGACCCTGAGAGCTTGCATGTGCACAGCCTGGGGGCGAATGAGGCGTCCTGGCCCCCATGGACCCATCTCACCCCACCCTTCCCCCCCCCACAAGGGCTGGGGGAGGACCCAGGCGTCCGGCTCTGCGTGGGGAGGGCACTGAGCTTCCCTCCCCTCCTCGCTCACAGCCTCCCGGGGCGCGGGCAGCCGGGCGATGCGGCCGTGCTGGGCAGCCTGGCTGCTGCTGCTGGCGCTGCCCGGCTGCCCCCAGGGCTGCCGCTGCCCCCGGGAGCCCCCCCTGGGGCCGCCCCCCAGCCGCAATGAGAGCCTGGCGGCAGCGGGGCCACCCCAAGGCGGCAGGCGGCCCAGGACCGCTGACCTGGCCGTGCTGGTGGCCGTGGGCGGCTGGGCGGCCGCCGTCCTCGCCTACGTGGGCCGCTACGTGCGGAGGAGCCGAGCTGAGGCTCGCCTGCACCTCGACTACCTCAAGTCGCTGCCCTGCGAGCGGCCCAGCCCCGAGGAGGAGGATAGGGAGGAAGAGACGCTTGACACCGTCCTTTGATGCCCTGTGGGCACAACGTGCCGGCGGCGGCACCGACCTGCAGCGAATAGTCCCGGCGAGGACGTGAAGCACCCACCTGGATCACCGCGCTCCGAGGAAAAGCACCCTTAGATCCACCAGCAGCCGGCGCGGGTTTGTACTCTCTGTTTTTTTCCTTTTTGCCCCTGTCTTCGTGCCAGCTGCATCCAGGCTCTGCTGCGCTCTCCCTGCAGCCCCGTTAAAGAGCTGCTCGCTGCCGCCCTTTCCGGCTGCGGATTCCCTGCCCGGTGGCAGGGGCTTGGCTCGAGCAGGGGAGACACCGGCCTAGGAGAATATTTTGCAGCACCATGGGCTTGATGCCATCCTGGCTGCCGCTTCCCAGTGCCCCGGGCAGGAAGGACTCAAGCTGCCGGGCTGGAAGGGAGTTGCAATCGCAGCCGTTCGGGGTGCAGAGATGCCGGCAGAGGGTGCAGGGGACGCGGGGAGATGGCGGGCAGCGAGCAGAGTCCAGCACGGTTCCCATCATCTCCGTGCCCTGGGGTTTAGCAGAGCGATTACTGTGTAATCCCTGGATTTAGCAGCGTGCAATCCCGGGGATTAACTGCACTGCCTCCAGCTGCCCCTCTGCTAATCCCTGCTCAGCGGGGGGGTGGGGAGGGGGTTGGTGGCTGCCCCGAACACCCACACAAAGACACTTCCCTGCAGCCCCTAGGAATAACCTGACTGAGGTTTCAGGGGCCCATCTACCCCCGAGCTTTTGGGGAGCCTTGGGTGGTTCTTTACACCCTCGAGATGACACCTGGAGGCCGCATTCGCTGCTGCTGACCTTAGATGCCTTAAATCTGTTTTGTTGTTTTTTGGGGGAGGTTGTTTATAATTAAGGCATGAAAAAAAGGAAAGTCCTTGTCACTACAACCTATTTTTGGTACTGTAAAGCAGTACCAGAGCCCCGAGAGCAAACAGCAGCCTGTGAGGCTCGGAGAACTCGTCCACGTGGAAACGGTGCGCTCCCAGGACAAGGAAAGAGCGACAGCACGAGAAGACGAGAGGCGCCAGGTAGGAAGAGGGATCTTTAATCTGTACAGTACCAGCCCTCTGTCAGACACGCGCAGCGACCACACACTGTTGCGAACCCGAGATGGTCGAAGGCAGCTGAGGCAAACAGCAGCTTTCCGGGGCCTCTCTGCACGCGCCGCATCCCAGCCGGGAGAAGGGCGCAGCCGGGCCCAGGGCAGCGGCGGAGGGAGCGTCCCGGTCCCGCTTCGTCGGGAAGAGCGGCGGAGGCTGCTGGGGGACACCGGCGCCCCGTCGAGGACCCCCGCGGGCGCCGTCACAGCTCCGAGAACAAGGGCTGCTCCCGCACGCTGGCGCTGGCCATGGCCGCGACAGGGCTGCGGCCGGGGCTGAAGCAGGGGATCTGGGCGCTCACGAAGAAGAAGGGGATGTGGCTGATCTTCCCCGTGGACCAGCACTGGAAAGGGAGGGAAGAGGAGAGCATGGATGGGCACGGGGGCGTCTCCGTGTCCCCCTCGGCTCTGCAATCCCCACCCCAGGCCAAGCTTAGCATCACCCCCTCTTTTCCTTCCTTGTTGAGGCAAGGGCTCCTTCCTCATCCTTGCCTGTCCCTAGGGACAGCAGGAAAAGGCTCTTCAGCCCTCCCTGGCCACTAGCCAGGGATTAGCTCACTAGGCTACAGCAGTGGGGAGAGCAAGGGAAGGGGCGACAGCGGGGCCGTTCCCAGAGGTGGGGCTGCACTCACCACGGTCAGGAGCGCTCCCTTCTTAAAGCAGGGGTGGAAAGCGATGAGCTGGGGCTGCGCCCCCTGCTCGCCTCGCAGGAAACCGCTGGAAGGAAAAGGAAAAGCCCCAGTGAGAGCACGTCAGGGCTGAGCCCCCCCTCCCCAAGGGCTCCGGCGCGCCACTGCTGTGAGCTGCTTCCTACAAAACGCAGATCTGGGGCGGTCAGCGGAGAGGTTTAAGCCCCTGCTGCACCGAGCGTCGGGCAGGAGCACCCAGAAGCAGAAGGTTTTGAGCTGGGTAACAGACAGTTTGTCTGAAACGTGACCGTTTCTGGGACAAAACGGCACCCTGCCCGAGCAAATTCCCAGCGTCTCTTCCGCTCCGAGGAGGCGGGTCTGTTCCTCCCCGCCCGGTCCCAGGGGATTGCTGGTATTAGCCAGCCACGACGCTAGCGGGGACTTGCCCGCTGCCAATACGCACCACGGCAGGAGCTCAAACACGGGGCTGTTGCGGGTGCGAAACACAGCAATGACTGTCGGGCTCTCGGGAACGTCGGGATTCCCTGCAGGAGGGAAAGAGAACAAGCGAATGAGGCGTTTCCTTGTCTGAGGAACAGCTCGGGCCCCCACGTCGGAGTGCGGCGCACAGAAGGGCCTGTTGACGGGAGACCCCGGACAGCGAGGTCATGTTTTTGTGGGGACCAGCTGGAGGGAACCGGACACGGCAGAGACTGGGGCAGCCAGCCGCAAAGGCTGGGGAAGAGCTGGCTTCGGACCTCTTTTTCCTCGCACCAAGACGAGCAGCATCCAGGGAAGGGGCTTTCAAAGACACTTCAGTGAGTTAAAGGCTTTACTCCAAGGGCTTCAGGATGTGGCGGAGAAGGGTTTGGGCAGGAGATGCAGCAGCTCCCTTGGAAATTCCCCAGCTTGGAAGGGCACAACATTTGGAGGGCCTTGTCTTCGGCATCCTCAAGAAAGTCCTGCTCTGGCTGGCTTATAGCAGTGCTTTGAAGCCAAATCTGGCTCGTAGCTCCAAACTGTGAAGGTTATTTTCAGCCCCCGTCACCCCCACGCAGTTTCTGCGCAGGGATCCGTGCAGCAGGAGCAGGGGACAAGGTGTTTCTACTTCACGCGAGTCTTGGTACCCCTCGTCTTTTCCCTCACTTCCTTTCCCCACCTAGCTTTAAGCACGCCGGATTTCGCACAGACACAAGCAGCTGGAGCAACTGAGTCTCGGGCCTGGCCGCTTCTGACACGGCTTCGGATGTCACCTAGCTGATGGCTCACAGGGAGGGAGTCTGAGGCAAGCAGCACCCCCAGCACCTCTCTCAAAGATCTGCTTTGTCTCAGAGGAGGGCTCAGGCCCGGCTGCAGCCAGGAGGGCCTGAATAGCTCGATTATCCCAGGGGTTGCTCCTAAAACAGAGCTAAGAGGCCCAGTCGGGCTCCAGGCCTAGTATGTGGGCACTGCGGGAACACGGAGACCTCGCAGGGTAGTTTGTAGAGGTGATTCATCCGACTGCAAGGGGGAAGGGAACTCATCCGATTCCCAGACTGTCCCTTCCAAGGATACCGAGGCGCAGACACAGCCACCTAACGCCAAGGAGCGAAGGAAGCCTCGAGGAGGCAGGACGGAGACCCAGCTCCGTCACCCCACTCGGGTTCGCGCTCCTTTCGCCAGCTGGAAGGGGGATTTGCGGGCAAAGCCAGTGAACGGGGAAGAGCCGGCTTCGGGGCGGGTGAGGCGGGACCACCTCTCCCTTTTACCTCTGATGATCACCGCAAGTCGCTCGCCGCTGGGGTCCCACGCCATGGAGTGCACCTCCCCTCCGATCCTGAAACCGGCACAAGCAGCAGTGAGATTCCCCCTCTCCACAGCTAACGGCACCGGTGGTTCGCTGACAAGGAGCGGGTACGAACCCCTCTGCCTCCTAGGCGAGTTGTAGCAACAGGCATCACGTTAGGGGAAAGCCCAGAGCTGGTCCTCACCTCTCCTCCCCGTAGAGCGTCTCGAAGGTGGTCTCTGACAGGTCTGCCACAATAGAAGCTGATTTCGATCCTCCCACTTGCCCTTGCATCTCCCCTGAAACCAAGGCCCAAGTCATTTCTCGCAGTTTCTGGGTCAAATTACTACGTGGGTTGTTGTAACGCCCCAAACTGTGCCTGTGTTTACAAAACGATACAGAATTTCTCTGTTTCTCACACTAGCTGTTGAGTAACCTGCTCCTATCCCAGAAGTATCTACGTATGTTTAGGACGGACGGCAGGGCAGGTTTTCCCTCTACAGATGTGGGGACTGCCTGCTTCCTTGGTGGGGGGAGGCTGAAAATTTAATACCCCTTTGCACTGTCAAAAGTTTCCCTCCAAACTGTTTGTAAGGCCATAACTCAGAGCAAGAGACAACAGGAGGGGGGAAAATTCAGCACTGCAGAGACACTGTGCTTCGTCCCATTCCCCTTCCCACCCCGTAATGATAAAGCATCCTGGAAGGGCTCTGAGACGCTCCTAAGACTTTGCTTCTTTCTCACCATTCCCTGTGGGTGCCCTGGCTTTGCCTGGGTCACTTCACAGCCAGCAGGCCGTGAAACGCTCCTAACAAATAAAAAGCCTCTCTGGCCAGAAACAGCCGCAACTGAAAGCGAGACAACTGCTTAAGAACCAGCTCTCGGAGAGCTTCACCTCGGCTGTTCGCTGCAGCAGACTCACCCCTGTACTCCGAGAAGGACAAGGAATAGATGACGGACTCCCCCAGCACCGTGAAGAGCAGTCGGCTGCCGTCGGGGCTCCAGCACCCCGTCTGCAAGACGCAAAGGCGCGTTAAAGCCAGCTAACGAAGCCAGGGATCCGGCAGCTTTCACGCCAGAGCGCTTTGCAGGCTTCCAATGGGCTTTTTCAAAGCCAGCTAGAAACGGGGCAGATTTTTTGCCTTGCTGGGGTGGGAAGCGCCTTTTTTCAGCTGACCCCGTCGTACCTGGCAGCGTCCTTTGATAGTGGGCCACCTCTCGCACGTCCACGTCTGAGCCTCCCACACTCTGCAAGAGGGGCAGAGCCAAAGTGAGCAGGACAAACTGTATTTTTACACTTTCCAGTCTAAGTCTGGGAAGATCAGATACATCATGATCTGCCCCAGTTCTGCTTCTCTTGAGAGAGGTTCAAGACATCAGACTCATTAACTACCAATTTTACTCCCCTCCCAAGACACAGGTAGGAAGGGGAAGCAGCCTGAGACACCCTCAGGGCATATCCACTTTGTCTGACGACGGGAACAGCAGTGAGGACTGGCTGGGAGCTCACCTGAACACAGCGGAGGGAGTAGCCGCGAGGACCTTGCTGCCGTCTGGTGACCAAGCCAAGTAAGTGACACCGCCGCCCCCAAACCACTGCAGCTGGATACAGTTTTCGGTGGACACATCCCACACCTAGATAGGAGGGGACACCGGGAGCTGGAGGATAACTGGGTGTTTGCTACACAGGCCCCTGCACAGCCCAGCACCCTCGAGGAAAGGCTGATGTCTGGGATGCGCTTTCCATAGCGGCAGCCGGTGATGCCAGGGAGCAGATCGAGGAGGGAAACGCTAACGCAACGTCGGCATCAGCCTGATTCCCCGAGGAAGTGCCCCCTGACCCAGCAGTCGGGCCCACGGGGGAAGTCACACATCCAAACCGTTTCCAAGCGACCCAGCGGAGGATTCAGCGGTCCTGGGGTCCCAAATACCCCACGCCAGAAGGGGCTGCACGCTTCCCCTTACTCACCAGCATGGCCGTATCGACCGGCGAAGCCGAAAGCAACAGCTGCCCGCTGGGGTCCCACGCGAGGCTGGTGACGGGGCTGTGCCCGGGGTAGGAAAGCACCTGGGCGCAGCCGGACGAGGGTCTGGAGGGAGGGAGACAGCTCTCCTCGTACGCTGCGGAGCGCTGCGGCCGATCCCGGCAGGGCCAGGGTCCCGGCGACGCACCGCGCTACGGCCACGTTTGTGCCCCTCGAAGCTGGTCGAGTCGGGCTCCTCGCGGTGCCGCGGGGCGCCGAGGCGCAAAGGCTGGGCAGGAACACGCGGCTCTCCCCGGGGCTGCTCACCTGGTGGAGAGGGAGGTGGGGTCCAGGTGCCACACCAGCACACAGCTCTGGCAGGCCACGGCGAGGATGGAGGCGCATAGGGGCTTCCAGGCCACGGCGGCCACGTTCCTCTGCAAGCGATGCTTCAGGGTGGGGACGGTGGCGCTGCAGGAGAGGAGGGAAGAGCGACTAGAGCCAGAGAATCAGGGATCGGAGTCTTCCCACCATGCACAACAGCCCCTGTCCAGCTCCCAGTGTCCTCGCTCCAGCACCGACCACAGTGGAGACCTAAAAGTGTAAGGTGAGGGGGAATCTGTCCCGCTGCCAGTGAGGCAGCGACCTCTTTCCTTGTGTGTGTGTGTGTTGGGGGGGGGGGAACAGGGAAGACCCCAGCCAGGTGACATCCGCACTACTCCGAGCCGAAGAGACGGCCGCACACCTCGTGTGATTAAGCGGCACGCCCCGCGCTGCCCACGGCCTAGGCCCAGCGTGAGACACGGCACTTGCTGGCTTGAAATCCCAGCTGGGGGAGAAAGCCCCAGCGGGGAAAAACTGGGAGGGTTTCAGAATGAGCCGGGTGAGTCTTCTCTGAAGGAGGGCTTTATATGTCTGCTGAGCCTCGCTCAGGGAGCAGGGAGACCTGGAGGAGAAACGAGATCCAGTGATGCCCAAGAGGGGAAGGGAACGTCCCAGCCTCCCTAAGAGCCTCTTGCCGCGAGCTGCTCTGCCTGCCAACCGCAGCTAGGCCACGGGTGCCGTGGCCGCCTGCCCTCCCGGGCTACTGATAGAGCCAGAGAGCTGGGACAGAAAGAAAAGCAAGGCTCAAATGAGATCAGAGGAAATGTCCTAGCAGAGCTCCTGCTCTGCAGCAAGAAATTCTGGGGCTAGGACCAACGACAGCAGAACCTGACTGCAGACGCTACAGCGGCGCTGGCCAGAGGCACAGGAGGAATCCTTACATGTGCCAGAGGCAGATCTGAAAGGGCAAAACGAGGAAGAGAGGCGACACTGCGGTCTGCAAAAGCAGAAACGCTTCCCTGAGGAGCTGAGCTGAGCTTTCCAGGGAAGCCACCGTGCCCTGGACAGAGAGAGGCACCAGTCACAGGAGTCAGGGCTGCAGGAGCTTCACGTAAATCGGAGGGAGCAACTGTCCCTAAACGCCTGCAGACACGAGGATTCCTGAAGCCCAACCCTCCTTACCTGTTTGTGTTGTAGACACGAATAGAGTCATCCAGAAGAGCCACCGCAAACTTGCTGGTGTGGGGGTGCCAGGCGAAGGCTCGGATGGTGCAGCCGGCCCTGGCGGGAGGCACGGGGCAGGGTGAGACGCACCGGGGTTCCTGGCTCCAGGCAGCGGTGCCAGAGCAACCCCTCCTCTCCCTGACGCACGGGGTCATCAGCGAAATAAAACCTCCCCTTTCGCTGCTGAGCAAGGCTTTTCTCTGATAAATCGCCTGTTCCTGGTGATTATTCACAGGAATCTGAAAAGCACCTGCTTAACAAGCAGTCACTGGTGACTGTTTGAAGGAAGCTTCCAAGCTTAGGCCATGGCAGGAGTAAAAAGCCCCGACGAAGTCTAATGCTGTCTCTTCCATGGCATTGGGGCCGCCTGTTTTGCCTCTCCGTGTTGGTGCATGAAAGCTGGGGTAACCAGAGGCAGGCAACGGGGAAATATTTGCCCAGACACCCCCTTACTGGGAAGACAAAAGACCCCTGGACACTTCTATCACGGCTTTTGCACCCACAGGCCCTTTGATCAGCTTTATAAACCCCATTTTGCAGCGCAGAGGCAAGGCCCAGAGATACTCGGAGTCCTGTCGAGCGGAGCTCCGGCTCTCCGAAACCACGGCCGCGCGGCACGGCAGCGGCTCAACGCGCAGGACTTACCAGTCCACCGCCTGGGAGAACTCTGCGATCATGTCTTCGCTGGTTAGCTTTGGGGAGAAGCACAGGGAGGGAGCAGAGTGAACGCCAACCTCGGCCACGCGCGCACGACGAGAGCGAGAGCTGCCCCCAGCACAGCGGTCGGGAGCCTCCCTGTATCCAGACTCCCCCCCCGCCCCACCTCAAGTTCTTCCACCTAGGGATGAGTTAACGTCCCAAAAAAAACACTCACCGACAAGTGGGGGAAGAGGGAGCCGTGCAGCGAGGAGACCCAGTGGCACACGGCCAGGGCGTAGCGCGATCCCGTCTTCACCCACTGCAGAGCTGGCGGGAGAAAGGACCGTCAGCGCTTCCGCGACCTTCCCGGCGAGGGCCAAAGAGCCGAGGAAGCGCAATCAGCTCCTAAAGGCTGCACAGGGTCAAGAGAGGCAGGCGTGTGGCGTGATTTGATTTAACAAAACCAAAAAAAAAAAAAAAACCCAGTGAATTTAACCCAGGTCCCCAAATTTCGGTGAGACAGCGGCTTTAGCAGCTTCGATAAGCCTGGGTGGGCAAAGCTGCGGCTTAAACGCGATCTCAGCCCGCACCTCTCCCCGCTGCGGCACGGCCCTCACCAGCACCCTCCTCGCTAGGCGGTGCGGAAAGAGTCGCTAGGCTGAGGAAGGAAAGGGGAGCGAAGGGATCGAAGCGAGAGCCGGAGAGATCCAGGAGAAAGGTCTCCGAGAGCAGCGCAGACTCACCCTCCTCCTCGGCGTTTGCCACCTCGTTAAGCACCCCACACACTCCCACGTCCCGCCTGCAACAGAAAGGCTTGGTGAGGCTCCCTCCCTCCCGCAGCAAGGGGGGGACACGGGGGAGCGCTCCCCCCGCTCGCGAGCGAGGGCAGAGGCTTCTGCTCTGCTCCTGGGTCAAGAGGCTCCAAGACCAGGGAACAAAAGCAGGTTTTGTTCAGCTCCTAACACGACCCGAAGCAGCCTGGGCCACGGCCCGAGCCGCTGCCTCCCGGCTTCGCCTCGCGCGCTCACCAGGCGTTGATGCACCTCTTCCAGAGGGACTCGCGGTGGTGGATGAAGGCAGGCTTGGTGCCGTGCTCCAGCCGGCCGTGAGCCTTCAGGGTTTCCTTGGGCAGGCTGAGGACGGGCAGGTCCGCCAGCTACGGGCACAGACGGCGAGCAGTGAGCGAAGGCCCGCGGCTCAGGGGGCAGCCGGCCGAAGGGCTCCCGCAGCAGAGCGGGCGGCGCCGAGCGCTCGGCCGAGCCCGGGGGGCAGACGCAGCCCGAGAAAGCAAACGTAGGCACGAGAAAAGGAGAGGAGCAGAGATCAGGGGAGGGGGGACACGGAGAAACGCCGGGAAGGGCTCACCTGGCTCTGGAAAGCCAGAGGCAGCTTCTCATAGAGGTGGCCGCAGACCAAGGCGTTATTGAACTCGTAGAGGGTGACGTCCCCGGGGGGCGGCGGAGGCGGGAACAGGCCTAGGGAGCACATCCTGCTGCAGGTCCTGGGGGTGGGGAGGGGGGGAACGCTGAGCCTGCAGAGGAGCCTCGTCCGACCCTGCACGAGTCCTTCGGCCTGGGAGGGCCGAGCGTGTAAAGGGTGCGTGTGTGTGTGTGTGGGGGGGCGCGATTCAAGCTCCATCCTCTGCCCCCAGAGGCGCCATCGCTGCAATCCTGCAATCCCCTCAGGAGCCCTCTGCCCCCAAACCAAGCCTGCAATGTGCCCCCCCAACTCGTCCCGCTCCCCCAGCAGCACCCCAGTATCCCCCCCGGACCCCCCCACCCATCCTGCCCCCCCAGCAGCACCCCAGTATCACCCTCAGGAGCCCCCCCACCCACCCACCCTGCCCCCCCCAGCAGCTCCCCAGTATCCCGCCCGGGCCCCCCCACCCATCCTGCCCCCCCAGCAGCACCCCAGTATCACCCTCAGGAGCCCCCCCACCCACCCACCCTGCCCCCCCCCAACAGCTCCCCAGTATCCCCCCCGGGCCCCCCCACCCTTCCTGCCCCCCAGCAGCTCCCCAGTATCCCCCAGCTGCCCCCGGCCCAAGCTGTCACCCCTCCTGCAGCCCCCCCCCCCGCCATGGCGCCCCTCTCACCCCTTCGCGCCTCCCGCGGCCGTTGGGCGCGCGCGGACGGGTGCCGGCGCGGGCCAATCCCCGCCACCACCCTGGGGCGCGCGCGGACGGGTGCCGGCGCGGGCCAATCCCCGCCACCACCCTGGGGCGCGCACGGACGGGTGCCGGCGCAGGCCAATCCTCCGCGGCCGCCACCTAGCGGCGGCGGCGCAGGGATATGTGTGTGTGTGTGGGGGGGGGGGGGGGGGAATTAAAGGGGCCGCGGCGGCTCTCCCGGCCCCGCCCGTTCGGCAGCGCGGGGGCGGCCCACGCCGACGGCTGGCTGCTCGGCTAGTCCCCCTCGGGGCAGCTAGTTCATCCTCCTGCAGGCGCGGAAACTCGAGGCTCCGCCCGCAGACAGCGGGCTGATAACGGTGGCATCGCGCGGCGGCGGGCGTTGCCCTTTTAAGAGCGGCGGCGCGCCCCCGCGCTGGCGGGGAAAGCGGCACGTGGCGGCCGCGGCGCGGCGCCGGGGACCCCCCCCGACATCCCCCCCTCCCCGGCACCCCCAAGGGGTCATCGGGGCACCCAGTGGTCTTGCACCGCGCTCACCCCCCCTGCGTCTGCGTGCGCTGCCCCGGGGAGTCACGGTGGGACCCTGGAGCTGGGGGGGGGGGGATCGTGGTGTGTGCACCCACCCGAGTCCCGTGGGTGCACGGGCCTCCGTGTGCAACCCCCCGTGCCCGGGTCCCGTGGGTGCACACCTCCGCGCGTGGGTCCCACGGGTGCACGCTCTGCGCCTGCACGAGCCCCGTGGGTGCCCGCGTCCCTCCGCACCCTCCCGTGCACAGGCCCCGCGAGCGCCCACCTCTACACCCGCAGGCAGGGGTCCCACGGGTGCCTGCCTCCGTCGAGGCAGGGCGTGGGTGCTGCCGTGTGCGCTCTCCGCTCCTCCTCCCCCCCCCGGCCCGATCCCTCTGGCTTGGAGCGCTCCCAGCTCCTCTTTTTGGGATCTCATTTTCCTTCCCTCCCGTTTTCGGCTCGCTTTTATTATATTTATCTCTGTATTTTCCTTAGCGGCCACAGGAGTTATTTTAATTTTTTTCAGGATATTAAATAAACGCTCTGGCGGGGGGGGCTGCGGGAGGAGGCCCTGCATTCCTCACCCATTACGGAGCGAGCGGGGTTTGATAGGAGACAACGATTTGGACGGCGCCGATCGCTGGAAGACATCAGAGCCACCGCAGGCCTGGCTCGGCCTCGCCGGCTTCCCTTCCCCTTGGACGCGGCGGCGGTGGCAGGAGCTGAGCCCCCCCTCCCGTCCCGTCCCCCCCCGCCCGCCGCCACCGCGTGCCCCCCCCCCAGGAACGGCCGGGCGGGCGGCGGACCTCGAGTCCCTGGCCGCTCGGGGCGTCCCCGCCGGGGTATCAGGGCGGGGTGGGGGCGAGGAGGTGATTTTGGGGGGGTGGGGGGAGGGTTGGCTGGGGAGGGAGGGAGGGGGGGTGTCCCGAAAGCAGAGCCGCCGTTTGGGAGGCTCCGGGCGGTCGAACCGCGCGGCGGCCCCCGGGTTTGGGATGCGCCGGTTCGGCTCGGCCGGATGCTCCCGTCGGCAGCGGC
Organism: Rhea pennata; assembly: GCF_028389875.1. Lineage (NCBI taxonomy): Eukaryota > Metazoa > Chordata > Aves > Rheiformes > Rheidae > Rhea > Rhea pennata. Next base: position 3,013,581 of record NC_084691.1, on the reverse strand, counting down.
GCCGGGGCTGGGGGGTGAGCTGCCGTTTTTTTTTTGGGGGGGGGGGGGGAGGAAAAACCCGGCGGACGGGGGGCTTGTTCGCCCCGCGCGTCCCGGCGAGCGTCCCGCCGGCCGCCCCCCCACCCCACCCCATCGTGCCTCAGTTTCCCCTTCGCCCCGGCACCCTCACCCCCGGGAGTAGGGGGGGGGGGGGGACGGGGAGGGTGGCGGCGCCTGGGACGTCGCCAGCTCCCGGGAGCCGCGGCGGTGACTCAGCCCGCGGCCGGGCGCACGCGGCGGCGGCTGGCGCACGCGGCCCCGCCACGCTGGCGCGCGGGGACCCGCTTCCGCCCGTGGCCCCGGCTGCCTCCCCGGTGCCGTCACCGGCCGCGCGCGGGGCCGCCGGCTCCTGCCGCTGTTTGTGCTGGCGCCCAGCGCCGGGCCCTTTCCGCCTCGCTCTCCCTGCATTTAGTTTATTTTATTATTTTTTCCTTTTGCTTTTTCTGCCTTTTTTTTTTTTTTTTTGCAGAAAAACCCAGAAAAGCCCCAAACGGCAGCTCCAAGCAGCAAAACGCCCGGCGGGAGCCCAAGGCGCTGAGGGATCGATGCTGGGGAAGAGGGGTGGGGGGGCCGGAGACAGCTGACCACGGCGCCCGGATCGGGGAAACCGAGGCACGGGGCGGGCAGGCGGCGCGGGGGCCCCGGGTCCTTCCCACGGCGATGCCAGGGGGGTGCTGGGTGCTGGGTGCCGCGGTCACCCCGGTGCCAAAGTGCCGTTTGGTCCCCCCAAAGCAGCACGGGGCGAACGTGCAGTCCCTGAACCTGGGGCCACGGGGGCCGTGGGGACACAGGGCCGGTGGCCATGGGGACCGTGGGAGGTGGGGACACAGAGATAGTGGCCGTGGGGACCATGGGCTGTGGGGACACAGAGATGGTGGCCATGGGGACCGTGGGACGTGGGGACACAGAGGTGGTGGCCGTGGGGGCCGCGGGCCGTGGGGACACAGAGATGGTGGCCGTGGGGACCGTGGGATGCGGGGACACGAGGTCGTAGGTGTGGGGGCTACAGGGACCTAGCGGTGGCCCTGGTGGCCCTGAGGACCACGGGACCCAGGGCCGGTGGCCACGGGGGCCCAGGGACGTGGGGACGGCGGCCGCGGGGACACGAAGGACGGGGGCTGCGGGGACCGAGCGGCGGAGGGACCCGAGCGGGGGGGACCCGGGCGGGGGGGGGGGGACCCGGGGGGACGTAGGGGTGGTGGCCAGGAGGACACGGGGACCGCGGGACGTGGATGCCCAGGGTTGGGGGGGGCTGTGGGGACCGGGGGGGGGGCACCAGTGCCACGAAGCTGCCGGTGCTCAGCCGCGCCGGGCGGGGGGGGGGGGCAGGAAGAGCCCGGTGCCACTTCGCTTTTATTCCTCATCCATCCCTTTATTGCAAATATTTTTTTTTGGGGGGGGGGGGGACACACACATCAGCGCCTAACGATCCGGCTGAGCTAACGACGTGGGGTGGGGGGGGGGGGAAGGGGAGGAACCGACCTGTCCCTGAGCTGTGTGCAAGGGAGGGGGGGGAGGCGAGACCCCCCCCCAAAAAAAGAAAGAATTAAAAATAAAAAATAAGGAACCCGCCTGCTTCGTTAGGAGCCCGGGCGCTACCGATAACGAGATAAATTAGAACCGAGCCGGGCGCCCGCCTAATAAATATCCCCCCCCCCCACACCGCCCCGCTGCCAACTTTGTTGGGGGGGGGGGGGCGGTGAGGAAGAGGAGGAGGAAGAGCGGCCGCTCAGATCTCCAGCAAGCTGCCGGGCTGGGGGCTGGCGGGGGGCTCCTTGGCGGGGGGCTGCGGCGGCACCTCGGCGGCGCCGGCGCCGGGGGGCGGCTCGGCGCCGGGGGGCTCGCCGGCGGCGCCGGGGGGCTCGCCGTGGGTCTTCTGGTGCTTGCTGAGGTGGTCGGAGCGGGTGAAACGCTTGTCGCAGCGCAGGCAGGTGAACTTCTTCTCGCGCGTGTGGGTGCGCACGTGGCGCTCGAGCTCGTCGGCGCGCGGGAAGCGCTTCCCGCAGAAGAGCCAGTTGCAGACGAAGGGCCGCTCGCCCGTGTGCCAGCGCAGGTGGGCTTTGAGGTGCGAGGCTTTGCCGTACACCTTGCCGCAGCCGGGGATGTGGCAGCTGTGCAGCGGCTTCTTGCGCCCGCCGCCGGCGCCGGCGCCGGCACCGGCGCCGCCGAGCCGCTCCAGCTCCTGGCAGTTGGGGCAGTCGCAGGGCGGGCGGCCGCCCGGGGGGCCGCCCCGCGCCGCCTTGGCCGCCCCCTCGCCTTTGGGAGCCGGCACCGGCGGCACCGGCGGCGGCACCGGCGGCGGCACCGGCGGCGGCAGCAGCGGGGCTCCGGCGTACGGCGCCAGCGCGGCCAGCTCGGCGCCGTAAGCGGGCAACGGCGGCGGGCTCGGCGCCCGCAGCGAGCCCGGCAGCCCCTCGCCGCCGGCGCCCAGCCAGGCGCCGTTGGGGTGCACGTCCCACCAGGGCCCCCCGCCGGCACCGGCGGCACCGCCGGCACCGGCGGCACCGGCGGCACCGGCGCCGCCCCCCAACCCGGCTTTGTACCAGGAGCCGTAGGCGGCGTGGGCCACCTCGAGCGGCGGGTGGCACCAGTCGCCCGGCGGGTGGCCCTTGGCCACCACCACGGGGCCGGCGGCCAGCGGGTCCTGGGCGGCGGCGGGCGGCGCGGCGAAGGAGGGGGCGAAGGGGCCGTAGTCGGGGCCGTAGGCGCCGGCGGGCGCCTGGGGGCTGGCCGAGGGCGAGAGCAGCCCCGGGGCGCTGGGGAAGGCGGCCGCCGCCGCCGCCGCGTAGGAGTCGCCCATGGCGGCGGGTGCCGGGGTGCCGGTGCCGGTGTCGCGGTGCCGCCGCTCGGCCGGGCTCAGCGGGCGTCAGCGGAGCCGGGCGCTCGGGGCCATGGCGCCCGGCGGCCTGCGGGGAGAGGGAGGCGGGGGGTTAGGGGGGCGGGAGCGAGGGGGCACCCGGTGCAGTGGGGCACCCGGTGCAATGGGGCACCCAGTGCAACGAGGCACCCAGTGCAATGGGGGGCCCAGTGCAATGGGGCACCCAGAGCAATGAGGCACCCAGAGCAATGAGGCACCCGGTGCAATGGGGCACCCAGTGCAATGGGGCACCCGGTACAGAGGGGCACCCCGTACAGAGGGGCATCCAGAGTTGGGTGGGACGCCCAGAGCAATGGGACACCTGGTGCAATGAAGCACCCAGTGCAGTGGGGCACCCAGTGCAATGAGACACCCGGTGCAATGGGGCACCTGGTGCAATGGGGCACCCGGTACAGAGGGGCACCCCGTACAGAGGGGCACCCAGAGTTGGATGGGACGCCCAGAGCAATGGGACACCTGGTGCAATGAAGCACCCAGTGCAGTGGGGCACCCAGTGCAATGAGACACCCGGTGCAATGGGGCACCTGGTGCAATAAGGCACCCAGTGCAATGGGGCACCCAGTGCAGTGGAGCACCCAGAGCATGGGGGCACCCTGTGCAATGGGGCAGCCAACGCAGTGGGGCAGCCGGAGCAACGAAGCGCCCAGTGCAGTGGGACACCCAGTGCAATGTGGCACCCAATGCAATGGGGCACCCGCTGCTAGGGGTCACCCACTGCCATGGGGCACCCCCTCTAATCAAGTACCTGGCACCCAGTGCCGTGGGGCACCCCACTGTTCAGAAACACCCCTCTCCAGGAGCCTCGGGGTGGGGACGGGGCGGGGGGGGAAGAGCTTCTCCGTGGGCCGATACCAGGGTTGAGCAAAGCCCGGAGCCCGAAGGGGCCGGCGCGGGGTGGGTGGGTGCCGGCACCCGCCGCGGCCCCTCTGCCCCCCGCCAGCGCCGCGGCCGCCCCGTGCCGCCGGGTTCCCAGCCTCCCCCCCCCCCCCGCAATGTTTCCAATCTCGGCTCCTTCTGCCTTTACGGCCTTTTAATCGAATTACGCTGCGGCCGCCCCCCGCCCCCCCGGCTCCTGCCGCCGCTTCCTCTCCTTTTATTCCCTTCATGGGTTTCATGTGCCGCTCGCTCGCCGGGAACGGCGAGAGGCCGCGCGGGAAAAGCCGGCCCCGCGGCCCGAGCTGCCCCCCACCAGCGCAGCCTCACGATTTATGACCCCCCCAGCCTGTTTCTTCCCCCTCCCTTTTTTTTTTTTTTTTTTTTTTTTTGCTTTTTTCCCCCTTCCTTCCCCAATTTGTGGCTTTTTTCTCTTCCCCCCCCCCGCCTCCTTGCGATGCTTCTTGCTCTGCGCCTATTTTTAATCCGGCCCCGGCTGCGGCCGCAATGTGCTCCCGGCCCTCCAAGGATAACAAGGGCCAGGCCTGTGCCCCGGGAACGCTGCCCTGCCGCGAGAGCCGAGGTAATTAAAACCAGGGCGAGCGTCTAACGGAGGCACGCTTAAAATAGTGTAAACCTCCCATAAATCAGCTTAGCTTGTGCCGGTAAATTAAGAACCGGGCAGGCGACTCCCTCCCCCCCCCCCCCCGCCCCGCTGGCCCGGGGAGAGCCGGGGCCGGGCTGAGAACGGCTGCAGCTCGGAGCGCCGGTGGCTGCTGCCGAAGGGAGGCGGGTGGACGGGGGAGGCAGAGACCTGGCAGCTTCAGCTGAACCCTAATTAGCCACCGGAGAAGCCACCCGGGGCTGCCGGCCCCCGGCGAGCCGCCCCGGACGCCTGGGTCCCATCGGGGGGGGCTCCGGTCCCGGCTGGCCCCGAGTCCCTGTTCCGGTTCTGTGAGCCCCAATCCCTGATTCCCAGGCTCCAATCCCCCATCCCAGTCCTGATCCTCAATTCCTGAACCCCCAGTCCCGCATCCCCAATTCCCCATCCCCAATTCCCAGTGCCTGCTCGCGGCTCCCCAGTCCGCAGGGGCTGGTACCCAGTCCTCCATCCCCAATCCCCAGTTCCCCATCCCTCATTCCCAGTTCCCGATCTCCACTCCCAGCACCCGATTCCCAGTGCCCAAACCCCGATCCCCAGTTCCGCATCCTCAACACTGGTCCCTGAGCCGTGGTCCTGGGACCCAGTCCCTCACTCCCAGTGCCCGATTCCTCACTCCCAGTCGCTGACCCCTCATTCCCAGTCCCCAGTCCCTCACTGCCAGTTCCTTGCCCCCAATCCCTCGTTCCCAGTTCCTTGTCCCCAGCCCCTATCCCTCATTCCTGGTCCCTGGTCCCCAATCCCTCATTCCCCATCCCGGATCCCTCATTCCCTGTTCCCAATCCCTCACTCCCAGTCCCCGATCCTTCATTCCCAGTCCTGCTCCCCGTCCCCGTGGCATCGCTGCGTCCCAGCCCCAGCCCCAGCCGCTTTGGCCCCTTGGTGGGGTGGGGGGTGCTGGCTGGGGGTCACCGTGGCCCCCGGTGCCCCCGGGTGCCGGCTTCACCCCGCTGCCGCCGGCTCCCGGCTCCTTCCTCCAGCGCCCGGAGGGCGAAGCCGGGCGTCCGGGCTCCCCCTGCTCGCACGGTGCAGGGCGGAGGTGGCACTTGGCCCTGTCCCCTCCCTGGGGGCAGGCGGTGACACCAGGATGTCCCCAAGCCCCAGTGGGTCCCCGGGATCCCATGGGACAGCGAGAGGGAGGATCGGGCCCTGCGTGGGGAAGGGGAGGGGAGCCAGGTCCCTGTCCCCTGCCACGTGCGTGTCCCCTTGTCCCTGTCCCCACCAGGGACCGCGGTGGCCTCTGGCACCAGCCCTGTGTCTCCACAGGGACCCGACTGTCCTGGGGCAGCCACGTGCCGGGGACAAGGACATGTCCCCAGCAGCAGGTCCTGGGGACAGATGTGTCCCCAGCAGCAGAACCTGGTGTGCTGTGGCCTTGGGGACTGACATGTCCCCATCAGCAGGTCCTGGCGTGCTATGGGTCTGTGGTCAGATGTGTCCCCAGACATGCTGTGGCCTTGGGGACTGACGTGTCCCCATCAGCAGGTCCTGGCGTGCTATGGGTCTGGGGTCCGATGTGTCCCCAGGCATGCTGTGGCCTTGGGGACTGACGTGTCCCCATCAGCAGGTCCAGGCGTGCCATGGGTCTGGGGTCAGACGTGTCCCCAGACATGCTGTGGCCTTGGGGACCAACGTGTCCCCATCAGCAGGTCTTGGTGTGCCATAGGTCTGGGGACAGATGTGTCCCCATCAGCAGGTCCTGGCGTGCTCTGGCCTCGGGGACAAGGACATGTCCCCGTCAGCAGCTCTTGGTGTGCCACGGTTTTGAGGACAGACGTGTCCCCATCGGCACATCCCAAGGTGCTGTGGCCCTGGGGACACACATGTCCCCACCAGCAGGTCGCAGGGTGCCATGGCGCTGGGGACAGTCGTGTCCGTCCCCCCCCCCGACAGGTCCCCGTGTGCCCCCCGGGGCTCCTGGTGCGGCGGTGGCAGCGGTGGCGGGGGGTGGTGACACACACAGACACGGGGACACCCGTCCGGAAACAGCCCCGACATCCCAGGGCTGAGAACGGCCCCGGAGCCACCGAGCCCGCCCGGACGCCTGGGTCCCCTCCAGCCCGCACGGCCTGAGGGGGAGGGGGGCACCTCTTTTGGGGGGGGTCCCCACCCTGAAGAGGCATCCCCTATCCCAGGGGATCCCTTATGCTTTGGGGGTGTCCCCTTTCTGGGGGGGATCCCCTATCCCATAGTGTGTGGGGGGGGGCATTCCGGGGGTTCCCTGTATCCTAATTGGGGGTTTCCCCATCCTGGGGGGGGTCCTTATCCTGGGGGGGTCCCCTGTCCTGGGGGGGGGGTCCCTATCCCGGGGGAATCCCCATGCCGAGGGTGTCCCCATCGTGGCAGGGGGCTCCCCTGCCCCAGAGGGTCCCTGACCCCCAAGGCGCGGGGTGGGGGGGGTCCCAGTCCCGGGGCAGCACCGTCGGGGTCCCGTGTCCCCCCACCCGCTCTGAGGCACCCCGAGCTCCTTACCGCGCTCCGGGGCTCCGCGGGTCCCGCAGTGCCGGGGCTCCGGGGGGGGCGGGGTGGGGGGGCGCCGCGGTCGGAGGCGGGGGCCGGTTACCGGGGGTCTCGGAGGTGCCGGTGATCCCGGGGGTGCCGAGGTCCGAGGGTGCCGGGGGTCTCGGAGGTGCTGGTTGCCGGAGATGCCGACGGTGGCAGTTCCCGGGGGTGCCGGTTTCCGGGGTGCCGGGCTCCGGGGTACCGGGGGGGTGCCGGTTTACGGGGTGCCGGGGGGTGCCGGCCTCCGGGGTACCGGGAGGTGCCGGGCCCCGGGGGTGCCTGGAGTGCCGGTTTCCGAGGTGCCGGTTTCCGGGGTGCCGGGGGTGCCGGGCTCCGGGGGTGCCGCTTTCCGGGGTGCCGGGGGTGCCGGGGAGCGGAGGGCAGCGCCGCGGCGGCCGCCCGCCCCGCTGTGCCGCTGCGCCGGGGCTGGGCCGGGCCGGCACCGAGCGGGGCCGCGGCGGGAGCCCTGCCCCGAACCGCCCCTCGGCCGGGGGGGGGGCCCGGCCGGGGCCGGGGCTGGAGCCGGGGGGGCGGCGGGGGCCGGGGGGAGGAGAGGGAAAAAAAAAAAAAAAAAAAAAAAAAAAGGAGAGACGACGAGGAGGAAGGGAAAGAGAAAGAGAAGAAGGGGAAAAGAGAAGGAAAAGGGAAGAGGAAAGGGAAAAGAGAAAAAAGAAGGAAAGGAAGGAGAAGGGAAGGAAAAGCAGAAAAAAGTGGAAAAGGAAAAGGAGAAAAGGGAAAGGGAAAGGGAAAAGGAAGCAAAAGGAAAAGAAGGAAGGCAAAGGAGAAGAGAAAGGGAAAAGAGGAGAAAAGGAAAAGAGAAAAGGAAGAAAAGGGAAAAGGAAAAGCAAAAAAAAAGGAAGGAAAGGGGGAAAAGACAGGGAAAGGAAAAGGAAAAGGAAAAAAGGAAAAGGAAAAGGAAAAAAGGAAAAGGAAAAAAGAAGAAAAATAAAAGAGAAAAGGAAAAGGAATGAAAAAGAGGAAAAAAGAAAAGGAAATGAAGGGGATAAAAAGGGAAAAGGAAAGGGAAAGGGAGGAAGAGGAGAAGGAAGAGGAAGAGGGGAGAGAAAAAGTGAAGAGTAGAAAAAAGGGAAAGAAAAGATAGGAAAAGGAAAGAGAAATTGGGGAAACTTCTCCAAAGAGCGAAGCGAAGAGGCTAGAAAAGGGAAAAGTTGAGAAGGGAGGAAGACACAAAGGATGAAGGCTCAAAGATGAAGGAAAGGGACCAAAGTGAGGGAGTGGAAGGAGGAGGAAGGAGACAAGGGAACGAAGGAAGAAGAGGGAAGAAAGGAGGAAAGAAAAGAGGAGCAGCTGGGAGGAGGGGATGGATGGAGGGAGAGAGCCAGGATGAAAAGGAGGCGGCGGAGAAGCCGCAGTGAGGAACAGGAAAAGAAAAGGAGCAGGAGAAAGAAGGGGGGAAAGAAGGATGGGAGAGGGAATGGAGCAGGGAGAAGAAGGGATGGAGGAAGGAGGGAGTGAAAAAAGGCAGAGGAAGGAAAGGGGGAAGAGAAAAGGGCAGGAGAGCCCGGGATGGAGGCGAGGGGAAAGGAGGGGGTGAAGAAGGAGACGTGGGAAAACGGGGGGGAAGCAAAAAGGCAAACGGGGGGGAGAGAAGACCGGGAAGAGGAAAGGACGAAGGGAAAGAAAGGGAGGAAGAGGCAGGGCCGGGGCGGAGGGGAGACCTGGGGGACCGAGGCCCCGTCACCCCCGGCTCCCGTCACCTGCCGGGGCCGAAAATGCCCCCAAAAGGTGCTGCCCCCCCCACTAAGTCCCTCCGTGGGGCCGGGGCCAACTCGCGCCAACCTGCGTGGGGAAACTGAGGCCCAGAGGGGACAAGGATGGGGTCAGAGATGAGGAAACACAGGGACAGGGGATGGGGACGGGGACATGGATGGGGACAAATGAGGGCCAGGAACAGGTTAGGGGACCAGGACAGAGACAAACAGGGACCAGGGATGAGGACAAATGGGGGTCAGGGAGGAGGATGGGGTTGGGATGAGGTTGGGATAGGGGTGCGGCAGGGTTGGGAACAGGGTTGGGATGGGGTTGGAGGGACCGGGATGGGGACAGGGTCACGGATGGAGCAGGGATGGGGACAGAAGGGGACCAGGGTGGGGAAAGAGTCAGGGATGGGGACGGTGGCGTTGGGATGGAGCAAAGTTGGGGACAGAGGGGCACGTGGGATGGGGACTGGGATCAGGGATAGGGATGGAGACGGGAAGAGACCCAGGGACGGGACAGAGGTGGGGACAGGGCACCGAAGGGGACCACGGGTGGGGTTGGGGTGGGGATGGAGCAGGGACGGGGACGCAGGATGGAGACCAGGATCACGGACAAGGTCCGGGATCCGGGACGGAGCAGAGCCTGGGCGGCGTGGGGGGAGGAAGCGGGGTGCGGAGCAGCACGTCTGGGGCCAAGGGCGCCTCTCCCCCCCCCCCCCCCCGCCGCCGCTCCGCTCCCGACCTCAAACCGATATTCCGACAAAGCGGAGCCAGGGAAACCCCGGCCACGGCGTTCCCGTCCCGGCGGCAGCCAGCTCCGGCCACCGTGCCGCCTTTCTGCCCGCCGCGTGCCTCAGTTTCCCCTACCACCGGGGCCCCTCCAAGCCACACTTTTATTTTATTATTATTATTAATAATAATATTCCCTCCCCCCCAAAAAATCCCATTCGGAGCCAGCGGGGCCGTTCCCCAGCCCTGACTCGAGGTTTTCCACTCCTGGTGCTGCATCCCAACCAGCCGGAGGCTGCGAGCTGCGACCCCCCCACCCCCCACCCCCCACCCCCCAAGGCGGGGGGCACCCAAGGGTGGGGACAACCACCGCCCCGGCCACCCGCTTCGGTCAGGAGGAGGGTGGTTTTGGGGGGGGGGGGGTGTCACCCGGCGCTCGTGCCAAGGCCAGGGAGGTGCCCGGACGCCTGGGCCCCCGCCGCCGGGGGGGGGGGGGGGGGAAATGAGGGGGCTGGCGGCCGCGGGCGCCGATTACAGGGCGGCGCCGGGGCCGGCTGCCCACGGAGCCGGCGGCTTATTTTAGCGCCCGGCCCGCGCGGGCGCTCGCAATTACCCGAGTATTTATACCCCGGTGCTCCCCCCCCCCCCCCACCCCCCCCCGCCCCGGACGCCTGGGCCCTCACGGAGGGAGGAGGGGAAGGTGGCTGGGGGAGGGGGGACACCCTGCTTCCCCCCCCTCATCGCTTCCTCCCTCCATCCCTCCCCTCCATCCCTCCTTCCCTCTCTCCCCATCCACCCCTTGGTCCCTCCCTCCTTCCCTCCTTCTCCGTCTCTCCATCCATCCCCCCCATCCACCCCTTTTCCCATCCCTCCACTCCTCCTTCCATCCCTCTCTCCATCCCTCCCTCCGTCCCCTTCTCTCCGTCCACTTCTCACCCAGCCCCTCTTCCCTCTGTCCCCCCCTTCCAACCATCCCTCCTCTCCCCCCACCATCCATCCTTCCTGCCCCCCATCCATCCCTCCACTGCTCCTTCCCTCCGTCCATCCCTTCTGTCCCTCCATCCATCCACTCTCCACCCATCCCTCCTTCTCCCCATCCTCCCTCCTTCCCTCCCTCCCTCTCTCGTTTACCTGACACGAGTTTCGGGGTGTCTCAGCCCCTGTGAGAAGAGTTTGGGGGCTGAGACCCTCCCCCATGACACAAGCCCCCCCCCCCCAGCAGGAGTTTGAGGGGTCTCTGCTCCCCACAGGTTGGGGAAGGGGGGGACGTCTCAGCCCCAACATGTCATGAGTTTGGGGGGGTCTCGGCCCCCATGACATGAGCTGCGGGGGGGATCCCTCAGGCCCCACGACACGAGTTTGGGGGGGGTCTCAGCCCCAGTGACATGAGCCGGGGGGGGTCCCTCGGGCCCCACGACACGAGTTTGGGGGGTCTCGGCCCCCATGACATGAGCCGGGGGGGTCCCTCAGGCCCCACAACACGAGTTTGGGGGGTCTCGGTCTGCGAGGCGAGCTCGGGGCGGGGGGGCTCCCAGCCGGCACGGCCGTGTCCCCGTCCCCGGGGGGCCACCGCGTGCCCCCCCGCGCCGGCGGGAGCCCCGGCGTCCTGCGGCCGGCGCGCGGCTCCGGGGGGATCCGCCGGCCCCTTCAAAGGGGAGCGAAAATAAACCCGGGAATCGCTTCCATGTGTGAGCGGGCGGCCGGGGCGGGGGGGGCGGCGGGACCGGGAGGCTGGGACTGGGGCTACTGGGAGCACTGGGACTGGGGAGAGAGGGGCTGGGGGCGCTGGGAATTCTGGACTGGGACTGGGATGGACTGGGGGCACTGGGACTGGGGGGGGCTGGGGAGACTGGGAATGAGGAGGCTGGGACTGGGAGTGACTGCAGGACTGGGACTGGGCAGGCAGCACTGGAGGGACTGGGGGCACTGGGAGTGGAGGGGAGTTGAGACTGGGGATACTGGGCCTGAAAGGGCTGGGAGGACTAGGGGGGGGTGGCTGGCACTGGGAAGACTGGGGAGACTGGGAGTGGGAGGGGTTAGTACCGGGGGAACTGGGGAGCTGGGACTTGGGGAGACTGGAAGTTGGGGGCTGGGGCTGGGAGGCTGCCACTGGGGGGGACTGGAGGGCTGGCACTGGGAGCACTGGGAACAAGGTGCTGGCACTGGGAGGGGGAACTGGGAGCACTGGGACTTGGGTGCTGGCACTGGGACGGGGGCTCCCTCCCCTGTCACGAACCCACCCAGCCTGAGCTGCCCCGATGTCCCCCAGTGTCCCCAAACCCCCAGCCAGCGGCATCCCCCCCCCCAGCAGCACGGTGTCCCCAACCCCCCCAGCCTGGTGTCCCCAAGCCCCTGGCAGCATGGTGCCCTCAAACCCCCCAGCCCAGTGTCCCCAAGCCCCCCAGCCCGATGTCCCTAGCTCCCCCCCCAGCCCAGTGTCCCCAGTTCCTCCCCCAGCCCAGTGTCCCCAGCCCCCCCAGCCCGATGTCCCCAACTCCCCCCCCCGCCCAGTATCCCCAGTTCTCCCCCTAGCAACATGGTGTCCCCAGTTCCTCCCCCAGCCCAGTGTCCCCAACCCCCCCCAGCCCAGTGTCCCCAACTCCCCCCCAGCCCGGTGTCCCCAGCTCCCCCCCCCAGCCCGGTGTCCCCAGTTCCTCCCCCAGCCCAGTGTCCCCAAGCCCCCCAGCAGCATGGTGTCCCCAGTTCCCCCCCCAGCCCGGTGTCCCCAGCTCCCCCCCCAGCCCGGTGTCCCCAGTTCCTCCCCCAGCCCAGTGTCCCCAAGCCCCCCAGCAGCATGGTGTCCCCAGTTCCCCCCCCAGCCCGGTGTCCCCAGCTCCCCCCCCCCCCAGCCCGGCGCCGTGGGGGACGCCGGGGGTGGCCCCGTCCCCCCGCCCTCGCTCTCCCCCCTCGCCCGGTGGCTCCGGGCCCCCCCCGGCCCTCGGTGCCTCCCGCCCGCGCTCCGGCCCCCGGCTGCTGTTTCCCTTGCGGTCGGAGGCCCCGAAATAGCCGCGGCCCCAACGCGCCTGTGGGTGCGCCGGGCCGCCGCGTGCCAGCGCCCGCCGGGCTCCAGGCGGCCCACGGCGGGGGGGGGGGGGGTGGCCCCCGGCCCGCCGCCACCGCCGCCGGCTCCGGCTTGGCCCGAGGGCCCAGGCGTCCGGGTGCTACCCCCCACCCTCACCCCACCCCGTGCCCCCAACACCCCGTCTCCATCACCCAGCCGCGTTGGGGGGGAGGTGATGGTGGCACGAAGTGGGGGGGGGGGACACCAGAGGGGACCTGGTGGCTCTGGGGGGACCCATGAGGACTTGGGGGACCCACGCGGACCGAGGGGACTTGGGGGGCCTGGAGGACTCGAGAGGACGTTGGGGGGGGTCCAAGGGGACGCAGGGGATTCAGGGGGACACGAGGGACCTGGAGGACTTAAGGGGACCCAGGGGGCATTGGGGGGCTGCATGGGGATGTGGGGGGCATGGGGTGACACAGGGGACCTTGGGGGGGATATTGGGGGGCATGAAGGGAGGGTGGAGGACACAGAGGGGACATTGGGGTGCTGGGGGGCAGGGACTTACGGGGACACAAGTTGCCTGGGGGGATGAAGAGTCATGGGGTGACACAAGGGGACCGGGGAGGGACTGGGGGGGACATGGGAGGCATGAGGGGACCTTGGGGACCCAGGGGAGTGTGAGGGGAATGGGGAGACGTGGTGGGGGCTGGCGGGACCCAGGGGGACCCGGGGAGGCCGGTGCCACGGCGGGGGGTCCCGGCGGCCGGCCCGGCCATGGCCCCGCCGCCGTTTCCTTCCCACCCTCTAATTATCTCCTGGCCGGGCTATAAATAGCCCCGGTGGCCACCAAGGACCAGCTCAGCCCAAGGGGACACGGGGGACTGACCCTGGGGACCGCGGAGGACCCTTCCCCCCCCCTCCCCGTCGGAGCCCACCCAGCCCTGTCCCGCCTGGCCTCCCTCCCTCCATGCTTTTATCCATCCCCCCATCCCTTCTTTTCCACCCCCTCCTCCATCCCGTCCCTCCGTCCCGGCCCTCCGCATCCATGCAACGCGTTCCTCCATCTCCATCCCGCTCCGTCTTTCCCTCCACCCGTCCCTCCATCCTCCTCCATGCCTCCCTGCATCCCTCAACCCCTCCATCGCTCCCTCCATCCCGGCACCCTCCTTCATCCATCCCCCATCCCTCCATCCTACCCCTCCACAGCCCTCCAGCCCTCATCCTTCCCTCCATCCCTCTCTCCATCCCTCCATCCCATCTTTCCAACACATTCTCCATCCTTCCCCATCCCTCCATCCTCCATCCCTCCGCCCTCCTCCATCCCTCCATCCCTCCCTGCATCCCCCATTCCTCTTCCTCCATCCAACCCCATCCCTCCAACACATTCCTCTACTCTCCATCCTTCCCCATCCCTCCAACTTCCTCCATCCCTCCATTCTCCAGCCTATCCCTCCCCATCCCTCCATGCTCCATCCTTCCCCATCCCTTCCACCTCCCCCATCCCTCCATCCTCCATCCCTCCATGCTCCATCCTTCCCCACCCCTCCCACCCCTCCATCCCACATCCCTCCATCCTTCCCCATCCCTCCCACCTCCCCATCCCTCCATCCTCCATCCCTCCTTGCTCCATCCTTCCCCATCCCTCCCACCTCCCCCATCCCTCCATCCTCCACCCCTCCATGCTCCATCCTTCCCCATCCCTCCCACCTTCCCATCCCTCCATCCTCCATCCCTCCATGCTCCATCCTTCCCCATCCCTCCCACCTCCCCCATCCCTCCATCCTCCACCCCTCCATGCTTCATCCTTCCCCATCCCTCCATCCCCCATCCCTCCCTCCTCCCCCATCCCTCCCCCCATCCCTCCATCCCTCCCTCCGGCATGTGGCTCTCATTGCTCTGCGGTGCAGAAGCCGCATCAAAGCCGAGGGCGCAGTGGCCGGGGAGAGGGAGGAGGGGGGGTCCGACTCCCCCCCGCCTCGCTCCACGCCATGCTGTGAGCTTCCCCCCGCAGTGCCCTGGGCGGGGGGGGGGAGGGAGGGAGGTCGGCCCGGGGGGTCCCCTGGCAGCGCGGCCCCCCGGGGCCCCGCGCGGCCCCCCGGCGCCCGCGGCGGCCGCCGCTGCCGGCCAGGCCCTGGCGCGCGCCGCGCTGCATTTCTGCGGTTCCCAACCCCAAATTGCTGGGAGTCGCCCGGCGGCGCCCTGATTCCTCGGCGGCCGCCGGGCCGCGACCTGCGGGCGGCGGGGAGGGGGGGGGGTGCGGTGGGGGGGTGGCCCTGGGACGCCTCCCGGCAGGGTGGCCCTTGGGGGAGGGTGGCCCCTCCACCCCCCACCCCCACCCCGCTGCTGCTCCTCTTCCTCCCCCAGACTGGTACCGGTGCCCCCATTCCGCCCCTCACTGGTCCCAGTGCCCCATTCCTCATCCCAGTGCTCCCATTCTGCCCCACCCTGACCCCAGTGCCCCATTCTCCATCCCTGTGCCATCATTTCCCCCTCCCAGTGTCCCCATTCCCCCATTTCCCCCCTCCACTGGTCCCAGTACCCCATTCCCCATCTCATTGTCCCCATTCCCCCCTAGAGGGGTCTCAGTGCTTCCATTCCCTATCCCAGTGCTCCAGTCCCCCCCCCACAGTGGTCCCAGTGCCCACATTTCCCATCCCAGTGCTCCCATTCCTCCCCACAGTGGTCCCAATGCCTCCATTCCCCATCCCAGTGTCCCCCATTCCCCTTCCCAGAACCCCCATTTCCCTCCAGACTGGTCCCAGTGACCCCATTCTCCATCCCAGTGCCCTCAGCCCCATCCCAGTGATCCCATTTCCCATCCCAGTGCCTTTAGTCCCATCCCAGTGATCCCATTCCCCATTCCAGTGATCCCATTCGCCCAAATATTGGTCCCCATCCCAGGACCAGGGCCGGGCCGGGCCGGGCCGGGCCATCCCAGGCCCCGTCCCCCCCCCCCCCCCGCGCCGCCGGCGCCGCCCGCCAGGTGGCAGCAGAGAGCCGCGGCCCGGGGGGGGGGGCGGCACCGACCCGCCGCGGCCACCAGAGGGCGCCGCAGCCGCGGGGCGCTGCGGGCGGCGGGGGGGGTGGGGGACAATGGGGGGCAATGGGGGGACAATGGGGGGAACAACGGGGGACAATGGGGGGCACTGAGGAGGGACAATGGGGAACAACGGGGGGACAATGAGGGGACAATGGGGGGCAATGGGGGGACAATGGGGGGAACAACGGGGGACAATGGGGGGCAATGAGGAGGGACAATGGGGAACAACGGGGGGACAATGAGGGGACAATGGGGGAGCAATGGGGGGACAATGGGGGGCAATGGGGAGACAATGGGGGGACAGTGGTGGGAACAACGGGGGGACAATGGGGGGCAATGGGGAGCAATGGGGGCAATGGGGAGACAATGGGGGGACAATGGAGGGAACAACGGGGGACAATGGGGGGCACTGAGGAGGGACAATGGGGAACAACGGGGGGACAATGAGGGGACAATGGGGGAGCAATGGGGGACAATGGGGGGCAATGGGGAGACAATGGGGGGACAGTGGTGGGAACAACGGGGGGACAATGGGGAGCAATGGGGGCAATGGGGAGACAATGGGGGGACAATGGAGGGAACAACGGGGGACAATGGGGGGCACTGAGGAGGGACAATGGGGAACAACGGGGGGACAATGAGGGGACAATGGGGGAGCAATGGGGGGACAATGGGGGGTAATGGGGGGGTCTATGGGGGGGCCAATGGGGAACAACGAGGGGACAATGAGGGGAAAATGGGGGAGCAATGGGGGGACAATGGGGGCAATGGGGGGACTATGGGGAGGACAATGGGGAACAATGGGGGGACAGTGGGGGAGCAATGGGGGGGCCAATGGGGGCAATGGGGGCCAATGGGGAACAACGGGGGGCAATGAGGGGGACAATGGGGAACAACGGGGGGGACAATGGGGGGCAATGAGGGCAATGGGGGACAATAGGGGGACAACGGGGGACAATGGGGGGCAATGGGGGGACAATGGGGCTCAATGGGGGAGAATGGAGGACAATGGGAGGGCAATGGGGGGCAATGGGGAACAATGGGGGCAATAGAGGGACAATGGGGGGAAATGGGGAACAATGGGGGGACAATGGGGGGCAATGGAGAACAATGGGGTGGCAATGGGGGGATAATGGGTGAGAAATGGGGAACAACAGGGGGACAATGGGGGGACAATGGGGTACAATGACGGAACGTTGGGAGTAATGGGGGCACTGGGGAACAATGAGGGCAATGGGGTAATGAGGAACAATGGTAATGGGGGTAACTGGGGGGTGGGGAACAAAGGGGGAATGGGAGGAATGGGGAACACTGGGGATAATGGGAGGAATGTGGAAGAATGGTGGGAATGAGGAACGTGGGGTAATGGAGGTGGGGGGGAACAGTGGGGCTAGTGAGGGACAGTAGGGTAATGGGGAACAATGGGGGGTGGGGAACAATGGGGGGTGGGGAACAATGGGGTAATGAGGAGCAACATGGGGGATGGGGAGGGGGCGATGGGCGGAACGGCAAGGGGGGATAATGGATACACTGGGGGCTAACGGGGCGGGGGTCCTCATGGGGCGGGGGTCCTCATGGGGAGGGAGCCCTGCTGGGTCCTGCCCAGACCACGCAGGCCATCTCCACCCCCCCCCCAAGTTGTCCCTGTCCCCAAGGCCTGCAGCGGGGCACAGATCCCCAATGGGGGCCGGGGGGGGCACAGCCCCCCCCCCAACCTTTGCCCTGCCCCGCGTGCGAGGGCAGAGCCGGCCTTGGGCCCCGTGACGGCGTGACGAGCTGGCCAGGACTCAGCTCCAGGGCAGCGTCCCCCTGCCCGGAGCAGATAAGGCCCCAAGGCCGCCACGGGGCTGAGAAACGAGGACGGGGCGGCGTGGGCAGTGCCTGGGGTTGGGGCGGGGGCTGTTGGGGGGGGGGTCATCCCCTCGCCAGCACCCGCTTGCCGCTGGGGAAACCGAGGCACAGGGCCGAGGCTGGCTCGACGCCGTCCGCCGCGTCCCCGGAGCGGCTCAGGACAGCCCCCAGCCTGCTCTCCCCCCCCTGCCCCAGCCGCGTGCCCCCACCGAGGCAGCCGGAGGTGGGAAGGGGAAACTGAGGCACCGCGGCGGGGAGGGGGCGGCCGGCCACGGGCCCCCGCCGCTCCCAGCTGCCGGCTGCCGAGCCGCTGACGCCGGCGGCCAGCGGGACGCGGGCCCAGATGAAAGGAAAAGCGGTGTGTGCTCGGCACGGGGAAGGGGCGGGGAGGGGGGGGGGACACGGCGCCAGGTCCCATCCCGTCCCCCCCCCCACATCGTCCGTCCAACCCCCCCACCCCGTCCCCGTCCCCGCGGCAGCTGCGGCGGCGGCGACTTCCAAGGCCGCAGCGGGATTTGCGGTGAAACTCCGGCCTCCTCCAGGACGGAGAGGGAAAACAAAGCGACCGCCCGGCTCCGGAGGCGCACACGGAAGAGACGGCCCCGGGGAGGGAACGGGACGGGGCGGGGGTGAGGGGGTGCCACCACCCCGCTCGGGGCTCGGCAGCCGGATCTGCCGGAGCACCGGGCTCGCCAGCGCAGAAAGGTCCCCTGCGATCCCCGTTTTCGCTTCTTTCCTCCCCCCCCCCATCCACTTTTTGCTTTAGGAAAAGGTTTAAATAGCCACGTGGGGGGAACCGAGGCACGAGCGAGCTCCGTCAGCCAGGGCAAGACGGGGCGCCGGGAGCCCCCACGTCCACCCCCCGGCGCTCCGACCGCCTCCTCCCTTTCCGCAGAGATAACGGGTTAATGCGGCGCCGGCGGCAGCCCGGCTCCCGGGAGCCGGATCCCCCCCCTCCGCCACCCCACCGCCAGCTCCTCGAAGCGCCTGCAAACCCCAGCTCGGCAGCCGCTTCCCTTCCTTTGAAACTTTGCTTTAAACTTTGCTCTCCGTTGCTTACGGATCCAAAAAAAAATATATAATAAAGTGCTCTTGGGACAGCCGCGCTGCTCCGGACGCGTCCTCTCTCTCCGCTCATCTCTCTCCGTCACCAAGGTTTTGGGGGAAAAGGCCGGTGGATTGGTTACGGGAGAGGCGCGCCGGAGCCAGGGTTAGGGCCGGAAGGCGTCCCAAGGACGCCGAGCCCGGGAGGGCATCGGTTTGTTTTGTTTCGCCTCGCGCCGTCCGTTTCTTCTCGAAAACCCCACCATCCCGCCGTGTTATTTTAATTACTCAGGGGCTTGCAATCTGCTGGCGGGGGGCCGGGCTGCCGCAGGCCGGTGCCGGGCGCCCAGTGCCAGGAGGGGAAAGCAAAAATAAAACAGTTCCGCTGGAAGCGGGGTGAGGTCATGCTTAGCGACAGCAGAATTTTCCAGCTGCTAAGAGAAGGGAATGATGGAAAAAAAAAATAAAAGGGAAAAAAACAAACAAAAGAAAAAGAGGTCGCTCTTAAAACAGCATTTGGAGGGACAAGCAGGGGCAGCACGCGGAGGATTCGCCCCAAACGGCGACCTCTGACTTCTTGATCCGAGCGGAGCCTCCAAAAGCAACACGGGCGGGGAGCGGGGAGAGGGGGAAGCAGCGCCCGCGTGCCGGCGGGATCCCGGCGGGACAGCTCCGCTCGCACGGCCGGAGCCGGCATCCCCCTCGCCGGCGGAGCGCATCAAAGGGGAGCCGGGCGGCGGGACGCGAGGCCGAGGGACGGGACGCGAGGCCGGGCGGCCGGCCGGCTCCGAACGCCGCGCCTCGCGCGAGGGCCGGGAGCGCTGCCACCCGCCAGCGCCCGGCACTGCCAGGATCCCGCTGCGAGGGGAAAAAAAAAAAAAGGAAAAGGCTCCGCTCAAAGCGCCTTTTCGGCCCAAAACACAGGGCTGGGCCGGGGGGAAGCCGGCGCCCGCCAAGGAGAGGAGGCACCGCGATGGTGACAGTCCCTTGTGGCGGGGACCTAGGGGTGTCGCCCGGGCAACGCGCCGGGTCGGGACAGGGATCCGGGCCCTGCTGTCGTGACAGGATTGCACGGACACGCTGCACGCGGTGTTGTGACGGGAGGAGGCGACTGGAGGGAAGGCTGGTGCGGTTTGTGACACGGCCCCGGTTATCGCGACGGCGGGGCCGCCCCGGGCGCGGCCGCCCCGGCCCCGGCGGCTCCGTGCTCAGAGCAAAGCGGCTGCAGCAGCCAGGGCGGAGCCAGAGTCAAAATGGCGCCTTTTCCGCCACATTCCCGGCGCCACCAAGCCGTCCCTCCAAGGGCGCAGCCCGGCGGCTCACCCCGCCTCTTCCCGGCCCCCATTGGACAGTTTGAGACGGATCGCCGTTTTCATTGGCGAGCAGCTCCACTCGGGCCGACCCATCCGGCCTCCGATTGGGCAGCCGGCCCATCAGTTTCCGAGCCCGCCTTTCCTAGCTGCGCGGGCCGCGCGGCGGCCTGAAGGCCGGTTGGCGGCTGCTCACGCCAATCACGCCTGCGCCCCGCCTCCCGCTCGGGGCCGCCGCCCATTGGCCGCGGCGCGCGCCCATCCCGCCACGGCTCACGCCGCCTTGGCCGCTCCCATACGGGGTCTCCCTGGGAGCCCGCGCGGGCGCTGATTGGCCGCCCCCGACGCCAGCCTCCCCCTCCCCTCCCGCGGCCGCCAGCGCCCTCCCGCGCCCCCATTGGCCACCGCCCGCGGCGCCCCCCCTCCCCCACGGGGCGTGGCCGCGGGGGCGGTGCGGCGCGGCGCCCCCTCCCCCCGCCGCCGGCCCGCCCTCGCGCCCTATTGGCCGCACCGCCCGCCACTCGCCCGCCCGCGGCGGCTCCCCATTGGCGGAGGGCGCGGCGGGGGGCGGGCCGCGGGGCCGGGGCCGCGGCGCGCGGCTCCCTCCCTCGGCAGCCCCTTGGCGGTCACCGGCGGGGTTAGGCCGCCTCGTCAGCGAGCCGGGCGCGCCCGCCCCTCCTCCCCCCCCGCCCCGCCGCCGCTTGGGCTCGCCCCCCCCCCGGCCACCATGAGCGGTAAGGACGGGCCCACCGCGCCGGCGGGGGGGGGGGCGCGAGGGGCGCGCGGACACACACACACACACACACCCGCACCCGCCCGCTCGGAGGGGCCAGCGGCGGCTCCGCCCCGCGCCGGGCCGGGCCGCGCCGGGCCGGGCCCCGCCGCGCCGCGCCGGGGGGACCTGCCGGGGGAGGGACCCGGGGGAGGGGGGAAGGCCTCGGGGGAGGGACCCGCGGGGAGGGGGGCCGGGCGCGGGCCGGCGGCCGCTCTGCCGTGCCCTCCCTCCGCCCCGCCGCCCGCGGGGAGCGGGAAGGGGGGGGGGCCTCCACCGAGGCCGGCGCGGGGGGAGGGGGGGGAGAGGAGAGGGTCACGGGGAAGGGGGGGCGATGTAGAGGGGAGAGGGATGGCGAAGGCCCGGGGCGGGGGGGGCGGTGGGAGCTTCGGGGAGAGGGGCAGGCCCCAGGGGGAGGGGAGGGAGCGGGAGCCCCGCGGAGGGGGGGGGGTTGTGCGGGGGGAGCCCCGGGAGTAGCAGGGGGAGAGCTTTGGTGGATGGGGGGGGGGGCAGAAGGAGCCAGCCGTGGGGGGGGGGGGGAAGAAGAGAGCTATAGGGAGGGGACCCTGCGGTGGGGGGCAGAGGCACGAGGAGGGGGGAGCGGAGCTGTGGGGAGAAGGCCCCCGGAGCGGGGCGAGAAGCCGTATTGAGGCATTTCTGGGGAAGGAGTTGTTGGAGAGGAGGGGGGAAAAAAAC
Source organism: Rhea pennata (assembly GCF_028389875.1). Classification (NCBI taxonomy): domain Eukaryota; kingdom Metazoa; phylum Chordata; class Aves; order Rheiformes; family Rheidae; genus Rhea; species Rhea pennata. Next base: position 2,992,464 of record NC_084691.1, on the reverse strand, counting down.
ACCCTGGGAGCAACCTGGGGGATCGTGGAGGTGGGGGGCAGGCCCCAGCTCCTTGCGGGTGAGCGGTTTCGGCAGGGAGGGAAGGTTTTGTGGAGGATCGCAAGGGGCTGCTGGGGGGGGGGGAATCCGGGAGGAGAGGGGTTTTAGCAGAGAGACGGAGATCCCCGGGCAGCGGGCTCGTGAGGAGCACGGATAGGGGAATCCGAGCTTGGATGAGGCCTGTCGAGACTGGGGATCCCGGTGGGCTGGATCTGCTGGGGAAAACCCCTGGGCAGGGCAGGGAGAAGGCCTCAGGGGGTGGATCCGCGGGGCGCTGCCGGGGCCAGCCGAGGAAAGCCCGGGCAGGAGGTGTGCTCCCAGGCCGACAGGGAAGGGAAAGGGGAGGCCCGAGGAGGCCCGAGGGGCCAGGGAGTGTCTCGAGCAGGCGGGGAGGAGCTGGGGCCCAGAGCACGGCCTGTTCCTCCTCCGCCTGTCCCGGTGCCAACTCCCCTTTGGCAGCTCCCTCCGCTTCCCAGCCCCTTCTCGCTGGTGCCGGAGCAGCGCCCGGTCCACTCGAAAGTGCCTGCCAGAGTGCCTTGGCCTCTCCCTGCCCCAACCTCCTGCTTTTCCAGCCCCATAACTCCCCTCATGTCCTCGTGTTCCTTTTCCTTCCCATTGCTCTGCTCAGAAATGTGTTTTAACTCCGACCGTTGTTTCCTGCCCACACAGACCAAGAGAGTCCCGAGGAGATGGCTGCAGTGAAGCCCGAGAAGGGCGAAGGAGATGCCAGCAGCAACAGCAGTGGAGGCGGTGGGGAGGGCCAGGTGAGTGTAGGGAGAGAGGAGGTGCAAGGAACAGCCTGAACTCGATGGCCTCCCAGCTCCGCTTGCCCCAGGGACTTGCCGACCTCATAGCAAAGTCCAGGGCCGGGGCGGGGAGCCGCGCTGAGGTGTTTGCTTGGCACGGCCGAGCTTTGCACAGGCTTCTCTCCCCAGGGAGAGGAAGAGAGGGTGAGTGAGTGACAGGGGAGCGTCATGCTGCCAGACGCCCCGCTGGAACGTGTTCAGTGGAGAGTGCCAGCCCAGAGCATGTTTCCCTTCCTCCCCCAGCTGTGCATGGTGCTCTCAAAAATATGACATTCACCCCAGTTCCAAGTAACTGCCACGGCCCCGATCGGCCCTTTTTCTGATCCAGATGCCCAGATGCCATTGTACTTCCTAGGAGTTGTTCTCCTGTGGTGCTGTAAGGAGATTCACTCGTTTTGGGCTGGAAGAGACGTCTCTCTCTGGGTTTTACATGCAATCTCCCTCCTCTTTCCTCGCCCTCCCTCCCGGAGGGCTTTTCTCTGTCGGTTCAGTCCGTCCCAGCCTGACAGCCCTGTGTCTGGCAGTTGTATTTTTCCGGCTGTGGGTGGGTTTTCTCAGGAAGGAGTGTTTATCTTTTCCAAGCATGCTCCTCCCTGGCTTTTTTTTTTTTTTTTTTTTTTTTTTTCCTCCCTCCTCTCCTCTCCCCTTGCCCTGCCCACTGGGCCGCCTCCTGTATCTCTAACTCCTCCTCTCCTTCCCAGGAGTCCCAGCCTTCCCCGCTGGCTCTGCTGGCAGCCACCTGCAGCAGGATCGAGTCTCCCAACGAGAACTCCAACAGCTCCCAGGGCCAGCAAGGCGGGAGCGGCGAGCTGGACCTCACGGCCGCTGCCGCTCAGATCGCCCAGTCTGCCAACGGCTGGCAGATCATATCCACTGGCTCCAGCACGCCGACTCCTTCCAAGGAGCAGGGAGCCAACGGCAGCAACGGCAGCGACTCATCAAAAAGCCGGCCCGTGAGCGCGGGGCAGTACGTGGTCACGGCCGCCTCTAACCTGCAGAACCAGCAGGTGCTGACGGGTCTGCCGGGCGTTATCCCAAATATCCAGTACCAGGTCATTCCCCAGTTCCAGACCATTGACGGGCAGCAGCTCCAGTTTGCCACCACCCCTGCCCAAGTCAATGTGCAGCAGGATGCCTCTGGCCAGCTGCAGATCATCCCCGGCACGAACCAGCAGATCATTACGAGCCGAGCCGGGACGGGTAACCTCATCGCCATGCCAAACCTGCTGCAGCAGGCTGTCCCCATCCAGGGTGTGGGCTTAGCCAACAACACCCTCTCAGGGCAAACCCAGTACGTGGCCAACGTCCCCGTGGCTCTGAACGGCAACATCACCTTGCTGCCGGTTAACAGCGTGGCAGCTAGCCTGGCCCCCACGTCTCAGACGGTCACTCTGAGCAGCTCCGGCTCTCCGGACAGCAGCTCCCAGCCAGCCACCTCGGGCGCTGCCATCAGCTCGTCCAACATGGCCACATCTCACGCTAGTTCTGGCTCCTTTTTTACCAACGCCAACAGCTACTCCACCACCACCACCACCAGTAACATGGGCATCATGAATTTTTCCAGCAGCGCAACGGTGGGAACAAATGTCCAGGCGCAGACACCCCAGAGGGTCGGCAGTGTCCAGAATTCGGACTCTCTGCAGAGCCAGGTTTCTGGGGTGGCGTTGCAGCCAGGACAGCAGAAAGAGGGGGATCAGAGTCAGCAGTCGCAGCAGCAGCAGCAGATCCTGATCCAACCTCAGCTAGTCCAAGGAGGGCAGACCATCCAAGCCCTCCAGACCACCCCACTCTCTGGCCAGACCTTTGCCACTCAAGCCATCTCCCAAGACGCCTTGCAAAACCTGCAGCTCCAGGCGGTCCCCAACTCCGGGCCCATCATCATCCGAACGCCCACGGTGGGGCCGAACGGGCAAGTGAGCTGGCAAACCATCCAGCTCCAAAACCTTCAGGTGCAAAACCCCCAAGCCCAGACAATCACCTTGGCCCCCATGCAGGGAGTGTCGCTGGGGCAGACGGGCAGCACCAGCACCACGCTCACCCCCATCGCCTCCCTCCCCAGCGGCACTGTCACGGTCAACGCTGCTCAGCTCTCCTCCATGCCAGGCCTCCAGACTATTAACCTCAGTGCCTTGGGAGCGTCTGGGATCCAGGTGCACCAGCTGCAAGGGCTGCCGCTGGCCATAGCGAACACCGCTGGTAAGTCCTTTTCTCTCAGTCCCTTTTTGTAGCTGGACAGAGGAAGTTTAAGACAAAACCGCGTTGCCTTATTCCCGTTAGAGCGGCGACCTCCAGCCTGCAGGCCTTGGGCTTTGCGGTCGCTGCGTGCGTGGCACCGTTCGGGCCCTGCGGGATTCAAAGCGTTTGCGTATCTGCGCGAGGGCTGGAGGAGGGCGCAATCGGTGCGGAATCGAGCTGGCAAGTGGCCCAGCCCTTCTGCTTGCCCTGGGAAGGAAGCTAATTTCCAGAAGATGCTGAAACTTACTTTAGGGAGTTGCTGAACTAATTAACTCTTTTGCGGCTGCTTGCTTGGGGAGCCCCCGAGAGTTAGGGATGGGACAGAATTGGAGGAGATGCCTGCAAATAGGGAAAGAGGGAGACAGAGAGAAAAAGCGACAGAGAAGTGGGAAGACAAGTAATGCCAAACGCAGGGCTAAGTCGAAAGTGAAGTGTGGTTTTGTGCGGCGCCGCTGCCCTGCCCTGACGCCCACACAGGGATCTCGGCAGCGGGGTAGCTCAGTTGGGATGGGGTGGGCAGGGTAGTTGGAGCCGAGTGCAGATCGTTTGCTTGACTGCAGGAACCGGCAGGAAGAGTCGCAGCTTGTTAAGATACAGGAAAATAAAGAGCTTAAACCCCTCTCTTCCCCACCCTGCCTCCTCCAAGAAAACAAACAAACAAAAAGCCCTGGGGAATTTCCTTGCAGTGGCAGAAGAACAGGCTGTTTAAGTATATATTTAGCCTAAAGTTGGGTGCTGCTGAGGGACGCTGCGATCTCATCGTGCCCGGGATGGGCCTGCGTTCGCGCCCCGGCTGTTCCCCCAAATCGATTCTGTGGTGTCCCAAACACCCCCTCCAGACCTGGGGTGGGGGCTACATCAAAACGCAGCCTTGAGTTTGGGGCCGCTCGGCTTCCGCTTGGAAATGCTCTGCCTGCTGTGGAGAGGGAAAACGAGCGAGAGGGTCGTAAGCTCCTGGCGTGAAAGAAATCGGGGCTGAAAAGGAACTCTGCTTGTTTTTTCAATGTTTGACTTTTGTTCTGGCTCCAGCTAAAAAGGCAGTTGCTAGATTTAGTCACAGCTGAGAGGCAGCAAAGCTGTTGCTCAATCCAACTTGCGCTTCCTTCTCGCGAGAAAAGGAGGCTGCTCTCTCGGAGTTGTTTTGCAGCAGTATTTTGGGCTGTTGCTACAGCAGCATGGCTCGCAGTAGTCCACGGGTTTATTACAGACAGGATTAGTCTGATCTCTCTGTGTAAAGCAGGTCCTTGGATTTCCCTGAGCTGCGAGACTTGCTCGAACAAGAGCAGATTCATTTCCGAACCGAGAGGGCGGTTGACAGCGCGTCCTCCCTTTTACGCGTGGAAAGCGTGGGTGGTGGCGGCTCTCTCTTGTCTTCGCGTGCTCGGATTCACCCGGACCCCGCTGGCTTGCAACCGCGGGGTCGCTCCGCCGAGTCGCGGAGCCGCTTGCGTCAGGCCTGCTCGGCGTGCTTGTTTTGAAAGCGCCGAGGAGGAGAACATGCCGAGAAACGCATGGGCGACTCCTAGTTCCTGTATTTGCGTGTGGCTCTGCCCTCGGAGGTGGGGCGGGGAGGAACGCTCCAGAGACCACCCATCGAACCACTCCGTGCTTAAAAGCGTCCTCCTTTTTTTTTATTATTATTATTTATTTATTTATTTATTTTTAGCTCGGCGGCGTGTGTTTAGCTCTTGATCTGCAGTGACGACTTTGCCGTCTGATTCCGGCTGAGACGCCGAGAACGGCGGCTGCGAGTCTCGCTGTCGCGCTGTTTCTGAGCTCTGACGATGTGACATTCGCGTGGGGCTTTGATGTTGTTGAGTTTGAAAAACCGAGTAGACGGTACAGTGCAGGGTTCAGGTTTCAAAGGGCTTGCAGGGACCCACTGAGATCACGGCTCCGTGATACAGTAAATCTAGTTTTAGGGCTCCTGGGAGCAGGTCAGAAAGGCCGTGGCTGGGACAGACAGCCCCGATCTGCTCTGCGCCCTGGCTCTGGTGCATTCAGATGATTTGGGTGGGTTAACTCGAGGCTGGATGAGATTATTGTCTAGATCTGCTGGTCTAATGTTGCGATGGGTCTCTCTGCACCCCCCCGACCAGCAGAAAGCCCGTTTGCAGCGGGCGCTGAGCCAGCCAGACCTCGCGTAGGTGCGTCACCGCCTGCCACGCTGGCTCCGTGTCGTGGGCATGTCGCTGAGCGATCCGGCAGGCTGCGATTCAGTGCTGATGCTGGGGGGGGGGGAGTGGGCTGCAAACTCGCCTCTCTTCTGGTCTCCGCTCACTCGCTGATGGCCACGGAAGAAGGCAGTTTGTTCCCCACCCCGCCTGTTGTTCAGTTGAAAATTTTCCATGATGAGCCTTCTCTTCCGCTGCCGAGGGCTCTGCAAGCGCGTACCTTGCCTGCTGGAACTCTCTGCGCTTGCTTAGTGCTCGAGGCTAAGATTTGGGAGGGTTTTTTTTTTTTTTCAATCAGAAGAAGCCCTTCTGCTTCAGAGGGAGGTGAATGGAAAACAAAACCTCGCTGAGGTTGGTTTGGGAGGGGAGGGTTGCAGCTGGTCGAAGGCGCGCCGCATCCTCCAGGCCCCTTAGGTTTTGCCACGTGTCACGGGGCTGGAGAAGAGCTCGCCTGCGCTTCGGAGGGTTTGGGGGAGCCGAGCGTGCCTGGCAGCGTCGCAGAGCCGTGGAAGAGCGCGGCAGCCGCCGCGTTTCCTACCGCTGCCCTGCAAGAGGGGCCGAGCTGTCAGCTCAGCTCTTCCACCGGCTGGTGGCGATTCCGGGTGCTCCGGAGCCCGGGATTATCCGCGGTTAATAGAGGAGAGAACGGAGCCGTTTCCAGCTCTGAATTCAGCCCTGAATGCCCACAGCCGTAGAGAGCAAATGGTGCGGATCTGTGTGGCTGAGCTGCTTCAAAGAGCTGAGCTCTGTTTCCTTTGGAGCTGACAGCCGAGCCGGTGTCCCGGCTTCGCTGCCGCAGGGAGCGCGTGTCTCCTGCCTGAACCCCTCTCCGGGCCTTTCCCCTCGCCGGCGGGCCGAGGACAACTCTGGGCTGCAGCTTTCCTGGCTCTGGGTTTCAGCCCCTCTGCAGGGTTGGGGCAAGTTGTTGATGAGATTTCTGCTTTTCAGTTTCTTTTTTGCATACTGGGGAGGGGAGCAATCCCCTGGAGAAAACAACGTCGAAAAATATCTTTTGAGGCTCCTAAAATCGGCCTTGTGTTCTTAACGAGCGGGGCAGAGCCTGATGCTCTTTGCAAACTTCATTCTGCCCCGTGTTTGTATTAATTAGCTGATTGCATCCTGCTTGCTTTGTAGGCCATCTCTCCTCCTCCCCGGCATTAGCTGGGCAGTAAATTATCCCCCCCCGCCGGGGCAAGATGTCCGAAGGTCTGTGACCGAAACGGGCTGGTATGTGGGCGAACAGGCCGTGCAGCAGGCTCTGCGGCGAGGGGGGAGGCACGCTGCAGAGCCGGCAGGGCAGGGCAGGGGAATTCCTTGGCTGGCAGCGCCTCGAGAGCCCACGGATCGGGCCGGGGCGGATGCCACCGCTCCTTTCCGCGCGAGTGGGCGGCGGGACTCCATCGAGGCTGAAGAAAAGGGGGTTTTAGCCGGGCGCTCTCTTTGCGTCGCCCGGCTCCGGCGCTCACGGCGCGAAGCGAGGGGGTGGACGTGGCAACGCTCCAGCGCCTGGCCTCCGCGGGTCGCACGCCGTTCCTCCAAGCCCGCGGAGTGGCAGCAACTAGGTGTCACCCGTGTCTCCGGCTGGCCTGCCCGGGGAGGAGGCAGCTCAGGCGATGCCTCTTTGCACGGCTGCGAAAGCCTTGCGGCAATCGGGGTGGGGGAGATTTCAAGAAGCTTGCGATGCTGTGGTTTCTCTTCCCCTTTCGCCCGAGCGCCGCAGAGGAGCGGCAGAGGGGCTTTTTAGCTCTGTGCCCGTATCTTTTGCCAACAGAGCGGCTCAGCCCCGCTTACCCATCCCTGCCGCTCTCCAGGCGCTGGCGAAAGCCTTCTGCTTAGTGCTCCTTGCCTTGGAGAGGAGCCCTGCCTGGCTCGAGCATGTGCTCGATAAATAGGCTGCCGTCCCAGGGAGCACGTCTCGGGACGTCAGGCAGCACCAGTCCAGCTCCGGGGAGCGCTCCCTCACCCCAAAGCCCCACGCGCCCCCGTGTCCCGTTGCTCGGCCCCATTGGGGCCCGAGATGCCGCCCCGCTCCAGCTCTCCGGGGCCGTTATGGCAGGACCGGCTCCGTTTCAGGGCTCGGCCCATCGCTTGGATGAGAGCTCGTGGTCGAATCGAGTGGTCAGGCGTAGCGAGGGGATCCTTTAAAAGCAAAAAAAAAGGGAAGAAAAAACCCTTGGTCGGGGAAGTAAACCCTTAAAATCTGCTTGCCAAATGCATCCCCAGCTCTGCGCCGTGATTTTGTCCTTAGAGGGTTATTCCCAGCCATCGGGGTACTGGCACAAAGACCCGATTGTCTCCCGGTTGCTGTTTTTAAGAGGAGCTTTGTAGCCGGCCTCGATGAGCCATCCGCATGGCATGGGCCGCGGAGCGGGGTGGGGGGGGACGAACGCGGCCGGTCTCGGGCCGGCGAGCCCCAGCAGGACCTCTCCTTAGCGCGCCGTAATTGTTTGTTTCAGTACGCCCATGACATCATTTCAGAAAATAATTATATTGTGAAATTTCCTTCTCTGAACTCTAGCCGGGCTGGACTTGAAATACTCCCCCTGGCTTCCTTGGCTGACCTCTCGCTGTACCGTAATAAAGAGGGTGTTTTATTGAAGAAATACACACATCCGGAGAGCTCCCTGCGTGCGTTTGGGGAGAAGAGAGCGATCCCCGTTCGGAGCTCGCGTCGCTACGAGCCGGCTTCGGCCGAGAGCCGTTTTACGCCCGCTTTGAAGCCTCGGTAACAAATCTTTAAATTAGGGAGCGTCGCTCCTCCGAGCCAGCCGAAGCGGCGGTGCTAACGCGCTGTCGCCATCGCGTAGCAGCTGGAGGCTTTACCACGCGAGGGCGACCGGCCCCGCTCCTCCCCGCCGCTGGCGAACTGGGAGCGCGTTGGCAGCCGCGCTGGTCGGACTGGTTCGGGGCTCGAGCGTCCTGTGACTCCTCGCAGAAGCGTTTTCCCTCGCGCGGCGCCTCGCTCGGCTCTGGACCGTCTCGCCGGTTTTGTCGCTCGGGTTCCCACCGCGCTTGGCCTAATCTTTGCTTTCCTTTTCTCTGCGCAGGCCTCGGCCCTGCCTCTTCCTCGCCTCTCCGAGGAGCGCGGTCTTTATCGTCCCTTTGCAGGAGCCGGATCCCGGGTTGAGCCTGCCGCGGCGTTGTCAGCACGGCTCCTACCCGGAGCGCCGGCTCGGGTGCCGGCTCCCGTCGTGCAGGCCCCGGGGCTCCCTCTCCCCATCGGCGCGGTGCGCCTAAATTAAAAGCCTTGCGAGTGGTGGGGCTCGTGGTCCCCGTCTCTGCAGAGAGGTGATCAAAAATACAGGTTTTGAGGGCCTGGAGAAGCGGCCGCCCTTTACTTCTCCAAGGAGTGTAGGAATCCGGGCGCGCTGAGAAATGCCTGCAGGAATTCCCCCCTTTCTGCTTCCTCTCCTGCGTGTGCCTTGGGCCTGGCTCAGGCTGGCAGCTCGGGGGTGGCCTCTCCCGTCACAGCTGCGCTTTTTCCTGCTTTGTGACCCTCCGCGGGTCGTGCGGGGCCTTTTCTTTACTATCCTGATGTCTTTTTTTTGGCGGGCTCGGTAGGGCCTGTGTGCGCCACCCGGCAGAGATGCTCTGGCTGACTTGGGTGCCGGTTGCTGGTACAGCCCTGCTCGTTTGCCCTGGCAGGAGCGATCCCAGGGAAGGCTCTGCCAGGACTAGAGGGGCTTATCACGGTTTCACGGCGATGCAGAGTGGAATTAAAAGGGGCAAAGGAGATCTGTATTTCGGTTTGCAGCTTGGCAAAGGCATTTAGTGAGTCTGGGGGAGTCGGAGATTTTGCGAATCGTCCCCGGTGACCTCCTAGTTCCGCTGCACGTCCCAGCATCGCCGCGCGCAGCGGGGCTGGATGGACACAACGGCTTCTCGTGCAGCCAGCGGAGCTGGGTGGAAAGTAGTGCTGGATCCGGCAGCGCTGCGCTTATTTATTTTTTTCCCTCCAGAGGAAGTGTAATTTAATGTGACGCGTAGAAACTTCCAACAATTAAAGGATATCGCAGAACTTGCCGTGTGGCTTTTCAAGTCATTAAACTCCAGATTAAAATACAATTACTCAGTGTGCTGCAGTCTGACTTCGAAACTGCACCATCTTATATAGCCAAGTACCATGTGTTCCCTGCTCCGCTGTCCATAACTCAGAAGAATTATTAAGATAGAGCTTGGCTAATTTACACGAATGACTTCCACTGCAGATTAACTCATTTTGCAAATTAGCGAGGAAATCAAATGAGATAAAAATCAAGGGGACTGCATTACAAAAACGTACTTTGTTCGTTTGTGTAGCAAGTGCAGTTTAATTGTCTTTGATCTGTCTGGAGTGACTGTAGTGGAGTATTTTGGGGAAAGCAATGCACACCAGCTAGACAAAGCTTTGCACTGCCACCCTGGGCTTTCCGACTCTCTGCCAAAAAAAAAAGAGGAGGAGGAAATGGGGAGAAACTGTTAAATTATCACGAGCTAGAAAGGTTTGATTTGGTCTTTTTTTTGCAGGCATGTGCCTGCTGTCTGTCACCCGCTGCGGAAAAGCGCCTCGAGATCCGCCGAGAGGTTCGGGGAGCCCCGTGGGTTACGTGTCGCTCGTTTTTCGCCAGCCTTTTCTTTTAGTCTTAAAGCTTCCTGTTGCCTCTTAGCCTCTCTCCAGTTCGTCTGGAAGCTGACGTTGCTTTCTCGTGCGTGCACATGCTCCGCTGGGTGACAATTTACCCCCTTCTTCCTCTCTAGCCTGTGCAGAAGTGCAGCTGCCAATGTTGCAGAGTTTGCACAAGAAACTGTTTCTTCCACGTCCTCCCTGAGAGTGAACATCGAGTCTGTTTCCCGTCTTCCAAGGTCAACTGGGGTGGGTCTAAAAATGCTCCCATCTTGTATCCACAGGGCATTTCTCACCTCGTTTTAGTCTGCTAAATAAAACTACTAAACTGAAGCGTTTTTCCTCCGACGAGCAGTTAGAAGACAAGAACCACCTTGTCTTCAAAGACGCCACGAGCCAAGACTCCCCGGGCCTTTGGTATTTAACGTGAGATTGGCAAATTACTGCCCCTCTTCCAGGAGGTTGGTACCCCCATCCCGGGCCAGTGGAGCAGGGGCTCCGTTTCCTCCTGATTTCCTACATCACTGCCCACCAGGTTGCTCTCCTGTTTCTGTTTTGGGCTCCTGTTTGCTTGGGTTTGTTCTGCACAAACCTCCCTACCTGCCAGCCCCGCTCTCTCTTCCCCGCTGTTCCCCATCGTTTTGGCCTGGTAGTTCTAACTGGCACCCTTTTCTTCAGTGCTGTCACGCAAAGTTTGCCGAGTGAATTTATTTTTAAGCCTGGTGGTGCTTTCTCGGCGCTCACAATCCTTGCAACGCTGTCCGCCCGTGCCAGCGTTCGCTCTGATGCATCAGCAGCAGAGGCCGTGTGCGTGCGGGCGGGCTTGCAACTGCGTCTCCGGAGGCAGGAGCAAGGCAGCCCAGCGTGTTCACAGCGCGGTTCGGCGTCCGCGCCGGGCGGTCGCCCGGCTCTGCCCGCGGTGAGGGTGAAATGGATGCAGGCGTGAGGCACAGCAAAGCGGAGTCGGTTCCTGTTTGCCGATGGCGAGGCCCCGCTCCTGCCCGTGCCACGTCTCTTTGCAGGCAAGTCCATCTTTGCTGTTTGCTCCCCAGGGTTTTCTAAGGAGAGAAAAGAGGGGGAAAAAAAAAAGCTGGTCTGCTATTAATATGTTTTTTAAGTACTTCAGTGACCTGAGCATGGACCAGGGACTTGGCAGCCTTCATGAAAGCTCTCGTCTTATAAGTAATCTATTTAAGTGGAGATAACACTCATAAATTATCCAGCTGGTTTCTCTCCACTAAGTTTTCTCCTGAAACTGCAATATTCTGGAGACTTTGGTGCGTCCTGATATGTGAAGAATGAAGCATGTACATACAAGATCTGTCTTCTCTTCCTGTAATTTATTTATACCTTAATTAGATGCAAGCCATAGATTACCAGAAGGAAGATTTGGGTTTTTTTTTCTCCTCCGTATGACATGCCAACAGGCTATAAAATGCTGCGTAGGCTTTGCATGTTTGAAGATTGAAGCAATTCCAAGAAGTCGGGGCTGGATTGTCCCCCTCCCAAGGGCTTGGACGTAATTTGGGGAGAACGTGTGCGTCTTCTCCTTTCTTTTTACAACAGTTCTCCCGGGATGGCACATATGCGACAGGGAGATCTCTGATCAGTAGCTGTAGTGCAAGCTGTCGTCGCTGACTTACAAAGCCTGAAAAACTTGCAGGTTCCCTCTGTGCTGGTTTTAGACCGTAAACATATGTTGCAACAGCTGGGGAGGGGGGACAGGTCTGAAAAGGTTTTGTCCTAAAATTGCTAAACTTCACAGGGAGCGCAGGAATGTTGCTGACTAGGTACAGGAGGGTGCAGCCAAGATTTCCGAACGCGGCGAGAGATCGTGTCTGCTTCGGAGAGACAAGCTTGGGCTCCTCTTTCCCTTCTCTTGCCCCACGCTGCTGCTGGGGCTGAGGAAGGGGTGCTGGAGGAGGCGCTGGGAGCCCGTGTTTAGGGGCTGGCGGTACTCGCCCCGCGGCGTTCGCTGATACGGTGAGCCTGGGCAGCGCTCGCAGCGCGGGCTCGGTTTGTCCCGATAAAAGAGGCCGTTGCCGGGATCTCTGGGTTAGAAGTGAAAGCGGAGATAGCGGCCGGAGCGCGTTACGCTCGGCTGTGTCTGCGTTAGAGGCTCTGCGGGTGAAATACTAGCAGAAGACAACTCCCTTCCTCCTACCCAGCGGTGCTAAACCGCCCAATCTGGCCTGGGCGCTGCAAACGGTATTGACCTCGGCGGCGCTTTCCGGGGCGCAGACGGCCTTTGCCATCGCGGTCGTTACGTTAACGCCGTTCCCAAAACCGAACCTGCCGGTCTCGACATCAGTAGTGGGCGACGTTTGCAGCGTCGCTCGGCCGTGACTCGGTCTGAGCGTGCTGCCACCTTCCCTCCCCGCCGCCGGAGAAGGGGTTTGGGTTATACCCTGCGCGGCCGCCCTGGTCTCCGGCGTTTGCTGGGCTCCCGGACGCTCGGAGGGAAGCGGCGTGTGCCCTGGGGATTGCTTCGGAGAAATGATTTTGCCCTTAATCCAGGGCAAATCTTTTGTTAGGTTAGCTGGTTGCTGGAAATAGGAGTGAAGAGAGGAAGGCCCCCGCAGCAACTGGCGGAGCGGGGAGAGGGTTGAAGCCGTTGAAATCCGCAGGCCGTCGGGATTTCCTCTCGCCTCTGGGGGGGAACCGAAGGGGATTGCCGTGGGCCGTGCGGTCTTGGGGGCCGGCATCGTCCTTTAACGCCCGAGGCCGGGACGCGTGGGGCGAGGGAAGCGTCTCGCCGTCGTCACGTGGAAAACATCCTGGCTTCTGCTGCGGCAGCGCCTGGGGACTCGTGGCTCTGCAGCGGAGCTGGGTCCCCCGTGACGTAACGAGCCGCGGGGCGAGCGGATGAGTCAAGGCTCGTTTCCTTGATTGCGGCTCTTCTAGCTTTTGCTTTGATGCTTCGGGTTTCTCTGTCCTAGAAGACAAAGGACTTGGCAGCGCTGCCCCTTCCCGGTCAAATCGGACCCTCTCGCCTCGCCTGAGCTGGGGGCAGAGCAGCCGACCCTAAATTTCAAGCCTCGCTTTTGGAGTGACCCTGCTTGGAACAGCCGGGCTCGTATCGCTGCCGTGGCCCGGAGGAGTGAGATTGGAGCTATACCCCTCGCCGGGCACCAGATGGACGCGAGAAGAAGCCAAGACGGTTCTCGTCGGGAGCGTGGCCCGTCCGTACTCAGAAATCCCTCGGCGGGCGCGCGAACCTTTCGCAACGGCACAGCCAAGCTGCGGGGCATCGCGGAGCTTCGCCGGTCCCTGAGCTCGCCAGGGGTCTGTGTCTGACGGCTTTTGTCCGTATCCGAGCTCGGGACCCTGCCCCGACTCCTCTGCCGAGCTTCCTCGAGGCACCACTGACACCTGCTGGTAAAAGCCGAGCTGCTGAGCGCGGATGAGTCCTTGGGAAGGCGGCCGGTGCCAGAAACTCTTCGTCACCCCCGCCTTTGCTATCTCGCGGTTGTGAAACTCCCTCCTGGCTGCGGGAAGGAAGCCCGAGACGTGGCCGATGAACGCAGCGGGCCGACGCAAGCTTAGCCTCCTCCTTCAGCGCCGCTGCCTTGTCTGTGTGGGCTCGGTGTGTTGCCCCCCCTGCCTAGAACCGGTTACCCAAAAAAGCTGGGGTTTAAGGCAAACGTCGCTCATTCGCTGAAGATGCTTGTCCCGGCAGGGCCTGGACGCCAGCGTGCGTGGAAATCGCAGCCTTGTAACGCTTATGCTCCTCGATTAAGCACCGTCTTCCAGATACCAGAGGAAGAAGATGGACTGAATCCTTTCCGCTGTCCTTTATGACTTGGGGTGAACAAGCATCATCCAGGACCCCGCGGCATCGCCAGGAGGAGCTGAGACTGGCTGGCCACGCGACGGCCACGACCGGCTGGGCACGGCGAGGACGGCGTCCCGCTGGCCAAAGACCCGAGTACGGACGGGGCGTATTTACGAGGCGGACGGCAACGGCAGTCCCTCCTTCGAGTCGCTGGGCGCTTGGGGCCTCGTGCTGTAGCCGAATTGCCTTGTCCGGAGGGGACCGCGAGCGTCCTGGTGGCCGCACGCAGCCTGTTCACGTGGGGACTTGCTGCCTCCGGCGCGGCCTTTCTGCGTGGCTCGCACTTGCTCGTGCAGATCTTCTTCCCTTTTAACTCATCTTTGTTGGAGCCAACCGAGGCGGCTGCTGCTGAACGGCGTCAGGAAAGCCTCCCGAGGGGTATTTTCAAGGAGGACTCAGCCAGACCCGGCCTCATTTCTCAGCGGCGCGAGAGGATCTCGGGCAGCGAGTGGCAGAGCGCGGCGTTTGCCGTCGGGAACGAGGGCGCGCGAGTGCGTTTGCCCGCGTTTTAGCTCAGCCCCACGTGTTCACGCGGTGATCTCTGCCCTGCCTGATCGCTAGCTCATTGCAAGGCAATTCGTAGGAAAGAGGAGCACAAATACGCCGTGACCCTTCCGGCTCCGCCGGGGCTTTGCCCCCCATCCGACAGAAGCGGCTCGACTCTAAAGCTCTTGTTAGCCCTGTTGGCATATGTTAATTGTGGCTGAGAAGAGATTACTCAGCCTACCGTCTCTGCACCCCGTACGGCTTTTCAGCATGAAAATAATCAAGCAGTGGAGCTTGAAGGGAAATAAAACACTTGTGAAGTGTGGATGGGGTTATTGGAGAGGCAATTAGATGACGGCATACGCGGAGAGCAATAAAATGGAAATGAAAACCGATAGGCTTAAAAACTTCCTACCCCTTCACACTCCCCCCGTTACGAACGTTTTATGTTTGCCCGCATTTGAGAGCTTGTCAGCGCTACCCTGTAATTCCTATGGTTTTTATAATTGGGAATCGCTCCTCGAGAGAGAGCGGGAATGTGTTTCATGAACAGCGCCAGATGATTTTTCAACTTTATATATCTGCCTTTCTGTAATCGCAGTAATTAACCAGTGAGCACATGCCGATAATATCTTTGCTGATAGACACTACAAACAACTGCAGTCTTGCAGCCTGCTTTATTTATCGCTGCCTTTTTGGGGCTTTTGGCGGGAGGATTTTGCATCTGCTCTGTGCGTTGGCTCCTGCGTGGTTGCTTTCATCAGTTTTAAATGAAAGATGTGTTTTGAAAGGGGAAATCTGGACTGCTCAGCCCAGAAACCTGGGGAAAAGCAGGGGGTATAAAGTAAAAACTGGAAAATGTATACTAAAAAGTGGAGCGTTTCTGGTGTTGGCACAGGAGGGCAGATCTCGTTTCCTGGTGTCTCTGTTTCTCTCAGTGCTGTTTTGATCCTCAGCCCCGAAAAGCAGATTTGTAATGGAAAAATGAGCCCTCTTCCGGCAGGGAAGGCTGAGAGAGGTCTCTAGCGGCTGCCTTCCCTCCTCTACCTCTAAAAACGTACAGGTCTCAGTGAAAGGGGTAAGTCTGGGGAGCCGGGAAGCGATTGCAGAATCTGCCGCTCTCCTGTTCTTCCTCTAGGCAGCAGGTCCTGCGGGGTGAGATTTCTCAGGGACCGGTCCTCGAGTTCGTCCCGCTGGAGCTCTGCCAGATCCAACCGCGCCGCCCGTCCTGCTCCCGCAGCCCGGTACCCGGCGCTGGCTGCGGTTTGAACCGGGTCCATTAGTGCCGGAAGCGCTTCCGTTGTAACGGGAACCTCTGGGAGCAGGAGCTGAGCTTTTCCCATTAATCCGGTCTGGTTTGGTGCCTTTTGGGCCCGGCCGGTGTTTGATCTGTGCAGAGCATCTCTAGGAGCCGCGTGTTTGGGCCGTCTGCAGGTGCCTCCGGCTCTCTGCCTGCGGACAGCGGTGCAGCCCCTTTCCGAGGTGGAGCGAGCCTGCGCTCAGCTACAGCTGCCGAGAGTTTGGGAGCAAACCCCCACGGTCGGACGGAGATTTTCCTCCTGCTCAATCCGGATTATGCCTTTCCCTAAAAGCGGGGGCGGACGTAATCTGGCGATGCGTTTCGTCCGGCTGGAAACCTCGCCGCCGCGGCTCTGCTCCCGGGCTCGGTTAGCAGGACGCAGCTCAGCACAGCGCACGACCGCGAGGCTGCGCGTGAAGGCCGACAGCCTCCGCCTGCCAGGCAGGGAAGGAGAGAGAAAACAGCCTTTGCTGTTTGGAAAGCAGAACGTGGGAACTGGTGAAACTCTGGCCTCAGAGAAGTCAGTAGCAAAACGTGATTCAGAGGAGCCAGGGTTTCCTCCGCTATGTTTTGACGCTCGCTTTATCACTGATGCTGTTTCGAGCCGGCCAGTGCTGCTCGGTTTACATTTTTGCTCTGTTTTCTGTACTAGGTTTAACTGAAATAGCTGAAATAGTTGGCAGGTGGCTGTAGTGACGCAGGCAGTCTGTTTTTCTTGAGAGACGCGGTTCTTACCTCTGCTTCAGATGCAAGTCCGTGGATGCAGACCGATGTGGGGGGGCCACGTGTGGGAGCTGTGGGGACCACTGTCTTCAGTGGAGGGCAGGCGAAGACCCAGAGCTCTCTAGGAAAAAGCCTAGCAGGGGATTGCCAGGGTTTAGAAACACGGCACTTCATGGGAGGCAGCCTCGCAGGAGGAGAAGGCTGGAAGTAATAACTTCCTACAGCTCAATCAAGCTGTCAAAGCAAAAGGTTTGTCCGAGACGCTCCTGGCTTTGCAGCTGCCTGGAAAACGCAGGGGAAGGATTCGTACAAATCGATGCAAGCTAAAACCTCGTGGCTCAGCTTGCCGGATGGTCAGCGATGCTCTCACCTGGCTCCGGTGGGAGCCGGGTGGCACGTCCGCCCGTTGCTGCTGCGGTCGCGTGACACGGGGTAACCACGTGGAGAGCTGAGTCGTATCCGTGCAGCAAGACCCCTCTCGTTTCCGTTCTGTTGCTTGGGATTGCTGACGGAGCCCAGAATAACCCCTGTGTTTCCCTTTAGGCGACCACGGGGCTCAGCTGGGCCTTCATGGCACGAGCGGAGATGGGCTCGGAGACGAGAATACGGCTGTGGAGGAAGGAGAGACCAGCCCGGATCCACAGCCCCAGCAAGGCCGGAAAGTGCGGAGGGAAGCGTGTACCTGCCCCTACTGCAAAGACAGCGAGGGAAGGTAAGGCCGCTCGGCAGCGGGATCCAGCGACGCCGGGCTGCCTGAGCACCTCCGATCTCCCCTTAGCGGGCTGAAACCCAGGCTGTGCTGAGGTCCCGGTGGCCTGGGCCTGTGTTTCAACCCGAACACGGCTGTCGCTGGTGGGCATCTCCCTGTGCTGCCTCCATCCTCCACCTTGGCCAACTCCAGAGAGGAGCAAATGTTTGAGGAGAGCAGTTTACGGCCTGGAGAAGGGTTGTGTTTGAGAACACACCTCAGGCTGGGAGCTGCAGCCTCGCTTCTTCCCCTTTCCTTAAGCCATTTGGAGCCTTTCTCCCTGTCGGCAATGCTGCTGGGAGTGTTAATTCCTCCAGGTAACCCTTTCCCTTCAGCTGTCCGACAGCAGCTTTGTATCACCTGAATTACAGCGAGGTAGCTGGCTAGCAGCGCTCTCTTGGTTGGCAGACGGGTGGGCACAAATTTTGGCCGCTGTGGCTCAGCACTGACGGGAGCCTGGGAACACCATCGAGCAGGGTGCCTTGTTCAGCAATGTTCTCCCCACTTCTGGTTGCCTGGAGCACAAAGGTGCTTTCAGGGTTGTTTTAACGCGCTTTTTTTTGGACTCTTCCAGGACCTCTGGGGATCCAGGTAAAAAAAAGCAGCACATCTGCCACATCCCAGGCTGCGGGAAGGTGTATGGCAAAACCTCACACCTCCGGGCTCACCTGCGGTGGCACACTGGAGAGAGACCCTTCGTGTGTACCTGGGTCCTGTGCGGGAAGCGTTTCACCCGGAGCGATGAGCTGCAGCGGCACAAGCGCACGCACACAGGTGGGACCTGGGGCTGGTGAGGGTTAGGGTACGTGCAGAACGGGCCGCGGGGCCGGCTCTGGCCTTCCCAGCCCCTGTACCGCGGTGCTTGCGGACGTGCTGGGATGTTTTAGCACCACCAGCCGCACAGAGCAGCGATAGATCTGTTCCGTCGCACCGCACGACGGGAATCCTTTCTAGGATTTCCAGCCCCCAGCAAAGGGGACAGGCTCTGCCATACGGTGCTGGTAGCTGTTTTTTTTTTCCCCTGGGGCCCTTCACCGTGTTTCTAGCCTGGGAGAGCATGGTGCTGCTGGGGGACCGGCCCAGCCTCCGCCTGACCCTTCTCTGCTTCTCGACTTCCAGGAGAGAAGAAATTCGCCTGCCCCGAGTGCCCCAAACGCTTCATGCGGAGCGACCACCTCTCCAAGCACATCAAGACCCACCAGAACAAGAAGGGAGGCACAGCCAACAACGTGGCCATGAACGTCTCCGCCGTCCCCATGGACACGGGGGCCTCCGCCGAGGGCAACGGCGGGCCCACGCCCTCGGCCCTCATCGCCACCAACATGGTGGCCATGGAAGCCATCTGCCCCGAGGGCATCGCCCGCCTTGCCAGCAGCGGCATCAACGTCATGCAGGTGGCCGACCTCCAGTCCATCAACATCAGCGGCAACGGGTTCTGAGGGCGAAGCGGGACGCGGGCACCGCGGGCGACACGGCAGCGCCGGGCGGCACGGGGCCGAGAGGCGAGCGGAGACGGAGCTGGGAGCTGTGTCACCGCGAGGGCGACGTCCCTGTCGCCCTCCAGCACTAAAGTCCAGCTCCTCTCACCTGGGATCGCAGCCTTCCTTGAGCTGTCCGACCTCCGGGGCCCGGTGACCACACACGAAGGCCAGAGCTATATATATATATTTTTTAATTTCGGCTTGACCCTATTATTATTATTTCCCCCCCCCCTTCACCCTTTTCCTCCACTCCCTCCCCGATATCCGACTGCCCCTCCGTAGCTAGCCTTCGATGCCATCATGCCTTGGTAAATGTATATGATCATTGAAATACTTTTTAGCAAAAAAAAGAGAAAAAAAAAGGAAAAAAAGAAAAAAAGATTCTATATTATTATTATATATATAAAAATATAAAATGTGTTCGTTTGAGAGAGGAGAGATTTTGCTGCGACCATGGCCTTGGTCTCTTTGATGCCTTATCTTGGAACAGGTTGACCCTCTGGGGCAGTTCGGACAGTGCCCGAGCTGTCGTTCAGATGCTATATTACATTTTACATTGTAACCTTTAAAGAAAAAACACAAAAACCAAGTCTTTTTTTGTACGCTTTGCTTTTAGGTTGTTCTTTTAATTTCTTTTTAATTATTTGGGTGAGGTTTTGCTTTCCCCCCCCCCCCTTGTAAAACAGCTGCCCTCTCCCTGCCCTTCACTGGACTTTTGATCTTTATTTTAAGCGGACTTCTTTGTGAAGAGCCTTCTCCTCCGGCTTTTTTAATCCTCGCTCTCGCGGGCTGAGCGTAAGCTGTACATGTGGAATCAATTTGTAAAGGATTTTGTGCAGGTTCACTCGAGCTATTTACCAGAGGGTCTGGGACCCGGTGCGTTGGGGTAATTGGGGTATGGCGGCAGACGGGCTGGGAGGTCCTTCGAGGCCTCGGGCAAACTTACTTTCCTGCCGTCGTTGGTCTTAAAAAAAAAATCATAATTATCCTAAAAAAGAAGAAGAGCAGCGCCTCCCGAGCTGGTCGGCTGAAGGTGTTGGTGTTGCTTTTCCACCTTAGGGAGGTCGCTGGCCGCCGCGGGTCCGAGCGGAGACGGAGAAGCGGCGCGTGGGGCGAAGCGGCGGGCAGGGCCCCGGCTTTAGCTCGGGGTGTCGCCTCGCAGGGTTTGGGGGTTCTTTTTCTTTTTCTTTTTTCTTCCAACACTACTGTACTCGGCTCCGAGGCATCACGCTTCTGCCAGGCTTGTTGTTTTTAAAAATAAAAAAAAAAAAATCAGGTGTTGGAAGTTGGGAAAAACTCCCCTTCTTTTCAGGGCACGACTTTTCCCACCCCGCCGAGGGGCCAGGAGCGGCCTCGGAGCGCTAGACGGCTCCGGCCTCTTCCTTTTCTTCTCCCCCACCCTCCTTTTCCTGCTCCAGTCGCGAGACAATATCTGCCCTTTCCCTTCCCGCCTCCGGCTGTAAACAGGCAGGAAGGAGACGCGGGGAGGCCGGGAGGCGCTCGGCTCCGCTCCAGAGCGCCGGCCGCCCTGCCGGCTGCCGCCCTTGGCGGGATTTCATCGGCGCGTCCCGCAGCCGGTGCCTCCGGCGCCTCCAAAACACCCGTCGAAAGCCGCCCCGGTGGGGAGGCGCGGACGGGAAGGGGCTCTTGAGCTCTTCCATTAAATCTCTTTTGTTTCCGAGCAGAAATGTTGGGGTGAGACGAGGCGGAAGCGGGTCTGAGCCGGCGATGAGAGCGCCCTGTCGGAAAGGCGGCCGCGGGCGAGGCGTACGGAAAGGTTAGAGCTGAAACGCTGCCGGCAAACCGCGGCCGGGGCAGCCAAAAAGCAGAGCAGACGCCGTCGGTCGCGGAAACACCCGGCGCGCATCTCGGATGGCTGAGCCGAGCCTAGCTTGGAGGTGGGAATAGCGTTGCTGGCAGGTCGAGGGGGACGATCCGGCCCCCGTACGCGCCTGGAGCGGTGAGTCCGGTGCTGGACTCCCAGTATAGGAGAGCTGGAGCTCCTGGAGCGAGGCCAGCGAAGGGCTGCTAAGATGGTTGAGGAACTGGAGCATCTCATAGGATGAGAAGCTGAGAGTGCTGGGACTGCTCAGCCTGGAGGAGGCGGAGGGGGGATCTTCTCCACGCGTTGAAGTATCTGAAGGGAGGGTGTAAAGAGGACGGGCCAGAGTCTTCCCAGCAGCGCCCAGTGACGGGGCGGGAGGCGACGGGCGCGGACCGAACGTTCATCTGAACGCGAGGAAAAGCTTGTTGGCTGCGAAGGGTGACGGAGCCCTGGAGCAGGTTGCTCGGAGAGGTGGCGGAGCCTCCGTCCTTGGAGGGGGTGGTGAGAAGCTGCCCGGACACGGTCCTCGCAACCTGCTCTGGGTGACGCGGCCTGAGCGGCGGGTTGCCCTCGGTGATCTCGGAGGTCCGTGCCAGCCTCGCCGAGCTCCCGGCGCTCGTTCCGAGAGGAAGGCGGCGGAGGCGAACGCGGGCGTCTCCGTCTCGCGGGGCCCGCGACGCCCGCCGGGTCTGCGCTGCTTGGACGCGTCTCCGCCGGCTGGGAAGCTGGGCAGGGGCCGGGCGCGAGGGGTCCCGGGGGGAGCGAGGTGAACCCAGGCCCCCGAATCGCGCCCGCAAGCGGCGTCCTCCTCCCTCCCGGCGGAAAAACGAGGGCGATTCTGCTGTATGTTTTTCAGAATATATATATATATATATATATATGTATATTTTTTTTTTCCTTTTTCCTGCTTGAGGATAACCAGGAAACTTCCCCGGGCGGCAGAGAGCCAACAGCTCCCGCGGAGACACGCGTTCCCCCTCCGTTCGCTTCCCTTCCTCGGCCGCTCCGGCTCAGCCGGGACGCCGGGAGGGAGACGCAGGCTCTCGGCCGGGGTTGCCGAAAGAGCGGCTCGGCTCGGCTCGGCTCGGCTCGGCGGAGCTGGAAAAGCCTTCGGAGGGGAGCTAAAGCGGCGCTAGGTCCCGCCGCCCCGTCCGCTCGCGGAGCGGAGCCGCCGGCGCTCCCCGCTCTCCCCGAGCCCGGCCGCCGGCACGTTTCCCGGAGCGGGATCGGCTCGCCGGAGCCGCCCGAGCTCCCGAATCGCGGGGCCGAAGCCGGCGGCCGAGAAACCCCAGCCAAACTGTGAAGCGCGAAGGTGTTCGTGGTTGTGTTTTTCTTTTCTTTTTTTTTTTTTTTTTTAAAAAAAAAACCCTTGTTTTTACAGAACTGCAGGGAGGGAGGAGGTGACCGTGGCAATTCCTCCGGCCGATCCTTTCCGCTCTCTCTCTCTCTCTCGATATATATTTTTGCATTTGTATATTTTTATATAGGAAACTTTAAGCATTTGTATTTTAATAATCTGTGAAGCACTATGAATCCCCGCAGCGCGTCGTCTCCGTGTCCCGTCCCCCTCCGTACTGGAAGCTACAGAGAAATCGGTAGAAAGCAGTATTTTTTAATTTAATTTTTGGTTTCTTTTAACACACACACACACACGCACGCACACACACACACACACACGGCCCGCTCGCCCCGGCCCGGGACCGCTGCCGGCTCGGGCTCCGGCAGAGCCGTTCTCCGGGCCCGCAGGGAAGCGTCTCCCGCTCGCCGCGTCCCAGCCCGGCTTCCCGCCGGGGCTCAGCCAGGAATCAAGTGCCAAAGCCCGGCCCGGCGCCGCCGGGATTCGGGGACGATCGGAGGCTTTTCAGTTCATTCCCTGCTCCACGCAGCCCCCTCCCCGAACGGCTCCGACGGCCCCCCCGGGGGAGCGAAACGTGCCTTGATATCCGGGCCGGCGGCTCCGGCTTCGGCTCCGGTCCCGCGTCGCCGCCCGGCCACGCAGCATGTTGGGGTTGGGAGGGGGCAGCCCGAAAGCTTCCCGAATCTCCGAGCTTTAATCCGCCGTCGCCCCGTAACCTGGAGGAGCAGCCGGGCGCCGGGCGGGGTGCGAGCCGGCCCCGGCCCCCTCCCGCAGCGCCCTCCCACTGGCAATAACTCTCGATCCGCGGAAAGACTGTTTGATCTTGTAATAACGTCCGTGCTTTTTTTTCCTTCTTCTTCTTCTTCTTCTTTTTTTTAAAAAAAAAAAAAAAAAAAATCCGGCGGCCGGTGTAATGATGTCTGAAACACGTTTTCAAAAAGTGCTATTTTTTTGTACAAAAGACTAGATTAAATGTAGTTTTTGGCTCCTTTGTAAACGGCTTACGGCTTTTTTTTTCTCTCTTTTTTTTTCCCCCGTTTTTGGGGGGCGGTGGGGGGAGAGGGCGAAGCCGCGGACGCGGCCGAGCTGGGGAAACCGAGGCAGGCGCGCGGCTCCCGCGCCCGGGGATCCGAGCGCTGGCCGCCCCCCACCCACCCGCCCGCCCGACCCAGGGCACCCTGCCCCTCTCTCCTCCCCGGCGCCTTCCTCCACCTCCTCCTCCTCTTCCTCTCCGGGGGCTGCCTCCGTGCGGGGCCCGTTTCTCTTCCAGGCAGGCGGCCCCGGCCCCCGCACGCGTCCTGCCAAGTCCTTCCCCGCCGCGGGGGCGGCCGGGCGCCCGCGCCAGGTGCCGGAGCCGGAGGCACCCATGGGGCTGGCGCCGGGGCTGCCAGGTAGGTGCCGGGGGTCCCCCGCCGCCGCTGCCGCCGCGGTGGGGAGAGCGCAGGGGTGGTGGGGTGGGGTGGGGGGCCGGGAGCCGCTGCCACCCGGCCGCTGGCTGTCGCCCGCAGGCGCCCGGAGCCGCAATCTCAGCTGCGTCTCCTACCAGCACCCGAGCGTGCGGGGCGGCCTGGGGGGCGCGGGGGGCCCGGCCCGCGGCACCGTCCGCTGCCCCCCGCCCCGCCAGTGCTGCATCGGCATCTGGAACCAGAGCCACGCGCTGGTGCAAGGTGAGGCCCGGACGCCTGGGACCGCCGGGCGCTGCCAGCTGCCCCGGGGGGGGGGGTGGGGGGGCGAGACGGGGCCGGCACAGCACCCAGGGGGCTCATCCTGCCCCGGGGGGTGAAATGGGGCCGGGGCAGCACCCAAGGGCTCATCCTGCCCCAGGGGGTTGAGATGGGGCCGGGGCAGCGCCCGGGGGGCTCATCCTGCCCCAGGGGGTTGAGATGGGGCCGGGGCAGCACCCAGGGGGGGCTCATCCTGCCCCAGGGGGTTGAGATGGGGCCGGGGCAGCGCCCAGGGGGGCTCATCTCGCCCCGGGGGGCAAGACGGGCCCGGTGCAGCACCCAAGGGCTCATCCTGCCCCAGAGGATTGAGATGGGGCCAGGGCAGCGCCCAGGGGGCTCATCCTGCCCCGTGGGGTGAAATGGGGCCAGGGCAGCACCCAAGGGCTCATCCTGCCCCAGGGGGCAAAATGGGGGCAGGGCAGCACCCGGGGGGGCTCATCCTGCCCTGGGGGGTTGAGATGGGGCCAGGGCAGCCCCCCGGGGGGGGGTCTCATCCTGCCCCAGGGGGTGAGACAGAGCTGGGACAGCACCCAAGGGCTCATCCTGCCCCGGGGGGGGTTGAGACGGAGCCAGGGCAGCACCCAAGGGCTCATCCTGCCCCGGGGGGTGCTCAGCACCCTCAAGGCCGCCCCTAGAGGCACCTGGCGGGGGGGGGGGGGGGAGGAGGAGAGCCCGGACGCCTGGGCCCCGTCCCAGCTCCGCTGCTCGGCCGGGTTTGACCTTGGCCGAGCCGCTTGTCCCGGGGGCCTTGAAAAAGTAGCGAAAAGCCGAGGCGGCTCCGGAGGGGACGGGGGACTGGGGGGGGACGGGGACGGGGGACGTGCCGGGACCCCGGTGACGGCGACGGGTCCCCAGGCTGCTGGGGCGCCGGGGGGGCCGGTTGCCCCTCGCCCGCCTGCGCCCCCAGCCCCGCGGGCGCCGTCCTCGTCTGCCTCTGCCACGGCCACCTCTGCAACGGCAACGCCAGCGCGGGGCTGGCGCCCCGGGCGGCCCCGGGTACCGGCGGGCCCCGGGGCGCTGAGGGGCACCCGGGGGGGTCCTGAGCGCCGGGGGTGGGGGGGGCACCGAGGGGTACCAGGAGGTGTCAAGTCTTGGGGGTGCTGGAAGGGGCTGGATGGGACCCTCTTGGGGGTTAGGGCGGGTGTGGGGACCCATAGGGTGACCAGGGGACCCATGGGTGGCTCAGGGACCCACGGGTGGCTCGGGGACCCATGGGGAGGCCGTGGGACCCGTGGGGTGACCAGGGGACCCATGGGTGGCTCAGGGACCCATGGGGAGGCTGTGGGACCTGTGGGGTGACCAGGGGACCCATGGGTGGCTCAGGGACCCATGGGGAGGCCGTGGGACCCGTGGGGTGACCAGGGGACCCATGGGTGGCTCGGGTGGCTCGCGGGGATCCATGGGTGGCTGTTAGACCCATGGGGCGACCAGTGGACCCATGGGGGGCTGTGGGACTTGTGAGGGACCGTGAGACCCATGGGGCGGGTGGGGGACCCATCAGTGGCTGGGAGACCCATGGGGGGGGGGTTGTAGGACCGCTGGGGTGACCGGGGGACCCGAGGAGGGCTGTGAGACCCATGGGTGGCCTGCGAAACCCATGAGGTGACCAGGGGATCCATGGGGGCTCTAGGACCCATGGAGGGGGGTTGAGGGACCCACAGAGAGACCAGGGGACCCGTGGGGAGACTAGAAGACCCATGCGGGGCCCTGGGACCACCCAGGTCCCAGGACCCACGGGTGGGGTTGGGGGGCCCATAGGAGTTTGTGGGACCCATCGGGGAGCTGGGGGGGGACCCATGGGTGGGACCCATGACGATGACCCAAGGAGCCCCAGGGCTGCGCTGGAAGGCGGTCTTGGTCCTGAGCCCCCCTGTGCTAAGGGGGCACATCCCACCCCGGACGCCTGGGTCCCTTGCTGGACTTGGGGGGTGGAGGGGAGGGAGGGACCGTGGGGCGTGGGGGGCCCCGGACGCCTGGGTCCTTTCCCCAGATGCGTGGCCAGAGCCGGCGTCACGGTGGCCCGTGCCCCCAGGGGCCGGCCGCGCGGGGCCCGCGGGTGCCCTGTGGCTCTGGGGCGCCGGTGGCCTCCTCCTCCTCCTCCTCGCCTGCCTGGCCTTCCTCGGTAGGGCCCGGGGACACTGGGTGGGGAGGGGGGAGATGGGGGGGGACATACAGGGACCCCTCAGCATGAGCCGCACCCATCCCTGGGTGCCCCCCCCCCCGCCAGGCCCACGGGTGCCCTGTGCCCTTTGGGTGCCCCTCGGGGCGTCTGGGCATCCCGGCGGCCCCGTGTCCCTGGTGTCCCCAGCTGCTGTGTCCCTGCGTGCAGGCGGCCCAGGGACCGCGGTCCTGGCGTCCCCAGGTGCGGGTGTCCCCAAGCGCCACGTCCCCGAGGCGCGGGGTCCTCAGGGTCCCTGGTGTCCCCAGTGCCATGTCCCCTGTGTCCCCAGGGTGCAGGGTCCCTGGTGTCGCTGCTGTGTCCCCACGTCCCCGAGCTGTGGGGTCCCCGGGGTCCCTGATGCCCTGTCCCCGGGGTCCCCGGGGTGCCGAGTCCCCACATCCCTGGGCTGTGGGGCCCCGGGGTCCCCGATGCCCTGTCCCCGGGGTCCCCGGGGTGCTGAGTCCCCACGTCCCTGGGCTGTGGGGTCCCCGGGGTCCCCGATGCCCTGTCCCCGGGGTCCCCGGGGTGCTGTGTCCCCATGTCCCCAAGCTGTGGGGTCCCCGGGGTCCCCGATGCCCTGTCCCCGGGGTCCCCGGGGTGCTGTGTCCCCATGTCCCCGAGCTGTGGGGTCCCCAGGGTCCCCATGTCAGGCGGTGGGTGCCCTCGGCAGGGCTGCGGCGGGCGAGGGCCCGCGAGGGGCAGCCGCCCCGGGGGGGCCAGGGGCTGGGGACCCCCCCGGACCCCCCCAGCCAGGACCTGCCAGCGCTGCGCTTCCTGCAGGTGTGGGGTGCCCCGGGGGGGCACCACATGGGGGGGCACCATCTCTTGGGGGGGGGCACAGTGAAGCCTTGGGCTGGGGGTGCCCATGGGTGCCCAAGGATGGGGGTACTCAGGGATGGGGGTGCCCATGGGTGCCCAGGGATGGGGGTACCTAGGGGTGGGGGTACTCATGGGTGCCCAGGGATGGGGGTATCCAGGGATAGGGGTGCCCATGGGTGCCCGGGGATGGAGATACCCAGGGGTGGGGGTACCCGTGGGGGCCCAGACATGGGGGTACCTGGGGTTGGGGGTACCCATGGGTGCCCAGGGATAAGGGTACCCAGAGGCAGGGGTGTCCATAGGGGCCAAGGCATGGGGGTACCTGGGGTCAGGGTGCCCATGGGTGCCCGGGGATGGAGACACCCAGGGGTGGGAGTACCCTTGGGGGCCCAGACACGGGGGTACGCAGGGTTGGGGGGTACCCACGGGTGCCTGTCAATAGCGACACCCAAGGGCTGGGGGCGCCCACGGGTGCCCGAGGATGGAGGGTGGGGGCGAGGCGGGGTGGGGTGGGGGGGTACCCAGGGCCGGGGCTGGGGGCGCCCACCACGGCGGTGTCGGGGCGCAGGTGCTGCAGGCGGGGCGCTTCTCGGCGGTGTGGCGGGGCACCCTGCACCACCGGCCCGTGGCCATCAAGGCGTTCGCGGCGGGGGCGGCGGGGCGCTTCGCCGCCGAGCGGGCCGTGCACGCGCTGCCGCTCATGGAGCACGACAACGTGGCGCGGCTGCTGGGCGCCCGCGGCGCCGGGCCCCGCGCCCGCGGCGGCCTCCTCGTGCTCCAGCTCTACCCCGCCGTGAGTGCACCCACGCCCCCGCACCCCCTCCTCCTCCTCCTCCTCCTCCTCCTCCTCACGCGCGCGTGCACGGGCTGCCGCGCCGCGCGGCTGCTCCGGGTGCTGCCGGGCGGGCGGGTGGGGGCTGCTGCGGCTCTGCATGGGTGCGCGGGTACGTGCGGGGGCTGCTGCAGCTCTGCACGGCTGCACACGCGTGTGCATGGGCTGCTGCGGCTGCGTGTGGATGCACACGTGCGTGCACGGGCTGCTGCGGCTGTGCGGGGGCTGCTGCAGCTCTGCACGGCTGCACACGCGTGTGCATGGGCTGCTGCGGCTGCGTGTGGATGCACACGTGCGTGCACGGGCTGCTGCGGCTGTGCGGGGGCTGCTGCAGCTCTGCACGGCTGCACACGCATGTGCATGGGCTGCTGCGGCTGTGTGTGGGTGCACACGCGCGTGCATGGGCTGCTGCGGCTGTGCGTGGGCTGCTGCAGCTGTGCAGGGCTGCACATGCATGTGCATGGGCTGCTGTGGCTGTGCGTGGGTGCACACGCGCGTGCACGGGCTGCTGCGGCTGTGCGTGGGCTGCTGCAGCTGTGCACGGCTGCACACGCGCGTGCACGGGCTGCTATGGCTGAGCATGGGTGCTCTGGGTGCTCCCATGCGTGCATGGGCTGCTGCAGCTGTGCATGGCTGCACATGCGCATGCATGGGCTGCTATGGCCGTGCGTGGGTGCACACACTTGTGCACGGGCTGCTGCAGCTGTGCATGGGTGCACACACGCATGCATGGTCTGCTATGGCCATGCGTGGGTGCTCTGGGTGCTCCCACATGTGCATGGGCTGCTGCAGCTGTGCATGGCTGCACACACGCGTGCACAGCCTGCTGTGGCTGTGCGTGGGTGCACACACTTGTGCACGGGCCGCTGCGGCTGTGCACGGGTGCTCCGGGTGCACACGTGTGTTCATGGGGTGCTCTGGGTGCCTGCGAACTCCGGCTGCACACGCGCACGCGCGGGGTTGCTCTGGGTGCACACACGTGGGCGGGGGGCTGCGGCGGGCGTGCAAGCGCGTTCCCGGGCGCTCCCGCGCGTGCCGGGGGCGCTCCGGGCGCGCACACGCGTGTGCACACCCGCCCGCAGGGCTCGCTGCGGCACTTCCTGCGCCAGCACGTGGGCACGTGGGCCGGCAGCCTGCGCCTGGGGCTCTCGCTGGCCCGCGGCCTCGCCTTCCTGCACCAGGAGCTCTGGCGCGACGGTGAGCGGGGCCGGCGGGCGGGCGCCCGCGCCTCCGCGCGCACCCCGGGGTGCCCGGCGCGAGCAGCGAGCTTCCTCGGGTCTCCGCAAGCGCCCCTGGGCGCGGGGGCGCCGAGCTCGCCCGCTCGCTGCGGGGGGCCCCCGCGCTCGCCCCGAGCTCGCCCGCCCGGGGCGAGCACCCACGGGTGCCCCTGGCAGCACCCATGATGCCGGGTTCCCCCCCCCCCCCCCCAGGCTTGTACAAGCCCAGCGTGGTGCACCGGGACCTGAGCAGCCAGAACGTGCTGGTGCGCGAGGACGGGACGTGCGCCATCGGCGACTTCGGGCTGGCGCTGGCGCTGCCGCCCCGCGCCCAGGCCGCCGGCAGCGCCCGCCACGCCGTGCCCATCCGCAAGGTGCCGGGCAGCCCGGCGGGTGGGAGCGGGGCTGCTGCGTGCCGGCGCGCGGGGCGGGTGCGGAGCCGCGGCCCGACGCCCGTGCGAGAGCCGCGGGGTGCCCGTGCGGGTCCAGGGGTGCCCGTGCAAGCCGGGCAATGCGTGTGCGAGCCCCACGGTGCCCGTGCAAGGGCCGTAGCACCCATGTGAGCCCTGCGGTGCCCGTGCGAGCCCCAGGGTGCCCGTGCAAGGGTGGCAGCGCCCGTGCAAGCCCTGCGGTGCCCGTGCGAGCCCCAGGGCACCCGTGCGAGCGCTGCGGGTGCCCGTGCGAGGGCGGCAGCACCTGTGCGAGCCCCAGGGTGCCCGTGCAAGCCCCACGGTGCCCGTGCGAGCCCCAGGGTGCCCGTGCGGGGGCGGCAGTGCCCGTGCGAGCCCCAGGGTGCCCATGTGAGCCCAGGGTGCCTGTGCAAGGGCAGCAGCACCCATGGGAGCCCTGTGGTGCCCGTGTGAGCCCCAGGGTGCCCGTGCAAGGGCCGTAGCATTCGTGCGAGCCATGTGGTGCCTGTGTGAGCCCCAGGGTGCCCGTGCAAGGGCAACAGCACCCATGGGAGCCCTGTGGTGCCCGTGCGAGCCCCAGGGTGCCCGTGCAAGGGCCATAGTGCCCGTGTGAGCCCCAGGGTGCCCGTGCGAGCCCCAGGGTGCCTGTGCAAGGGCAACAGCACCCATGGGAGCCCTGTGGTGCCCGTGCGAGCACTGCGGCACCCGTGCAAGGGCGGCAGCACCCGTGCGAGCCCCGCGGTGCCCGTGCGAGCCCCAGGGCGCCCGTGCGAGCACTGCGGGTGCGCGCAGGCGGGCACCCAGCGCTACCTGGCACCCGAGATCCTGGACGAGAGCCTGGACCTGCGGGCCTGGGGCCGGGCGCTGCGGCAAGCCGACGTCTACGCCCTGGCGCTGCTGCTCTGGGAGATCCTCTCGCGGTGCCAGGCCCTGAGCCCCGGTGAGCACCCATGGGTGCCGCCCCCTCTGCCCCCAACACACCCACACCCCTCCCCTGCAGCGGGGCGCCCGGCACCCGCTGACCCGGCGCCCCGCAGGCCGCCCCGTGCCCGAGTTTCGGCTGGCGTACGAGGCCGAGCTGGGCGCCAGCCCCACGCCGGCGCAGCTGCGGCGCCTGGCCGTGGAGGAGCGCCGGCGGCCGCTGATCCCCGCCGCCTGGCGCGGCGCCGGGCAGGTGAGCCCGCCTGCCCGCCCGCTGGGTGCCCTTGCCCCGGGGGGGTTGGGGTGCCCCCGGTGGGGGCGGGGGGGGGGGGAGGGCAGCCCCGAGGTGACAAGCAGGGTCGTGCGCAGGGAGGTCCCTGCATGGGGTGAGCATGCCCAGGGGGTCCCAGGGGTGCCCAGGGTGCTCAGATGCTAGTGCACAGGGAGGTCCCTGCACAGGGTGCCCATGCCCAGGGGGTCCCAGGGGTGCCCAGGGTGTCCCAGGGGTGCCCAGGGTGCTCAGATGCTCGTGCACAGGGAGGTCCCTGCATGGGGTGCCCATGCCCGGGGGTCCCAGGGGGTCCTAGGGTGTCCCAGGGGTGCCCAAGGGTGCTCAGATGCTCATGCCCAGGGAGGTCCCTGCACAGGGTGCCCATGCCCAGGGGGTCCCAGGGGTGCCCAGGGGTGACAAGGGTGCTCAGATGCTCGTGCACAGGAGGTCCCTGCACAGGGTGCCCATGCCCAGGGGGTCCCAGGGCTGCCCAGGGTGCTCAGATGCTAGTGCACAGGGAGGTCCCTGCACAGGGTGCCCATGCCCAGGGGGTCCCAGGGGTGCCCAGGGTGACAAGGATGCTCAGATGCTTGTGCGCAGGGAGGTCCCTGCACAGGGTGCCCATGCCCAGGGGGTCCCAGGGTGTCCCAGGGGTGCCCAAGGGTGCCCAAGGGTGCTCAGATGCTAGTGCACAGGGAGGTCCCTGCACAGGGTGCCCATGCCCAGGGGGTCCCAGGGGTGCCCAGGGTGCTCAGATGCTAGTGCACAGGGAGGTCCCTGCACAGGGTGCCCATGCCCAGGGGGTCCCAGGGTGTCCCAGGGGTGCCCAAGGGTGCCCAAGGGTGCTCAGATGCTCGTGCACAGGCAGGTCCCTGCACAGGGTGCCCATGCCCAGGGGGTCCCAGGGGTGCCCAGGGTGCTCAGATGCTCGTGCACAGGGAGGTCCCTGCACAGGGTGCCCATGCCCGGGGGTCCCAGGGGGTCCCAGGGTGTCCCAGGGGTGACAAGGGTGCTCAGATGCTCGTGCACAGGGAGGTCCCTGCACAGGGTGCCCGTGCCCACGGGTGCCAGGGACACCTAGGTGTCCTTGTCTGGGGTGCTTGTCCCCAGGTACCCTGGGGTGCCCAGGGATGCTCGGAGGGATCCCACGGGTGACAAGGGCGCTTGGGTGCTCCCTGCATAAGGTGCCCGTGCCCAGGGTGCCCAGGGGTGCCCAGGGTGCTCAGATGCTCATGCCCAGGGAGGTCCCTGCACAGGGTGCCCATGCCCAGGGGGTCCCAGGGGTGCCCAGGGGGTCCCAGGGGTGACAAGGGTGCCCAGGGCTGTGCCCTGCCCGGGGTGGCCCTGGGTGTCCGTGCCCGGAGGGGTCCCCGCCGGGGAGGTCCCGACTTTTTGCCCACGGGCGCCCACCCGCCATGGGGGCACCCCGGGGTGCTGAGGCGGGCGCCCCGCAGCCCTCGGGGGGGCTGCAGGAGATCCTGGAGGACTGCTGGGACCCCGACCCCGAGGCCCGGCTCTCGGCCGAGCGAGCCCACCAGCGGCTCCAGCGCCTGGCGGCCGGGCCCCCCGGGGACCCAGGCGTCCGGGCGCCCGCCACCGCCGCCGCCGCCCCGCCACCCTCCGCGAGGGACCCAGGCGTCCGGGCACCCGCCGCCGCCCCGCCACCCTCCGCGAGGGACCCAGGCGTCCGGGCCCCCCCCGCAGCAGCCGACTAGGAGGTGCGCAGTGCGGGAGGGAAACTGAGGCACGGCAGGTGGGGGACCCAGGCGTCCGAGCCCCCACCCAGCGGGTGCAGGGGGCCCAGGCGTCCTGCTCCCTTCCCGCCGCCCTTCCCGGTGCGGGGGCCCAGGCGTCCTTGGCTGGAGGCTCCTCCCCTCCGGCGCTGCTCAGCCGAAAGGGCCCAGGCGTCCTGGTGCCCTCCCCCACCCCGTGCAAGGGACCCGGGCGTCGCGGCTCCTCCCCCGACCAGCCCCCCCCCGCCGCCCCCGCCCCTGCCCGGGGGAGGGCCCAGGCGTCCGGCTTCCTGCCGGGCGGGGCCGCGGAGCGAGCGGAGGCGGCAGGTTGGAGCGGACCCGACGGGGCCCCCCCCAAACCCACCCCTGCGCCCCCAAACCCGCCGCCCTGCACCCCGAATCCCTCCCGCGCGCCCCGACCCCCTGCGCGGTCCCCCCTGCACCTGCCCCTCCCCCAGGCACCCTGTGCCCTCGCTCCCACCCTGCACCCCCCAAATGCCCCTGCACCCCAATGCACTCTGCACCCCAAATCCCCCCTGCACCCCCAAATCCCCCTGCACACTAACCCCCTGCACCCCCAAATCCCCCCTGCACCCCCAAATCCCCCTGCACCCCCAATACCCCCCCTTGCACCCTTAAACCCCCTCTACCCCCCTCGATCCCCCCCTGCACCCCTAGATCCTCCCTGCACGCCCTGACCCACCTGGCCCCCCCTGCACCCCCAAATCCTTCACGCGCCCGCTGATTGCCCCTGCACCCCCCGCAGCTCCCAAACGCCCCTGCACCCCAATTCCCCAGGGCACCCCCAAACCCCCCAAACCCCCAGCACCCTGATTTCCCCCACACACCCCGCCTCCCTGCACCCCCAAAGCCCCTAGGGCCCCCCAGCCCCCCCCGAGGCCCTTGCACCCCGTGATATTGCCCTGCACCCCAAGTCCCTGGGATTTTTGGGGGGCCCTCAGCGTGTTTGGGGGTCCCCGCTCACCCCGTGTGTCCCCCCCCTCACTTCCAGGTCTGGGAGCCGTCACCCACCGTGGTGCCATGTGGGACCCCAACTCCGGTAAGGGGTGGGGGGCACCCCAAAATGGAGGGGGGCTGCTCTGCCCCCCCGGGTGATGGGGGGGGTCAAGCAGGGTCCCCCTAATTTTCTCTTTTCTCCCCCCCCCCCCGCCGCAGGGCAGCCGGGAGCCCCCAACCCCATGTACCCCCCCCAGCCCACGTACCCCCCCAACCCCACGTACCCCCCCCAGCCCCTGCCCCCCCTGAACCCCGTCTACCCCCCCCAGCCCCCTTACTCCCACCCCGGGGTGCCCCCGCCGGGGCCAATGGGGGGCCCTGCGCCGCCCCCCGGCCCCCTCCCGTACCCACCGGGGCCCCCGGGGTGCCCCCCGGTGCTGCCCCCCCACCCCGGCGCCCCCCACCCCGGGCTGGACGCCAAGGCGGCGAAGAAGATGAAGAAGCGGCTGAAGAAGGCGCAGAAGAAGCACAAGGCCGGGAAGGTGAGTTGGGGGCACCCCGGGGGGGTGCGGTGGGACCAGGGGGTGCCCCCCCCCCCCAGGACCTTCTCCCCCCCATCGTGGGTGCTCTCCTGTCCCTGCAGCGCTCTTCGTCCTCCTCGTCGTCGTCCTCCTCCTCCTCCTCCAGCGACTCCGACTGATGCCACCGCCGCTGCGGAGCACCCGTGTCCGGCTGTGACCACCCACGTCCACCCGAGCCCACCCGTGTGTCTGTGACCACCCATGTCTGCCTGGGTCCACCCGTGTCCACCTGTGTCCAGCCATGACCTCCCATGACCACCTGAGCTCACCCACGTGCACCTGGGGCCACCCATGTCCACCTGTCCGGCCATGACCACCCACAACCACCTGAGCTCACCCATGTCCACCTAGGACCACCCGTGTCCACCTTGGATCACTCATGCACCTGTGTCTACCTGTGACCACTTGTGTCCACCTGGGGCCACCCATGTCCGCCTGGGACCACCCGTGTCCACCTGAGCTCACCCATGTCCACCTGTGACCACTCGTGCACCCATGACCAGCTGTTTACCCACGACTGCCCAGCACCCAGGACCACCCGTGTCCAGCCATGACCACCCGTGTACTCGTGACCACCAGGCACCCAAGACCACTGAGCACCTGGGACTGGCTGTGACCACCCGTGGACCCGTGACTGCTGAGCACCAGTGTCCAGCTGTGACCACCCATGATCTCCAGGCCAGCTGTGCCCAGCTGTGCCCATAGTGTCCCCATGGCCGTGGTGGCCCATGTCCCCTCACCCTATGGGCACGGGGTGTGTGGGGGGGTCCTGGATACTGGTGTGGGTGCCACGGGGTGCAATGGGTGCCCAGGGGTGCTGGGGGGTGTTGGGGGTGCTGGGGGAGGTTCTGGGTGTCAGAGGGTACCTCGAGGTGCTGTGGGGTGCAGTGGGTGCCAGGGGGTGCAGTGGATGCTACAGAGTAGCAAAGGGGGCTGTAGGGTGCAGTGGGTGCCCCAGGGTGCCATGATGTGCTGGGGGGGTGTGCAGTGGGTGCTATGGGGCACATGGGGTGCT